>NC_142008.1:12393387-12714637 GCF_049901715.1 Pseudonaja textilis
TATATTACACTTATTTCAAAAGAAGAGGCTGATCCACTGCAAATTAAGAACTATAGACCTATTTCTTTACTAAACGCAGACTATAAAATCTTTGCTTCAATCTTGGCAGAAAGACTTAAAAAATATCTAAAACCTTTATTCATCCAGATCAAAATGGATTTCTGCCAAAGAGACAAATTAAAGACAATATGAGAGTAATCCTGGATACTTTGGAATATTATGAGGCACATCCTGAAAAGCAAATGGCTTTGATATTCCTAGATGTCCAAAAGGCATTTGATAATGTGAACTGGAGATTTATGTTACTACTACTGGAACAGATGGGTTTTGCCAGAAAATTTATCCAAGCAATAGAAGCTATATACCATAAGCAAACGGCAAAGGTAATGATAGAGGGAGAATTCACAGATTCTATTAATATAAGAAAAGGTACAAGACAAGGATGCCCTCTATCATCTTTGCTATTTGTATTGACTTTGGAAGTGTTGAATAGAAATATTAGAGATGATAAAAGCATAAACGGACTGAAAATTAAAAAGGAAGAATTTAAACTGCAAGCTTTTGCGGATGATTTAGCCTTTATTTTGGAAGACCCTTTAGAAACAGCTCCAAAACTATTGGAAAAGATAGAGGCATATGGTGAGGTGGCTGGTCTGAAAATAAATAAAGATAAAACAAAGATTTTGACAAAGAATATGTTACTAAGACAAAGAGAAGAACTGGCAGACCTATTGAAAATTCAAGTCATGAGCAAAGTTAATTATTTGGGAATATATTTGACATCAAGATGTAGTACATTAAAAGAGAATAATTATATTAAACTTAAACAACAGATAGCCTTAGATTTGAAGAAATGGGAAAATCTACAATTGTCATTAATAGGGAGAATCTCAACAATCAAGATGAATATCTTACCCAGAATCTTATATTTGTTTCAAACAATACCAATTAGGCTCGGAAAAGACTATTTTGAAGATCTAAATAAAATTGTGTTGAAGTATATATGGCAAGGTAAGAAAGCGAGAATAAAGCTAAAACTCTTACAAGATGCTAGAATTGGGGGAGGTTTTGGTTTGCCTAATTGGGAGTTGTACTATCAAGCTGCAATTTTGATGTGGGCCAAAGAATGGATAACATTAAGAAAGACCAGATTGTTGACATTAGAAGGTCATGATTTGCTGTTGGGTTGGCATGCCTTTTTATGGTATAAGGGAACTAAAATTTTAGAAGACATCTTTGTGGTTAAATTGGGAGAAGATCAAAAGACAATGTTATTTGAAAATTCCATTGAAGCATTTTCCTATCCTATAATTTATAAGAAGGAACAAACAGTTAGATATGGGGAAATATGCGCAAATACATTCAAGGTATGATGAAGATTCTAAAGCAGAGGGATTTTATGATAAACTGACTGATCTAGATAAGATTTTGACAGGTACTGATGAAAAGGTGATTAAAAAATTATACGGTTATTTACTGGGAATTAAACTAGAGGAAGAACAAGTTATAGAAACTATGATTGCTTGGGGGAAGAATTTTGGATATGGGATTGATTTAGAGAAATGGCAAAAATTGTGGTCTCAAAATTATAAAATGACAATGTCAATAGCTTATAAAGAAAATTTGTATAAGAAGTTTTACAGGTGGCACTCTTCCCCAACAAGAATAGCAAGAATGTTCAAGAATAAATCTGAAAAATGTTGGAAATGTCATCAGATACCTGGCTCATATTACCATATGTGGTGGACTTGTGAGGACGCTAGAAAATACTGGACTAAAATTCGCATGTGGTTGGAAAAAATGACAAAGAAACACATAGATTTGAAAACAGAGATCTTTTTATTGGGAATCTTACCTGATACATACAGTAAAGACTTGAAATATCTGATTGTAAATGTATTAACAGCGGCTAGGATTGTATTTGCTAAAAATTGGAAAAATGAGAAAATACCATTGCAGGAAGAAACTATTAAGAAAATATTGGAATGTGCTGAAATGAGTAGATTGACATTTGAAATTAGAGAACAAGAGGATAAACAATTCTATAAAATTTGGGACCTTTTCTATCAATGGTTGGATGATAAAATACAATAATAGAATATTTAGAATTTTAGATAATAATGAATATATAAAAAGATATTTTTTCTTTTCTTTGTTATTGATATCATATCTATAAAATGTTTTCAGGATAGATTTGGTATGACTATATGATTTGTTATAAAATAAACTAAGTAAATTATAGTTATCTCGTAAAGTATGAATGAATAAAATTATAGTCAAACGATTGTTTAATAGTGATATTAGGATATATAATTTTTGATTGATCATATGAGTTATTATATAATGTAACTGTAATTGAGACTATGAAGTGAATGCACAAAAACTGGTAAACCAACCGACACACTGTTTGTATATTTATGAAAGAAAGCTGAATGTTTTTATGTTTTGTTTGTTTTGAAAAATTAATAAAATTGTTTTTTTTTTTTAAAGGTAATTGCAAAAGAAGTTGGATGTTCTCAAAGTGCTGTATCAAAGCACATTAATAGAAAGTTACGTGGAAGGGAAAAGTGTGGAAGAAAGGTGCACAAGCAGGCAGGGATGACCGCAGCCTGGAGAGGCTTGTCAGGAAAAGGCCATTCAAAAGTGTTGGGGACTTTCACAAGGAGTGGACTGAGGCTGGAGTCAGTGCATCAAGAGCCACCACACACAGACGGATCCTGGACATGGGCTTCAAATATCATATTCTTCTTGTCAAGCTCGTCCTGAACAACAAACAACATCAGAAGCATCTTACCTGGGCTAAAGAAAAACAGAACTGGTCTGTTGCTCAGTGGTCCTCTTTTCTGATGAGAGCAACTTTTGCATCTCATTTGGAAACCAAAGACCCAGAGTCTGGAAGAAGAATGGAGAGGCACACACTGCAAGATGCTTGAAGTCCAGTATGAAGTTTCCACAGTCTGTGTTGATTTGAGGAGCCATGTCATCTGCTGGTGTTGGTCCACTGTGCTTCATTAAGTCCAGGGGCAATGCAGCCATCTACCAGGAGATTTTGGAGCACTTCATGCTTCCTTCCACAGACGAGCTTTATGGGGATGCTGACTTCATTTTCCAGCAGGACTTGGCACCTGCCCACATTGCCAAAAGCACCAAAACCTGGTTCAATGACCGTGGGATTACTGTGCTTGATTGGTCAGCAAACTTGCCTGACCTGAACCCCATAGAGAATCTATGGGGCATTGCCAAGAGTAAGATGAGAGACATGAGACCAAACAATGCAGAAGAGCTGAAGGCTGCTATTGAAGCATCCTGGTCTTCTATAACACCTCAGCAGTGCCACAGGCTGATAGTTTCCATGCCACGCTGCATTGAGGCAGTAATTCCTGCAAAAGAGGCCAAAACCAAGTACTGAGTATATATGCATGCTTATACTTTTCAGAAGTCCGATATTGTTCTATGTACAATCCTAGTTTTATTGATTGCATGTAATATTCTAATTTTCTGAGATTGTGGATTTGGGGTTTTCATGAGCTGTAAGCCATAATCATCACAATTATGACAAATCATGGCTTGAACTATCTTGCTTTGCATGTAATGAGTCTATCTCATATATTAGTTTCACCTTTTAAGTTGCATTACTGAAATAAATGAACTTTTGCACAATATTCTAATTTTTCGAGTTTTACCTGTATTTATAGAAGCAATAAATGTGGAATAAAAATAAACAATAAATGACACAAGACTCAGTTTCTGAAGACATGCCAATAATTCATCTCCATATAAATAAAAACCAGAGATCTTGCCAACAAGTGAGATATAGCCATGAATATTTGGCATATTTCTACCTTCCAAAAATGTTAAACGAGGCCCTTGTCTACTAAAGATTGCCTATACTGCCTTCTTGTCAATTATAAATTGGTCAGTACAACTCAGAGCATCCAGGAGAGATGCTATGGAGAGGAATGCATCAGGGTTGCAGTTGACTTCAGAAGGCTGGGCAGGCATGGCCAACTGGGTAGATGTGGCTGACTGGGTGGGCGTGGCCAACTTGATGCCACTCCTAAACTACTGCCATGTTTCCTCTTTGCATGGGGTAGACCAGGCCTAAGTGATGCAGGCCAGCCCGTTATATTTTTCCAGGATGGCCATATCTGACCACATCACAGGCAAGATCCGACCCCATGGGCCTTGTGTTTGACAACAACTCCTTCAGAGGTCCAAATCTTATTATGTATGGTATTCAGCTTTGTTTGGGTATTTTCCCACATTATTATAGTTGTGCTTTTAAAGTTGTAGTGATGTTTCGGCAGAATCTCATCTGCCATCATCAGGCTTCTGATGCCACAGACAAACACTATACAGAAGCCTGATGATGGCAGATGAGATTCTGTTGAAATGTTGCGAGAACTTTACAAGCACAACTATAATGACATGGGAAAACACCTGAACAAAGCTGAATACCATACATATAAATACCTGTGAAAACTTAAGAAAACACACACACACACACACACACACACACACACACACACACACACAAGATCCATATATATGGATCTTTGGTTATTTGGGTTTTCTCCCACGTGAAATTGGAAGTATTTTGGCGACGTTTCGATGAAATCTCATTCATCATCTTCAGGCTTGTCTCTTCAGCTTTGTGCTTCTTGGAGTAATGTGAGCTTGCAGCTGTTTTTTTCTTTTAACTGCCAGTGGGAGTGCGACTTGACTGGGTGGGGGCTTGGCTGTGTTCTGATTGGGTGGGGGTTACTCCAAGAAGCACAAAGCCGAAGGGAGGTATCCCCCTGATACCTCCAGCTCAAACACACCTCAACCAGGCACCCAGATGAAACCTAGCTTCCTAATAAATGATAGCCGTCCATTTACTTGGAGCCAAGCTGCACTAAAGCCTCCAATACAGGGAACACAATGTTGCCAGCCAATCAAGACGAAAAAAGCCACAAAACAGACAGAAGATATTAGAAACACCAATCAAGCAGAACACAGCAAACTCCAAGACCAATAAACACAGACCAAGACTCCCAACCAATCAGGATTAAGAAAAAGCCATTCTGGCACAGCAGTAGGCTAGCTCCAAATTTAAAACTGAAACGGCTGTGAAAGTCTGACTCACAGACGAACACAATACAGAAGCCTGATGGTGAGTATCCATGAAAACTTAAGAAAATATATATACAATTCTTTTTACTACCCTGCTCTTTTAGATCACATTCTAGATCAGTTTATCTTAATTATTTTATGTTCCGACTTCTACCTCTCGATTCCAGCCATTGATAAAATTTATTCCAAGTATCATGGTATTCTGTTTCCCCTTTGTTTTTCAGATCTAGAGTTAATCTATCTAATTCTGGACAAACCAGTATTTTTCTTATTATCTCTCTTTCTAGCAGAATATTTTTGTTCTTCCATTGCTGGGCGTAAACCATTCTCTCCCCTGTCAGGATGTGGAGTATTAAATACGTTGAGTCTTTGCTTCTGTTATTATTCCTAATAAAAATAATTCTGGCTTAAGTTCTATATGATGTCCCACCATTTGCTTTAATCATTTCTGAATCTGTCGCCAATATTTCCTTGCATGTTTGCATGTCCACCACATATGGTAGTATGTGCCTGGTAGTTGCTTGTATTTCCAGCAGTTTGGTGATAAATTTCTAAACATTTTGACCAGCCTTGCTGGAGGAAGATATCACCTATAGAACATTTTATATAAATTCTCTTTATATGATGTGGCCAATGTTAATTGCCTATTCTTTTCCCAAAGTTTCTGCCTTCTATCCAATTCAATATTGTATCCAAAATGTTTGGCCCCTACCACCATTGTCTCTTTAACCTGCTCTTCCTCTACTTTATAATCTAATAAATATTTATATATTACCTTAATCAATTTATCACCAATCCCTAACAACAATTTGTCTAGAGTTGTTAATTCTCTGTTAATGGCTCCACAGAGGTACAGATCTGATCCCATGGAAAACACTTTGTGTTTTAAAAATTATCAACAGAGCAGTGGTGGGATTCAAAAATGTTTGCTACCGGTTCTTTGGGCATGGCTTGGTGGGCATGCCATGGCTTGGTGGGCACAGCTTGGTGGATGTGGCAGGGGAAGGTTACTGAAAAATCTCCCTCCCACCCCACTAACCTCCCCACCCCACCCCACTAAACTTTCCAGCTCCATTCTCCTGTGCAGGGCAACCAAAGAAGACCCAACCAATCAGCTGGGACTCAATGGGAGACAGAGAATAGATGGGGGTGGGGCCAGTCGGAGGTGGCATTTGCTGGTTCCCCAAACTAATCAAAATTTCTTCCACCAGTTCTCTAGAACTGGTCAGAACCTGCTGAATACCACCTCTGCAACAGAGGTTATCTACATATTTGTCTGTGTCTGCTTCAAAGCCCATTAATCTTTGGATCCAAAGAGTTATACAAACTTCTCACAGATTTCCATCCCCTTTATGTATTATTTCATTGAATAGTTAAAGAGAGCTAGCATTTTGGTCTAGTAATGAAGACATCAGGTTAGAAACCAAAAAACTGTAAGTTCTAATCCTGCCTTAAGCAAGAAAGCCAGCTAGGTGACTTTGGGCCAGTTACTCTCTCTCAACCCACAAGGTTGTTGTAGAAAGAATAGGTGAAGGAAGGAGTATTAATAAATGCCTTAAACATTTATAAAAATAATAAAAGGACAATTAAAATAAATCAATAAAAAATATACACAGGGATATTTAATAACCAAGAAGGTCAAGATGGTACTCACAATTGTGCAACAGAACGATTGTAAACAATCTAAACATGTGGAACAAATATATATTGAAGGATGTAAACTTTATTATTTTGCTACTATCTCCTCCTCTTCTTCCTTTGTTTATTTAGTTTTTGTATTCTTTCTATAAAAAACAATAACATTGGAACAGAGAAGGAAAAGGATATGGCTCTGAAGTTACACTTTTTTTAAAAAAGCAAACTATTTATTTATGTCTTTGAACAAATTTGTATAGTTGTCCATCTTACATTTGTGAGTCTTGGAAGCTCACATAGTTAAAGCAATCAAACAGCAAAAGTAATAAACAAAATTCAAGAAAACAATAAAAACACAATAAGTTCTGAAATCAAGCTGCTAATTAAAACCAAAATTAAAACTGAAAATATTACCAAAAAAAAAAAAAAAAGCAGGAAAGTCGTGGAATAATTCATACTATGTTGAATAAGCAGATAAATTTTGTGAACTCTTCTTGATCACAACATCTGACCTGAGAATAAAAGATGAACGAACATTTCATTCACATGAAAATATGAATTTTGTATTAAAATTTGGATTGCTAGTACTTGAAATGACACTTTTGATTAATAGTCTTGTGACAAGGATAAGAAAAGATGCCATGGAATTTTTCCAAAACTGTCAAATACTAAATGCTACAATACACAGTCTATTCAGTATTTTTTATTGGCTGTTAGATACTGCCAGTGCTTAAATACCGGATGCTTCCATTTTTCAAATACTGAAATATTATGCATTTGTTGTATGTTTGTATGTCTTTCCTTTTAAAATAAACAAAGCAGCTAGCAGCATAAAGCACAAAATAATTCCATGACTTAAAAGGAAAAGGAAATTATATAAACCAAACTAGCAGCAAGGGAACAGCTTTAGGTAGGGAACAGCTTCATGTTGTATTAAGAATCATGTTTTCTAAAAACTCCACTGGGATTTTTGCACACAGACATTTTGATATGATTATTTATTGAGGGATGAATATCTTTAAAAAAGTGATCTTCACTTAGAGAGGCATAAAAAGAATTCAAGATGGCAGTTGCAATAGTACAATATAAGCCCCGGTTTGTTTTTTTGGATCATATCTGCAATATTGTTGTCGTTAGCCGGCAGCAGGTATGGACAACTGAAGAGACCAAGAACTCAGATGAGGGGCCAGGATTATTAGGGAGTGGACTGCTGCCTTCAGAGATTCTGGGGGCTGTCAGCAGTGATGAGGAGATTCCTGAGGAGTCTGTGACAAATGTGCATGCACACAGGGCTGCTTGCAGGAAAGAGCAGCTGCAGCAGCACAGGTGACCCGGGAATAAGGCTGCAAGGTAATGGCCCCTCCTTCAAGAAGATAAAAGCCAGCTGTGAATCAGACATTCTTTGCAGGAAGCAAAGACATTTTGAGACTCTTGCCTCATGGACATTGCAGTATCTTAGTTGGTATTTGAAGACTCTTGTGTTGTAAAATATTTCTAGGTAACCTTATCTGTTATTCTTGGCAGTCTTGCACAGTTTTGGCAAGGCTCGTGCTTATCAAAGTTAATTAGTTTGCAGCAGCCTTTTAACTGGGGAGTTGTAAGAATCATTAAAAGGTTTCTGTTCCAAACAGACAAAGAATAATAAATATTATGATCTGAATTGAGATGAGATAAATAAAATAAAACTAAGAAAATGTAAAGGAGATGAGAAGCTATATAGAAAATTGAAAATGGTAATAAGATATGGAATGGTATACAAAATGAATATGAATTTGAATTTGTGTCTGTACGAAGAGTTGTAACCCGGGACTAAGCAACTTTCAGAAAAGATGTTTTTTATGTTTCTATGTTTTGTGTTTTTGTGTGTTTTTGTTGGATTGAATTAATAAAACCTTGGAGGAATGTTAGAAGAGGATAATTGAGAATAAAAGATAGAAGAGAATAAAGCAAGTCAGAAGAAAAAATAAGTATAGTGAATAAAAACATATAAAATAGATAAATATAGAAAAGAAATATAATTGAATAAAAGTAAAGGGAGAAATAATGAGAAATTTGAAAGGATATGTATGTGTTTATAAGGAGATGTGTCAATGGTGTATAAAATGTTTTATTTGATTTGTTAAAATTTACAATTAACTTTCAGAAAAGAGGTTTTATGTTCTTATGTTTTATGTTTTGTATGTCTTTAAAAATTAATAAAATTTGTTCAAAAATAAATAAATAAAAGGTTTCTGTTCCCTTTGATTTGTGTTTGTTTTATTGGAAAAGGGTTTGGGTTAGAACAAATATATAAAAAAGGGTTAGACCTTTGATAAGTGAAAGATCCTCCACTTAAGACAACAATTGAGCCCAAAATTTCTGTTGCTAAATGAGACAGTTGTTAAGTGAATTTTCCCCATTTTACAATCTTCCTTGCTACAGTTGTTAAGTGAATCTCTGCAGTGATTAAGTTAGTAACACATTTGTAAGGTGAATCTGGCTTCCCCATTGATTTTTCTTTTTAAAAAGTCACAAAAAGGGATCACATGTCCCTGGGACATTGCAACCGTTATAAATATGAATCAATTGCCAAGCATCTAGATTTTCATGTGACTACCAGGATGCCACAACAGTTGCAAGGGTGAAAAACTATCACAAGTCCCTTTTTTCAGGGCTGTTGTAACTTTGAATGATCACTAAATGAACTGCTGTAGGTCAAGGACTACTTGTATATATTCATAGACTCTATCTTCATATATATTTTTTTGCCCCAACAATCCTTCAGAAGATAGATTGACTGTCCTGTGGAAAAATAAACAAGGATTCAAGTCTATTAAACTAAAAGTATTGTCTATTCAACTGATGGTAATGAGACATTTGACCATTGAGGAAGAACAAAGAAAAGTCTTCACAAGATTTGTAAATCTGGTTTCTTGGTGAAGAATCATATACTGGAGAAAGATGGAGGAGGGCAGCATCAAACAAGAATCAGGAAAGAACAGAAAACAAGTCAAAACTTTGCTATCAAGTTTAGTTTTGGTGGCTTTGTTCTCACTGAACAATCTTTGCAGCTTAGGTGGAATTTTCTAATCCAGGGTTCAGACAAAAAAAATGCAGAAAGGTTTCATTTTAAGCAATTTGTTTTTAACTGGGATGGGGTGGGAATGTCTTGGTTTTGAGACTAAAAATTCTGAATAACACTGTAAATAACACCCAGGGTTAGGTGATGAACAAGATGAACCCCCAGCATAGATAAACAAGTTAATGGTAAACAATATCCTAATCATGTAGCCACCAACACTGACTGGGCAACCCACTAAAATATAAAAAAAGAGCAAATTATTGATAATGTTACCTAGCTGGGCAATGAAACATCTGCAAGTTCAGAAAGCTCCAAAGACCATAGAGTTCAAACTTAAGTTATAAATATTCTCTTATATTGATGGGCATATTGCTAACTGTTATATCTGGGAGGACGGTTCAAGAACGGAGGCAAGACTCAGATAGCAACAACAGCTCTTTATTTGTGACTTCAGATCTGAGCAACTAACCCCAGCCGCAGCAGCCCCTTATATAGGGCTGGCTGCGGCTAGGCAGCCAATGAAGGCGATTTGAGTTTGCCGCTCTTGGCAGGGCCAATCGTGGCAGCCCGTTTACTGGCCAATCGCATCAGTCTATGGCGACCAATCACGATCGGCTTTCAGCAGGCCAATCAGATTTGTAGGCTACGAGCCTGCTAGTCCGGAACACTAACTTTCATATTTTCCTATCACAAAATCTCCAGAACCGTAAAGCTAGAAATTTGGCATGTATGTTCCTCTTGGCTTCTAGGTGTTCACTAAGAAAGAATTGTTTGAAATGACCATCAGAGCATTAGTATTTCCTATATTATTATTAACACGCTCTGATGCTAAGGAGTTCTACTCCCCCTCCCCACCTGGAAAGAAATCTGTTCCAAATGCAAAACACAAGCAGAGGAGAGGAGTTTCAATTTTAGTTTCACAGCACCAAGCAGCTTTAGTATAGAACAGTTGAGCTAAGCCATGCCCAGGCTCCTTGCTGTCTCCTTGCTCACACAGTAAATACTGCTTTAGTTTCCAAGTTCAGCCCTCAACTCTCTCACACATTAGGATGCTAGCCAGATGAATACCGATGGATGCTGGTAGGCAGAGGCAGATTTTTTCCCCTTCCTTACTTTCTTCCTCCAAAACTAAGCCCGACCACATAGTGTTGTAACGAAGCACAGGCCTTTCATAAGTTAGGCAGAAAACAGAGCAAATATTGCTCACCTCACCTTAGAGAAATGAAATTTTCTCCTGGGCCATCCTGATCCAGTTAAATCTTTTGGCCATTTCCATTGCTCACCCTAGTCTAGACAGAACTGAATTATATGCACCAATGGGCTGTTTCAATAGAAATTAGCTTTTTGAATGATTGTGATATAGTTTCGTCTCTAAATTTATGTAGGTTGGGGTGCTTAAGACAATCTGTGCTTTCTGCTATGAATGTTGGGCTCTTTAGTAGGAGCGTGAAAATTGCTGATTGATTTGTAGCATAACATAAATATGGTTGAAGAGGACAAGAATGATAACAAATGATGGTAGTATAAACAGTTATAAATATCATTTTTTTCTGGTTAGCATTTATAGAAGTGTTACCTTTGGATCAGATATTACAAGTCTCAAGGAAAGCTGAGAAATGAAAGTTTAATTGCCCCAGAAGGTCTACCAGAGAAGTCTAATATTCAAGACATCTTCGGAAATGTTGTTTCAGTGAAAATTTGTTTCCAGTCTTTCAGCATTCTGATAGACCCAATGTAGTTCAGTGCCTTAATGATACTGGAGATAGTTTCTGCTCTAGCAGTTCAAATCCCAGCACTGCATGTCAGGGTGAGCTCTCACCACTCACCTGGGGTTCTGTCCACCTAACAGTTTGAAAGTAGATAGACTAGGTACCACTCCAGTGGGGAATGAGCTGGTGCTTTAATCAGGCAGTCAGATTCCTGCCCTCTGAACCATCCTAGTTGTGGCATCAGATTACAAGGTGGTTCTGTGGAAAGAAAGGGCTTTAGATGGTGCTATAGAAGAGCCACTTATCTTTCTTTCTGGTGAAAAGTTCTCACCCTCCTGTGGTGTCCCGTGGGAAGCACATGAGCATTTCCTACAACACAGCATGGTCTTGCAGCCAAATTACTATCCTTGCATTGAGGTTTCCTGGCTCATGTAACAATGGCATACGCTAATAATGATGACATATGATAACAACAACATATTGTAGTAATAAATAATTAGACAAAAATACCAAATTCATTTTGAAATATCTGGCTGATTGTGCAACAAACAACAACAATAGCATTCCAATTATCTTAGTTAAATGGAAATAGACCCCTAACTTTTTCCATATTAATATTTTGCAAAATAAACACAAACAGAGCAGAAGGTAAATACAGTTTTGTGAAATCTGAACTGCCTGATGGAAAATTGCACTATGATATGTTAGCATTTTTCCCTCTAACTTCCCCCAGTCTACTATGAAAATTGCCAATAATTTATAATGGTTACAGAAAAGCAGGAGGGGAGAGAAATAGCATGATATGCAAATGAAGATAGAGAGAAAAACACATATTATAAACACAATAATAAAAAGTATTCACAAAAGAAAAAAAAAAATCACATTTTTATTATTCCCCAGCTTTTTCCGAGTAGAAAACCAAACAGCTCATGAAGATTTTGTACATAACAAACCCAGCATAATTTGCTTAAAAGGCAGATGAGTGTTTCTCATCTCCCAAACTAATGTGCAATTTGGAACTTAGAAAAGTATGTGCTTTTGAAATGTTCTGACAAAAGCACTTTAAAACCTCAGCTTCTAACAAATATGCTTTTTTTTGTTGCTGAGTGGAGTGGGGAAGCACCTTTTAGTCAGTCTGAACTCCTGGCAACTACCAGGATAAATCCCTGTGGTTTGCCCTTGCCTGCTTCCTAGAGAGAGTGCCTGGACCAAGATCACCCAGTTAGTTTTGTGGCTAGAACTAAATTTCTAGTCCAGTGCTTTAAACTATCATGCCAAACTGGCTGTCTTAAATATGTATAGAAATATGAACACAGTGGTGCCTAACTCTGATAGCCAAGAACAAGTCCCAATGATTAATGCAACGCTAAAGATTATTTTTAATAGTCCTGTTCTAAATATGGATGATGGTGACAAATACCTCTTGATAGCAGTGGCACATCCATCTGTACATCTGTACTGGAAGTTAATGATCTAAGAGTTTATAATGAGAGTTGGTGTAAGTTAGTGGAGTGGGTTCCAGTTAAGCATTGATGAAATTGTATTTGTGCATTCTGAGCAAAAACTGATGGAAGGTAATGTATCTCACTCTCTCTAGCATGCTTCATCCATTTCCTGTCCATGGAATGCATAGAAACGAAAGGAAAGTGCTGAAGAAACACCAGATGGAAGGAAAAAGGAACAAGAATTAAAGGGAAAGGAGGAAGGAAAGCAAGTTATTTGTGGGAGAACATTTTGGCAGTAAAATGAAGCTGAGGCTAGCATATACAGATAATTCTCAACTTACAGCTGTAATTGAGGCCAGAATTACAATCATAAGTTGTGTGGGTCTTTCAGTGGGTCATGTTGAGGTAATTCCCCGTTAGGAGAATGAACGCATACAGGGAGACGTATTTGAGAGGAGTGTTTGAATAATACACATACAGCACACAGATACACTGTACAGTAAATGTAGGTTTTTACTTCCAGAAACATTAAGCAAAGTCCAAAATAGGCAGTCCAAAGTCATTCACAGGTAAAATTGGTCAGTTTTCATCTAGGGATAATCCAAATATCAAATTCCAGTGTCAAAAACAGTTCAGTATCAGACTTGCATTAAATCCAGTAATATCAGTCAATTAGAAGAAATGGAGCAACGGAAATACTTTCCAACAGAAGGAAACAGAGACTGAGACACACTCTCTTCTGAGATCTAGACTAAAACAAACCAGGTTTCTGGCTCCATCTTATGGCCGTTTGAGTAACCACGCCCAATTGCAGTTTTTAGCATGCTTTTAAAGAGACAGTTTTAAAATGTTTATCCTGGTTTATATATTTCTAACTTAAATACCTGTTAGGTGACTTATATTCCTAACATTCTCCCCTTTTGGGTAAGATAATATATACAACCTTACATTCTAAGTCCATAATCTTCACAACACGCCTTATGCTTTACAGAGCCTTGGGCCTTTGTAAAATGATCTACTATATTGTTTTCTGATATACAGTATTCTAGCTTAATCATCTTACTTTGCACACATTGTCTCATATTTAAATATCTTAAATCTGTGTGTTTTGTTCTTGTTTTAATAGCAATATTTGAAGCCATCTGTATTGCTGATTGGTTATCTTCGTAAACAACAATAGGATCTTTTAAATCAATTCCCATATCAATTAATAATTGTTTATACAAAACTAAATCTGTACATAGTAAAGACAAACATGAGAATTCAGCCTCCATTGTTGACAAACTTAGATGTTTCTGTCTAATAGACCTCCATCCAGTCAATGCTTTTCCCAATAATACAGCAGTACCCGATGTAGATTTTCGTGTATTTATGTCGGTAGCAAAACTTGCATCAGCGTATGCAGTCAAATTCAGTTCATCTTTAGGCTCTAAATACAATGCATAATGCATTGTTTGTTTCAGATATCTTAACACATGTTTAGCAGCCTGCCAGTGCCTTTCAGTTGGCTCAGTGTTAAATCTCGCTAATTGATTAACACTTTATGCTATATCTGGCCTTGACCAATTACTGAGATAAGATAAACTACCAATCAAGGACTGATAAATGTTCTTATCAAAAACAGGACTTTGAACATTACTATGGCTAAACTCCTGGTTAATTGGTGTCTTAGCCAGCTTACAAAGTTCCATTTTAAAACTTTTTAGTAATTGGTTCATTTTATATGTCTGTGCAATTTTGTATCCTCCCCTAGTTCTATCTATCTTTAAACCAAGATATTGTTTGATTTCTCCTAACTGTTTTATCTTAAATTTCTTTTCCAATAGTGAAATTATCTCAGTAGCTTCTTGTTCAGTTTTTGTGATTAATGCTATGTCATCAGTAAATAATAACAATAATGACACTATACCATTACTTTCTCTTTTAAACAAACATGGATCAGTGATGCCAGCTACAAAGCCTATCTTAGTTAATTCTTTAACTATACATTGGTTCCATTCATATCTTGATTGCTTCAAACCATAAAGACTCTTTTTCAATTTCCAGCAATCAGTTGTATTATCATCTTTCATACCTTAAGGTTTCTTTAAATATATAGTATGTTGCAATGGTGCATGCAGATAAGCTGTCTCTACATCCAAATGATTTACAATGTATTTCTCCTTAGCTGCCCACACTAATGCCGCCCTTAATGTAGTAGCCTTCAGACTAGGTGCAAACACCTCATCATAGTCATTTGCTGTCTGATTGAACCCTTGTGCTACTAACCTGGCTTTATTGGTAACAGTCCCATCCACACCTCTCTTCAGTTTATATATCCATTTACATCCTATGGCATGTTTACCTGGTGGTAACTTGACATTTTCGTATACCTCCAGTCTTTTTAATGATTCCAGTTCCTTATCCATTGCTTTCTGCCAAGCAGCCTGTTCCTTAGCAGTATACAGTTTTAGTTCACTATAGTTACTAGGAATTGTATTCACTTGGCATACAACACTAGCCTGATATCTATCAGATGGTTGTGTTACTCTGGTTGAACGTCTTGGTAATACAGGGAGAACTGGTGGACTTTTCTGTGCCACCTGCTCCTATTCTTCTACCTCCTCCTGTGCCTGTTCTCCTACTTCCTCCTGTCCTTCCTCTTTAATGGCTATTTGTGGTTTACTGGTTTTATCTTAAGGGACTATTTGGGTATCAATAATAATATCATTGCTGGATTTCTGTTCCTGTTTATCCCATCCAATGTGCTCAAGAAATTTTGCATTAGCACTGCAATAAACATGAGCTGTGCCTTGACCCCAGAATCTAGACAATCTATGGTTGGCCTCATAACTCACAAAAAAATAATTTCTTAGCTCTATGTTGCCCTTTCAGTCTTACTTGTGAGGGAATATGCACCCATGCTGGAGCTCCAAATGTGTGTAGGTAACTTAAATTTGGCTTTCTGCCATGCCAACGAGTGAATGGTAATTCTCCAGTTGTTGTGTTTACTACATTGTTTAAAACATGGTTACTACACATTATGGCTTCACCCCACGGTGTTTCAGGTAAACCTGAATCAGATAATATAGTGTGAGCCATGCCTTGTAATGTTTGTCCTCTTCGTTCTACAAACGAGTTATGTTGTGGTCTGAAAGGTGCAGAATGTTTATGCTCAACACCAGCCAATTTTAACATAGTTTGGAATCTTTTGTTAACAAACTCAGTCCCATTATCAGTTACTAAAGTAATTACTTTACTTTTCATTTTTCTCTCAGCAAACCTTAGCCAGTTAAAGAAATGTTGGAATGTTTCTGTTTTGTTTTTCATAAGATAACAGAAACCGTATCGTGAGTAATGGTCCATAATACTCAAAATATAACAGGCACCTCCTAAACTTGGGTTTTTTTAGGACCAATTATGTCAGCAAACACAACCTCTAAAGGTTCTTTGGTCTTAAACCCAGTAAGTTTGTTTGCAGGAGTAACCTTACTTTTTTCTTGACTACAAACATTACAGTTTAAATACTTGCTACACGGTTTCAATTTTATTCCCTCTAACAATTCAATAGTTTGTTTGAGCATTTTGAAATTAATGTGCCCTAGACGTCTATGCAGTAAATGTATATATTCATCATGTGGCTTAACATTGTTGTAAACTGAGTTAGCCATCTTCAGCTGATCATCATGTATTACATATAAATCATTTTTTAAAGTAGCAGTAACACTTTTACCCTCTTTCTCTATTATACAGTTATCTCCCCTAAAGGTTACTACATAGCCAATATTAACTAAAGCCTTTACTGATAATAAATTAAATTTCAATTTAGGTATATATAACATAGTTAAATGTTCATTTATACAAGAACAATATGCAGTACCTTCTCCTGATGCGTTCATCTTCCATCCATTTGCCAATGATACATGTTGTTTACTTGTGGAGATCTTTACAGACCTTTTTCTATCTTTAGTAATGCTGTGATGCTCCACTATCAACAACCAACAAATCATTGTTATAAATCATGTCCCCTAGCCCCACAAGAAAAACATTTCCTAACAGTATAGGCAGTTGAAGATAAATCCTCTTCTTGTGGTTGTTCCTTTCTCAGTTGGTCCCTATCCATCCGTTTTCTTGCTTCTTCTAGCAACCTTCCAGTTATGGAGGTCAATGTCAGCTTATCTCTGGGCAGGAGTTCCAGTGAAGATACATAATCATCATAACTTTCATCCAATGAGGAAAGAATGATATAAACTTGATGCAACTCTGAAAATATCAGTTCTTTTTCATGTAACTCTTGAAAAGTTCTTTTCATGAAGTTTAAATAAGCTAACATATCTCCACCTTTCAGAAGACGTGCTCTAAACGGTTACATGTAAGATGTATGTTTGCACCTACATTGTCATGAACATAAATCCTCTTCAAATTCTCCCAACACTTAGCAGCAGACTCTTCTCCACAAATATGGACTAGCTGCTGGTCGCTCAGTCCAATTATACAAAGAGCTCGTTCATTGTTCTGGTTAAAATCAGCAAGCTTCTTGGAATCTTCCTCATTTTCTGGATCCCAAGCATTTACATCTGGTGGGTCTTGAATTACATTCCATAAACCTTCTCTACGCAGAAGCAGACTGCACTTCGTAGAGCAAGAAACATAGTTTGTTCCATCTATCTGGGTTATGAGTGATAGACTTGTTGAAGTGTCTTGTGCCATCTTTATCAGGATAGTAACCCACAATTAAACAGTAAACAGCTGTCTGTATACAGTACTGTGTATTCACACTAACTCTCAGTTATCTGAGCCTGGTATGGCCTGGGCCCATAACCAGTGTTGAGGGAATTCCCCGTTAGGAGAATGAGTGCATACAGGGAGGCGTATTTGAGAGGAGTGTTTGAATAATACACATACAGCACACAGATACACTGTACAGTAAATGTAGGTTTTTACTTCCAGAAACGTTAAGCAAAGCCCAAAATAGGCAGTCCAAAGTCATTCACAGGTAAAATCAGTCAGTTTTCATCCAGGGATAATCCAAATATCAAAGTGTCAAAAACAATTCAGTATCAGACTTGCATTAAATCCAGTAATATCAGTCAATTAGAAGAAATGGAGCAACAGAAATACTTTCCAACAGAAGGAAACAGAGACTGAGACACACTCTCTTCTGAGATCTAGACTAAAACAAACCAGGTTTCTGGCTCCATCTTATGACCATTTGAGTAACCACACCCAATTTCAGTTTTTAGCATGCTCTTAAAGAGACAGTTTTAAAATGTTTATCCTGGTTTATATATTTCTAACCCAAATACCTGTTAGGTGACTTATATTCCTAATAGATCATGACTCCAGAGTTGTGTGACAGTAAGATGGGTGGCATATAAATTAAATAAATAAAATCATAAGTCCAATTTTACAATATTTTTGCCCCATAGTCAATAAGTAAACCAATTGTCTATAATGAGTTCTAGGTAGTGACAGATATTTTTTTTCTTGAGATGCAAAGAGAAAATATCTGCTGTGAACTCTACATAGGCATCAGGAAGTATTCTAAAAAAAAGTTCTGAAGAATTTCAATTTGCCTTTGCTGGGCCCAGGATTAGTGTTGTTTCAGCAGTTCATGACTACTATGGACCAAGATCCCAGAAGCTCAGGATCCAAACAGATCTTGACAGACTTGAATAATGGTCCCTATCTAACAAGATGAAATTTAATGTGGATAACGTCCAGGTTTTAGGCACAAAAAATCAAAGATACGAGTACACGTCAGTTCTAATGATGTCATCTGAAATGTTTGCCAAAAAAATAAAAATAAAATAAAATCCAAGCTCAGAGAGCACCAAAGATTCCATTGCTTAATCCTGAACTACAAATATTCTTTTCTATCGTATTTATTTATTTATTTATTTATTTATTTATTTATTTATTTTTATTTTCTTTATTTTGATTTGTCAATTGCTTACAAGATAATAGGTATAAGTATATACATAGGTATAATACATGAAATGGGTACATATAAGAAAAATAAAAGAAATAATAGGACAGAGATGGTAGGCACGTTGGTGCGCTTATGCACGCCCCCTACAGACCTCTTAGGAAAGGGGTGAGGTCAATAGTAGACAGTCTAAGGTTAAAGTTTTTGGGGAAGAAACCACAGAGTCAGGTAGAGTATTCCAGATACTGACCACTTTGTTGCTGAAGTCGTATTTCCTGCAATCAAGTTTGGTGCAGTTAACCTCAAGTTTGCATCTATTGTGTGCTCTTGTGTTGTTATGGTTGAAGCTGAAGTATTCATTGACAGGTAAGTCATTGCAATGTATGATTTTATATACCATACTTAGATCAGACCGAAGACGGCATAATTCAAGGTTTTCTAGGTCTAGAATTTCAAGTCTGGTGGCATAAGGTATTCTATAACGAGTAGAGGAGTGGAGAACTCATCTTGTGAAATATTTTTGGATATCAGATACGTAATATATGTTCCAGACTGATGAGCTGTATTCAAGTATTAACGCAGCAAATGTTTTGTATGCTCTAGTTAGTAGTGTGATATTACCAGAGAAAAAGCTACATAGGGTTAGGTTAACAACTCTTAATCCCTTTTTGGCTATGTAGTTGCAGCGGGCTCTAGCACTTAGATCATTAGAGATGAGTATTCCAAGGTCCTTTACAGAGCTTGGATCGTCAACAAGGTCTTGACTATTCAGATTGTATTTTATTTTCTGATTTATTTATTTTTGCCAATATGTAAGACAGAGCATTTATTTGTTGAGATTTGAAGTTGCCATTTGTTTGACCATTCTGATACATAGTCCAGATCTTTTTGAAGGGTAGCAGTATGGTCTGTGATATTGAACAGTTTTACATTATCAGCGAAGAGAACACAGTTGCTCTTAATAAGATCTTGACATATTAGTATTAGGGAAATCATTCATTTTATTCCATTAGTAAGTTATCCTTGCCTTGATTCGCTGTTCCTGAGCCCAAAGTTGCTAAAAGATGGATGATCTGATAGTTCTATAACAGGTTATTCATAATTATACATCCTTCACACAAAGTTTTGCAATGGAAGGCTTCTTTTCCCAGAAATCTATTAAGCATTGGCTTCTTGGCAGGGCAAAACCATTCCCTTTAAAAAAATAAAAATAAAACCAAAAATCCTAAACTGTTAATCAAAGAGTGTCAAGTTCTCTCATTCTAAATGAGATATTACCAGTGAACATGTTTGGAAAATGGAATCTTTATCGATGAAATGATGACACTACATAAGCACACACAATGGCTGCAGTTATGGAAAATTACTTTAAAATAACATCTGTTCATTGTAATGAATATGTTTTTGTTCCATGCAAGAACCTTAGCTGGCAGTTATAGAATGTTGATCACAAAACTAATTAACCTACTCATCTGCAAAAAAAAAAGTATTTAAAATGAGGCTGAATAAAAGTGCACCATAAATTATCAGACTACATTAAAACAGTTGTAATTCTTTGTTATGAGTAGTAAAAAGTTGCTGATTTCTGTTTGGGCAGCCAGCCACATTAACTCTTGCCTGGGTCTCTGCTATATTACTGGCAGAATAAAAAAAAAGAGTTTAAATATAACAAAGGACCAAATAATTATATATACATTTTAATTTAGTCGCTTTTTGGGGAGAAGGGAGGATATTAAATTTAATAACCAAATACAAATAATTTCCCCCAAAATGACTTGTTTTGAGAGAGAGGAGTGAGGATAACTGAAACATTTGAAGATATTTACAAATAAAAGTTCATCATTGCCAAGTCAACTAGGCTGATATATTTTTTTTTAATGTGGGAATAAATTTGTTCTTATGTGTTTACAGCAATAGTGTACATCACCAGCATAGGGAGCTGCCCATAATCCATTCTGAATAAAGATAGGACAGCCCTTTTTAACCTTATAAGAAATGGATCATGATGATGATGATGATGATGATGATGATGATGATGATGATGATGATGATGATGATTATTATTATTATTCCACCCACTGTATGACATTATCTTGCCATAGTTGTGGGCCTTGAGGAAAACGAGAACTATGTTATACTGAACAGTCTCATCAGAAGAGCCAGATGGAGAACGTCTCTTGCATAAACAATATGGTGAGATGTATTTCATAGAAGCCTATACTGAATTGGCCAAGTCCAGCTCAACAAAAGCTATGTCAGGTGTTGGAGTTCCTTGACATCTGGTTACAAATAGGCTACAGAGCTCAGAACTGCTGGCTGAGCAATCAGTGCAAGCAGCTGCAAGACTACTGGAAGAAAAGTTGTTTACCCATCACAAGTATGTGAAAATTGAAAACAAAGAAATTACAATCTATTATTATAAATCAAACCCAATGAAAAAAATATATCTGGTTTTGGGGTTTTTCCATAATCAGAAATAATAGAACAGGGGCTAGCAAATGAATGTCCATTTATAATACAAAAATAAACTATTCACAGAATAGAATTGGAAGAACTGCAAAAATCTTCCCAAGGCAAAGAAATCAAAGCCTTGCCAGTAGTTCAGACTGTAGAGGAAAACCAGGGGGAATCAGTATTATAGGAAATGAGCATAGCTATTGAATCGTTTTCATTCCCAAACCAGGCAACTCTTCTCAGCATTTTTTTTCAGAAAGAACAAAGCCCTCTAACTAAAAAAAACCAAAAACCAAGAGGAATTGAAACAAAGAATAACTCAGCATCTAGAACAGCATAAAAACAAAAAGATAAGATCACTTGCATTGAAGCATGTTACAAAGAAACAGCTAGCACAAGCATTAAAAGGTGCCAATACTGTAATATCAAATATGATATTTAAATATAAATTTTAACTCTGATGACACTCAACTTCCAATGATTCTGGGCAGAAATGATTGGCTAAGTTATCACAATTATTTTTGCAATTTAACCAAGATCATTTTTTACACCAAGAAATAATATAATAATTGGAAAAGTAATATTAGTATGTGGAGAAGAAAAAACTCAAGCAATAGAAAAGAAGATTGAATATAGGTAATTGTTACAAAATGATAAAATGGGAGAGATGCATTTGGTTATGGATGAAAAAATCCATTACATTTCCACCACACTATAAACAAGGCATTCTGATATATAATAACCCACTGAAATTGCATATCTGATATGGAGATTCTTTGAACAATATCCATTCACTCCAGTAAAAATATGATCTTGGTACATTTACTATAGTGAAATAAACAGGAGGTGTGTTCAAAATAAATTATGTTGCGGAAATGTCTTCAAATAAATGTGTTTTAGATAAAATGAACAATAAGCTTGTAAATTATATATTTTCCTTCCAATATGCATTTCATTTTATCATACTGTTATTGGAAGTTCTTGCAGCTGCTATTTCTTTAATAACAACAACAGATTCACAGAATTATTCATTGTGAGAATAATATTACACATGCTTTGGTTGATCAGCTTTCTGAGAGCTCCCCAAGGAACAGTCCACTTATCAACCAAGCAATTCATTTTTCCCAGCAACCAAGAGGGGAAAATCACTTCTCTGGAATATTATTTTTCTTCCAAAGCCATTAATGAAGATCTACAACATGAAAGATCTTCGTTGGCTAGAACATACTGAAGAGAGATGAACCATTTGCAAACCATGTGCTGTAGTTAAGTTCAGCTAGCCTTTAAACAGGCAAGATGATTATCTTCTAAACCAGGGATTCTTAATGTATCATCTCTAGAACGCTTTCTTATTTTAGCATTTCCCAGTTTTAGTTTCTTATATGGTCGATACTGATAGACAGACAGATGCACAATCCATATAAACCATTGATGATTTGGGATCATCAATGCTTTTTAAGGCTGTAAAAGGGGTTCTAAAATGTTTGAGAATCTGCTCTAAACTTCCTGAATTGGCTTCCTCAAGTAGACTGCTGTATCTGGGCTTCAAAAATAATTACACTGTGGTAGCAAAGCGATGAAAACAGCAATAACAACATCAAACAAACCTCCAGCTAAGTTTTGCAGTCCTGGTATAGTCACTCTATTCTCTCTCCTTAGTATAGTCCTTGGTATAGTCACTCTATTCTCTCTCCTTAGAATAGAGATGGACAACATAAGTTCCATGCACTCAGAATCTGGCAAAGGCAAATTTAACAGAATAGAAGTTGGAAGGGACCTTGGAGGTCCTCTAATCCAACCCGTGCTCAAGCAAGGTACCTTAAACCATTCCAGACAAGTAGCTATCCAAACTTTTTTTAAAGCCTCCAGTGATGGAGCACTTACAACTTCTGAAGATTCCACTGGTTAATTGTCATCACTGACAGGAAATTTCTCCTTAGCTCTAGGCTAGGTTCTCCTTAATTAGTTTCTTATCTTGCCTTCTGGTGCTTTGGAAAATAGTTGACTCCCTCTTCTTTATGGCAGTTTGGAACATTGCTACCATGTCACCTCTACTTCTTTTCATTAAACTAGACGTACCCAATTCCTACAACCATTCTTCTATGTCTTAGCCTCCACTCCCTTAATCATCGTTGTTGCTCTTCTCTTTCTAGAATCTCAAAATCTTTTTTATAATATGGGACCACAATTGAGATACAATATTCTAAGTGTGATCTTACTAAGTCTTTATAAAAGGGTACATACATACATACCATACCTTTATTGGATGAGAAATGTTGATGGAAATATAGCCATATCTTGCTCTCAGGTGGGAAAGAACAAAATGATGGATTGTGAAGTCTTTTATTATTTTGCAAAAGAAATGCCCTTCTCTGATTTTGGAGTCCCATAAAGTCTCAGAAAGCTTCACATGCTTTCAAATTGTCATTTTTAATTCATACAAAGAAAATAAGATAATGAGTTTGACATGTGACAATTTACATTTGAATCAACAATGAATTTCATGCCATGGAGGATCAGTGATTGAAGTTCAACTACTGTATGTAGGAAATGGCTTTTGCTATCTTCATTATCATAGTTTCTCAAACTAGAAAAGAAATGTTAATGAAGCCCAAATGCAAGGCATTAGTTGCAACAGCATCTAATCGATAAAGGGACTTATCACAATTTAGACACATCCATTAATAGCCCAATGCTTCACTGATCTATTTAGCCTCCATTAAAAACTGTCTAAATTATTGGGCATATCTTATGGGTACAAAGGTTTTTACAGGTTTTTTTTGTCAGAGCTGAAGAAGCTTCTTCTTCTTGGATGAGAAGAAAAAACATCTTCAAAAGAAAAACAAGAAAGTTCAGTTGCCTCCTTAAAAAGCATCTTTGGAATCAGGGCCACCGACAGGATTATTAAATTCTGGAACAAGACTGATATGGGCCCTCTCACCTACACATTAAGTTAACATCTGCCCTCCCCCCTTTCCTCCTCCAGTTTATCTTTCTGCATTTTATTTATTTATTTATTTATTGTAAATTTTATTTGAGTTTTCACAAAGAGAAAAAAAATACAAATAAAACATCTTTTTTGAAAGCAGCATAATCCCGGGTTACATTTCTTCGTACAGACACAAATTCAGATTCATGCTCATTTTAATATTCTATTCCATATCTTATTACTATTTTACATTTTCTGCATAGCTTCTCCCCTCTTTTAATTTTCTCAATTTTATTTTAATTATCTCATCTCAATTCAAATCATTGTATTTATATTTTTTGTCTGTCCTGTTTCAATTATCTATTATCTTTTCTCATTAAACAAAATTTCTCCTGTAGTTACTGATTGGAGTATGACGCCTTTATATCTTTTCCCTAAAGTTATAACATTCAATATAATACATAACTTCCATTTGGATTCTGCTTGGTACATTCTTAAAATACATACTGTATTCTTAAAAAAAGAAAAAAAATATATAAATGTATATAATTAAAACAACATTCCATTCCAATTCAATTCTATCATTAATATTAATATTCATTAAAGTCTTAACATCTTTAACATTACTTTTCAATTAAATATCATACTTCTATGGGAACAATTATAAGCTTTCCATAGTTAACTCACCCCCTCTTCACTTATATTTTATAAAACATTAATTAATTAAAATGTTCCCATTCCTTCCTAATTCAATTTTCTCATTTATTTTATTTCACTTATTTTATTCACAAACATTTCACTAAATTACACTAACTATTCTATCCCTCATTTTAATCATACGTTGTTTCCAATTTTCTAAAGTTATTTCTATTACTAATATAACAATACAATCTTATGTACCTTTACAGAATCCCTTTTTCAGTTAGATGTTCACCCATTATCTCTAAATAGATCTTGTTTCTCTATATCTTGCCCCAGTCCTTTGTAACTTCTTTTCCTTTCCTTCTTCCCTCCCTTCTTCTCTCTCCTCTTTTTATCCCCTTGTCTCTCTATCTCTATTTCTCTCTTCTGTATTCCCCTTTTCTGTTGCTTTCCAATATTATACTTATTTTTTGAATTATTTTTCTTTTCTTTGGTTGTTTTTTTAAGTCTTAAATTCTCCATTCTCTTTCCCCCTTTCCTTTTTCTTCCCACATAGAATTACTTGTTCATTAAAGATGTCTTCTTCTTTGTCCCAGTCTTCTTGTTTTGCAGTCTTTCCTTGTTGTGTATCATAGTTACAAATCTCCATTTCTAAGAATTGAAAAATGAAGCCAAAAGAACCCTTCCCTTGTGCATCTTCTTTGTACTTTTTAAGTTCCATTTTCAATTCATCCAGAAGTGGTGCCGTTGTATAAATTTTTAAACAGCCCCCCGATTGATTTTAGTCATTCAAATATAATAACCAAAAATCCAAAGATCACCAAATAATCCAAATACATGCAAGCTGTTTCTTTTTTTTGCTCTTTTTTAAAACTTTCTCTTCCTGGGGTTACTATTTAGTTGCAAAGTTTCAGTTAAAATGCATTTTTTAGAAGTCTTGTTGAAGTTTTACTGTAGATTCTTTTTAATTCCAGGCAGTCTCCTCCTCTTCCAGATCCTGCCCTTATTGTTTTTCTCTCCCTTCCTGCTTATGAAAAAGAAAGTTTTAAATGTCCAGAAATCTTTATTATCCCTTTGGCATTTTGTTTTATTTTCAGCTTAATTGCCTATTGATGTCAAAGCAGATTTTTCCGATTTCTTATTTAAGTCTCTTAGTTGTCAATATAGGGAAGGAGAGAGAAGGAAAAAAAAAAAAGCCAAACCTTTCCCTTTTCAGTTTCCTTCGCTGCTCTGACTCTTCTTTGGGAGCGGTGTTACTTTTTGTAAGTTTAAATTCCAGGGTACCTTGGTTGTTGCTTTTACAATATAACCCAGTCAGCCAAAACTTTCACTTCTTTTTTTTTTTAAACAAGTTTTATTGATTTTACAAACAAACAAACAAAACAAAACATCATTAAACATTAAAAACATAAAACCTCTTTTCATTGTAGATCCTTACAAGGCAGGTAACATATTGCTTTATATCACGTACTTATAATTTATCCCATTTCCATATAAACATGTAAATTCCCTTTACCAAATTCCACATTGTTTCTCTTTAATCATTATTCAATCATATTTCCTTTCTGATTTATCTGCTATCCAGTCATCAACTTTATATTTTCCTCTGGCTTCTTTATAATTATTCTCATCTAGTCTTCCTCCGAGATTTTATTATTTAATTCTTAATTAAACACACACACATAAAACATAGACATAAAAACATAAAACTTTCTTCTAGAAAGTAACTTGGCCCCAGATTACCTCTTTTTGTATGGACTCAATTGAATTCATGCTCTTCTTATATACCATTACCCATCTTATTTACCATTCTATATCTATTATATAACTCCTCTCCACTTTTGCCTCATCTTAATTCTGTTTTATATATTTAATCTTGCTTTTAAAAAAATATTTTTATATCTTTTGTCCATTTCTCCATTTACATCTGTCTCATTTCCAATTTAAGAAAGAATAGTTTCCCCTGGAATCACTAATCGGAGTATGATGCCTTTCTATCATTCCCCTAAGTTAAAATTTAAAATAACACCTAAATCCCAATCAGATTCTGCTTAGTAGATTCTACTATTTCAAAAACCAATACTACAATAATAAATCCATAACAATCAACACATTAATCCATTAAACTCTATATTCAAACTAATATTTTAAACATTCCCTTTAGTATTTTATTAAAACTTATTATCATTCATTATTAAACCTTTTAAAGTTATACCTTGATATTTTAGTCTTTTATTAGATCTTAAAAAGTTCTGATTATCTACTTATAATACAAATACCACTATTACAATACTCATGTGTACTTTGCAGAATCCCCCCTTTTTTTAAAAAAAATAAATCCCATATATTACCCATTGTCCCTGAAAAAAGTTTCCTTTTCTCCATCTTGTCTTATACCTTTGTAACTTTTTCCCCCCTTTTCCCTTTCCTTCTTAGCCCGCCTAAACTTTTTACCCCCACCTCTCCAAACCTCTGCCTTCTTCTGTTGCATTCCTCTTTCCTTTTGCTTTGTAGCATTCTGTTGTTTTTGCATCTTCTTTTTCTCTTTCATAAACATTTTTTTATTTCTTAAGTCCTTCCTTTTTGCTCCTCTCTTTCTTCTTTCTTTCTTAGTCACACCGTTTAGTTCATTAAAAATGGCTTCTTCTTCCTCGGCTTCTTCCAGCTGTTGTTTAATTTGCTGACACATGACAAGCGCCATATCTAGAAAACAAAGGGCTTCTCCCATAACATCTTTGCCTTCTTTCTTTGTTTTTAGATATTGTTTTTTTAATTCATCAAGAGATAGAGCCATTTTGAACTGTTTCTTCTTCTCTTTCTGTATCCTCTTCTTATTACTAAGCCAATCAGTTATTTCCAAGCTTAAAACAGTTCCCAAAAGTCCCAAAATCCCACAGTCATCAAACAGTCCAGGCAGAGTACAAGCTTCTTCTTTTTACAGTTTCTCTTCTAGGAGTGAAGTCAAATTAGGGAAAGCAGAGACGTCCAATCTGTGCTTTAAATCTTTCTTAGAATTAATTTCAATTCTCTTTATCTTCAAGGCATCTCCTCCAGCAAAGTCTTAGAGTAAAAATTTGTTTTCCCAAGCCTCTCCCTTCCCACTTATAACAAAGGAGTTTAGGTTTTACCTTCTATCAAAAGGCTGGTTTCCCTTGTCCATTTGTTAATTCCATAAGGGAGGGAGAGTGACTTCCCCTTTTCGTCACTTTTCTTCGCAGCTGAAAACATCAATCGGGAACATTATAGCTTCCAAGTCATTACTTTCCCAGGTGTTAAATATATCCTTAAGGTCCCAGTTCAACCAAGAAAAACTGTCTTTAAAAAAAACTCCTTCTCCCTCCTGCGCATTCTTTATCCAATTGCCAGCTTCTTTATGGTGGCCATAAAGACCACCGCTTCACCGTCTTGAGAGAAGGGGGTTATTGCCAGCTGGGGGGTTTGCGATGCCCTCACCCCGTCCGGATCCCCTATCTTCAGCTGCCCCAACAGGGCAGCCTTAGCCTCCAAATCCGTCAGGATTGGAGGCACCAAGGCGGCTAGCACAGCAGGGATCGCAGAGAAGGCGAATCCCTGCTGTCACCGAAGCCGACAACCGGAAGTGTTTCACTTCTTATCTTCCTCCTGCACATTCTTTTCCAGTTGAGTTCTTCTTTGTGGTGGCCATTTCTGACCACCACTGCAACTGCCTTCGGGAAAGGGAGTAATGGCCAGCTGAGGAGGAGAGATGCATCTCTCCTTGACCCTGCTGATGGTCTCCCCCCTCTTCACCACCTCTATGGGGTGGCTTAGCCCCAAAACCAGCCAGCTCTGGACACTCCAGCGGCAAGCCCAGGCAGAAACCATGCACAATCTCAGATTTCTGTCTGTTTCCGAAGTCCTTCAAACCCTATCTTTCTGCATTTTAAAGCCATCTTTTGACAGTTACCCTTTGGCATGGCTTCAGGCACAGATCAATGGTGAGATTCAAATTTTTTTACTACCAGTTCTGTCAGTGTGGCTTGGTGGGCATGGTGTGGCTTGGTGGGTGTGGCTTAGTGGGCATGGTAGGGGAAGGATATTGCAAAATCTCCATTCCCTCCCCACTCCAGGGGAAGGTTACTGCAAAATCCCATTCCCTCATCACCCCACTAATCTGCTTTCCAGCTCCATTCTCCTATGCAGGGCAACAAAAGAAGACTCAGCTGATCAGCTGGGACTTGGGAGGCGGAGAATAGATGGGGGTGGGGCCAGTCAGAGGTGGGATTTGCCAGTTCTCTGAACTACTCAAAATTTCCCCTTCTGGTTCTCCAGAACTGGTCAGAACCTATTGAATACCACATCTGGCACAGATCCTTCCGAAGTTCATTCTTCAAGAACTGGGGAGAAGGGGAGAAAGAGAGAGGAGGAAGTAGAGGGTGGGATGATCATTGCTGTGATCTGTGTGGGAAGGACATGCCTTCCTTCCTTGCCGTTTGCCCTCCGATGAGTTGATTTGATTCATCTTTGAAGTGTTTTGCTGTGAGCCATCCCCACCATCCATCACTCCAAGCCTTGCCCAGGCATGTCCAGGTTGACACATGGTCCCATTGTTTTTCTTTTTAAAAAATGGGTTTTGTATTTTTTTTAAAAAAAAATCCTCTTCATGGGCCCCCTTTGAGCTCCATGGGCTTTGGAACAATATACCAGTTGAATCCTCCTCTCCTCAGACCTGTTTGGAATAACCATAACCTGAATGACTGAGGGTCCCTACAGACTCCAAAAGGTTTTTACAGTTGCAATTGTTATTTATAGCATTGTATCTTACTTCCAGAGTAAGTCCAGAGTAAGTCCTTACTTCCTTTGTGGTGGTGGGTAAGTTTTTAACTACCTATTTGAAACTCAAAGCAAGGTATATATCATCATGAGAGTTTTATAACTGAATATGGAGTGGAATGAACTGAATGAAAACCCAAAACTTCTGCCTGAATATAAAAGCTGGATAGTTTCTTTCCTATTTCATTTGTTTCATTAGGAATGGTGATGACAATTATATTGTGAAACAGAATATACAAATTTGCCAGCCATTGGATAGGAATGGTAAAAACTCAAGAGACAGATCTGGAAAAGTGTGTCTTTGGAGCCCAAAGAATAGAAGTATAATGTAAATTATATCTGTTGTGAACATTTTGACACTGATTCTCTATTTCCTTGTTGGCCCAGTGAAATAATAATAATTAGGCATATGAATTCGGAATCATTGCCTGGTACTCATTTTAATAATATGTGATACAGTAGCATCTCTTCCAGTTATTAACTGTCTTATCTTTATTATTTAGTTTTCATGCTGAGCAATACATTGTAGAATGATTGTTAATAGCAAAAATAGACCAATAGTTTTAACAGCATGTACCGACTTAACTACCAGCCAAAGGGTCATCCAAATGGGATGCTTCTAAATAAATATAAATTAACCAGAATTGGTTTATAATGCTAATTTTCCCTTGAAGAAAAGAGACACTTGGTGTTATTACAGCCATTAGCTGAATAGCAAAGAAGACTTACATGATACTAGAAATTGCTGTATTAAAATGTTTGAGGATGCATATATTTTCTGACAAATAGTTTGTTACCTAGTAAGCTGGGGAAAGAAAATGAATTGTCAAACAGGATAATCATAAACAGATATTCAGTATGCAAAAGGGAGTGCCAGAGAGCAAGCAAGCTCACTCCCAAGTTGGTTGGTTGGTAAGTTGGTTAAGCTTTATTAGTGATCCACCATGTGCTCGATGCTCTGCTCACAATTGTGCAACAGAAGCTGCACCCCTTTTAAACATGTGGAACAAATATATATTGAAGGATGCAGACTTTATTATTTTGCTACTATCTCCTCCTCTTCTTCCTTTGTTTATTTAGTTTTTGTATTCTTGCTATAAAAAAACAATAACATTGGAAGAGAGGAAGGAAAAGGATATGCCTTTGCCTGGCTCTGAAGTTACACGTCAGGTTAGAAACCAGAAAACTGTAAGTTCTAATCCTGCCTTAAGCAAGAAAGCCAGCTAGGTGACTTTGGGCCAGTTACTCTCTCTCAACCCACAAGGTTGTTGTAGAAAGAACAGGTGAAGGAAGGAGTATTAATAAATGCCTTAAACATTTATAAAAATAATAAAAGGACAATTAAAATAAATCAATAAAAAATATACACAGGGATATTTAATAACCAAGAAGGTCAAGATGGTACTCACAATTGCGCAACAGAACGATTGTAAACAATCTAAACATGTGGAACAAATATATATTGAAGGATGTAAACTTTATTATTTTGCTACTATCTCCTCCTCTTCTTCCTTTGTTTATTTAGTTTTTGTATTCTTTCTATAAAAAACAATAACATTGGAACAGAGAAGGAAAAGGATATGGCTCTGAAGTTACACTTTTTTTAAAAAAGCAAACTATTTATTTATGTCTTTGAACAAAATTGTATAGTTGCCCATCTTACATTTGTGAGTCTTGGAAGCTCACATAGTTAAAGCAATCAAACAGCAAAAGTAATAAAAAAGACTAAAAAAAGAAAACAATAAACACACAATAAGTTCTGAAATCAAACTGCTAATTAAAACCAAAATTAAAACTGAAAATAATTACAAAAAAAAGCAGGAAAGTTGGTTAAGCTTTATTACTGATCCACCATGTGCTTGATGCTCTACTCAAAATTTCTTTGGTATTTTCTTTTTCAAGAGATGCAGCAGGATAGTAGTTACTAAATGAATGTGGCAGCCTCAGATCCATCTTGAATGAGATTCAGAGGTGGTATTCAGCAGGTTCTGACCAGTTCTGGAGAACCGGAAGCAGAGATTTTGAGTAGTTCAGAACTGGCAAATACCACCTCTGACTGGGCCCACCCCCATCTATTCTCTGCCTCCCAAGTCCCAGCTGATTGGCTTGGTCTTCATTTGTTGCCCTGCACAGGAGAATGGATCTGGAAAGCAGGTTAGTGGGGTGGGAAGGGAATGGGGATTTTGCAGTATCCTTCCCCTGCCATGTCCACCAAGCCACATCCACCAAGCCACATCCACAGAACTGGTAATAAAAAAAATGGAATCCCACCACTGATCAGATTGGTTCTGACAGAAAAGTTATAAGTCTAGGACTACCTGCAAGTTAAATCTGATCCATGTCTTATTCTAAGCCAAGAGAGAGAGAGACACACACACAGGCAAATAAGTTTGAGGCAGGCTGCAGTTGTAAAGGAGGTTTCCGTTTATTGGCCCAATAACAACAGTGACAACATCATACATTCTTGGGAGCTGTTGGCAAATTGGGGTTGTGAGTGGCTGAGTTTTTATGTTTCTGAGTTCTTTATTAATTGGAGTGTTGGTATTTGCATGAAAATGTTTTTCTTCTATGTTCTTTAGACGGGATATAGTATTTTAATTATCATTGCAATTTTTTATTTTGTGGCATGTGGGGGTCATAACTAGCCCTAAAGGCAAAGGAGAAATATAAGTCCTAAGTGTTTTGTTTTCCTGACTTGCCTGCATCATCAATTTCAGTCCTTGGTCAATTTTGCTGTCTAAGGTAGATTGGTTAATTTTTCTACAAAATATGTTTGTATTTAAGAAAGTGGGAACAAAATGGGTATGTAAGGTCTGGTTACATTTTTATGAATATGTGATAGGCAATATTGTGCAGAGACAAGAATATTAAGGATGAAAATTGTAAAGAGTATAATTTTGGGGTAGTATAATGAGGAAGGATGCACATAAAATTTGTATAAATGTGGCTTTGGAGGAGGGTTGGAGAAAATGCCTGGAAAATAATTAGAAATATATTTGATGAAGATCCGGTTTATATCAAGTCACATTTCCTTCTTTTTTTATTTTCAGAAGTGACCTTTTAGAATTTGAGAAAGCAAATAACTTAAAAAGGAACAATAGTGGACCCCAAAACCTACAAACCAATCACCTTCACATCAGTACCAAGGGAGCTAGGAAAGGTAATTTAGAAAGAAACAAGATGATTACCAGAAGTTAGCATGGATTTGTTAAAAGTAGTCATACCAGACAAATCTAATTGCTTTTTTAAAAAAAAATGTGTGACTGGATTAGTGGACTAGATTAGAAAATTATCTTTTCATTTTTGAACTTCTCTGAAATTTTGCTGGTGAAAATTTAAAAATGTACAAATGTGAAATAATAGCCTCTAAAATAAAGTTAAATAAAGAGATTTGGAAAGGTTCACAGGCAGTTTGCAAAAACATTTTAAACTGGTAATTAGTCCAAAATGCCACATTTACTCTCGGTCATGCAATAAAAAAAACCCGTACACCCTTTCTATGGGATTGAACCTATTAAGAGGATAACATCCAATTGTGTAATATGTTTTAACAAAAGTGATATATTGGCAAAATAGCTTTGTAAAGCAGACAAGCATAAGAAATGAACTTCCGTATTGTTAGAGGAAAAAGGACCACACAGAAAAAAAAACAAGACTAAATGTATTCTTGTATTTTATTTTTTACAGTGCTCAGAAGAAAAAATGGTTTTGTATTCACTTGATCATTATAATTTTTTTTTTGCACTGAATGTTTCTTTTGGTGCTCTCTCTTAATTGTTGCTATCTAGAAGTGTGAAATATTGATGGCATTGGCTGAAAAGATTGGCAGTTTCAGGAATTGCTGTTAACCAGCCTGCTGGTTGTAGCTTAAAGTTCAATAAATACTAAGATGAATCCTAAGCCCTTCAGAAGCTTACCTTTCTTATCTTCCTTCTTTTCCTCAAAGAGAGAGGAATTAACCATTTAATGACTTTATAAACAGTCTATCTCTTATCTTAACTTTGCTCCCAAATTGTCTGCCTGGCTACATCCGCACAATATATTTGTACCACTCCCAGATTTAAACTCAACAGCTTTATAATCCTATATTATCATACCTGTTCAGAAATTAACCATTCATTTCAATTTAATTGTGGAATGAGGAAAGGCTATCCAGTTTTAACAGGAAAGGCCAGTTTGGAAGCTGGTCATTTTATACTCTAGATGAAGAGAAAAGATGTCAAACTGACAAAATTCTACTACTTTCTACTTGCTCTTTTGTTTGGGTGAGTCCAGGGGTGGGATTCTACCAGTTCGCATCTAATCGCCAGAATCGGTTGTTAACATTCTAAGCAGTTCAGAGAACCGGTTGTTAGAAGAAATTACTGGCCTAATCCTGTAAGGAAGGCAGGAAGGAAACATTCTGGTGTTGCTTACAGAAACTGCCTCTCCATTAACCCTTATTACATTCTTAGCAGGACTAGACTTCCAGGAACTTCTCTGGAGTTTTTTTTCCCCTCCTTTGCTGGTACTTTGCTTGTGTGGAGTGACCATTTAAAGTTACAATGGCACTGAAAAAAGTGACTTATGACCATTTTTCACACTTACGACTGTTGCAGCATCCCCACAGGGGATGCGTGCCTCGATGTGAGTGATATAGAGTTGGCCACACCCAGCCAATAACATGACCAAGCCACGTCCACCCAGTCACATGATCACCAAGCCACACTCACTACCTAAGCCACACCCACAGAACTGGTTGTTAAAATTTTTGAATCTCACCCCTGGGTGAAGACCCCACACTAAGCTTTCTTCCTTCCTCTCCCCCTCTGTCTGTCCATCCCTACCTCCTTCCTTCCCTCTCTCCCTCTATTCTTCCTTCTTTTCTTTCTTTCTTTCTTTCTTTCTTTCTTTCTTTCTTTCTTTCTTTCTTTTTCTTTCTTTCTTTCTTTCTTTATGGGGGATTGAAGAGATAGCTGTTGTTGCAAGATCTGTGGCAACTAGTGATAGGAAAGTAACGTGAAGCCAAGAATCATGGAGAAGTTCCAGATGCTTGAAAACAATTGAAGTCAATCAAGAATGAGGCTGACAAAAAAACCAAGTGGCTAGATATATTTCTGAATATTAAGCATGAAGTTAGAAAATGTAAACAATAACTGGCAGCCATTCTTGTGAAAATTATTTCCATCATATCATGAAGACTTGTTTATGACTGAACCCAACATCAACAATTAGCACATTGTTGGATAGTAGTTTACAGGTCAACTTGCAGTTTTGAGCATGATTTAAAGAGGATCTGGGATTTATAGCATAGACAAAGAGGCGAATGTACAGTGCTTCTGCTTCAGAAGAATGCACAATATTGACATGCAGCTGTAACTTTTCATCCTTGTGAAGTGCCCCTCTTCTTTTACACAGCTATGGAATTTTGAAAACCAAACAATTAAAACAACGCAGGATGCAAAAAATAAATCTGGAATGCCACCCAAGGTGCGGGTTTGATGAGAAAGATTACCTAGATTCCACATAATATAATGAATGAGTAAACAGCTTGGTTCCTGGGATTGAAAAATATAATAATGGGTGAGCACATAGATCTTGCAAAGTAGCTGGACCTGAGTAAATTCAAATGCAATTAAATAATAGTCATTTGCTCTGCCACTTGTTAAATGTGGTCTCCTTTCCCAACAGTTCATTCCATATTTAAATTATTTAGAGTCCCTTCTTTGGTTAAAGGAAGGAACATAATCCTGTGCTAAAGAGAATTGGAAAATAACTTGTTCAAACAATGGCAACAATCTTTCTGCCTTTGTTCGTTGTGTCTACGGTAATTGAACCTACTGCATTTTGGTGCTGACATTTAATCAATGCATGTAAATCACCTCAGAGGCTTATTATTCTTGTATTCATTAATCCAGTCATGCAGAATGGTACATAAGGCAGAGGGTTTTTTATTTTTATTTTTTTGTAGCTGAGGTCAAAAGACTATTGCATGCAAAGACCACAATTCTTAAGGCCAAACTCTTTAGCAACCTCAATCTAACAACACTCAAAATCATCATTAGAATTTTAATTAGAGTTGAATTTTCATTCTTGGTAGTACCACCTTGCAACAAGATGTGAGGCAAACAAATTTAATATACAGCTAAAAATAAATAAATATCAGAGGTAGATAATTTTGACCCTCTAAATCACGGGTGTTAAACTCGCAATGTCATATTGTTATCACATGATGTACCACAACTTTTCCCCCCTCACTAAATCAGGTGTGGGCATGGCCAGCACATGATACATCCAGCTTGCAGGCCTCAAGTTTGACACCACTGCTCTAAATGTTGTTGGAACTCAAAAATGCCTAGTGTTAGCTTTTCACCTTTGACCTTGGTGAAATGAGCACGGAGAATACTTTCCTTTGAGTTTTGAGTTAGCCTTTAATAAATTTATTTATTTGCTTATTTAAAAGATTTGTATGGCTTCTCACTTACTCAGTGACTCTGAGCAGTTTACAAAGAATAAAATCCCAATATAAAACAATAAAAAACAATAACCTCCACCCTTGTGTCAGCAACACACAATCAAATCAACCACTTGAATGGATGGTAATTCCATTCCAGAAGTATACCAAGGGCAATGGTATCAAAGAGCACTGAGAGGTCATGTAGAGCAAGGATAGATATATTACTCCCATCCCACTCCCATAAAAGATCACCAAAAAGTATGATCAATGCTGTTTCTGTCCCATATCCAGCCCTGAGTCCTGACTGATAAGGTTCTAGATCATGGGTGCCAAACTCACTGTATCACGTTGCCCTCATGTGACATTTCACGATGTTTTTCCCATTCATGGAGCTGGGGTGAGCATGGCCTGCATGTGAAACATCTGGCCCATGGGCCACCAGTCTGTCACTCCTGTTCTAGATAATCCATTTCATCCAGCAACCTTTGGAGCTGCTATGCTACCACCTTTTTAATAACCTTCTCCATAAAGAGAAGATTGGAGACAGATCAAAAATTATCCAACAGGATGGAATCCAGCAATGGCTTTTTAAGAAGAGGGAAGCCCACAGTTTCTTAAAATGCTAAGGCACCACACCCTCCTGCAAGGAAGCATTTGTTGTGGTCCACCAGCAGCCTGTGGAGACGGCAGCAGAATTGGACAGTGGGGAAGAACATGGGCCAGTCTGGGAAGGACTTGGACGAGGGTCCTGTGTCCAATACAGAGATGAGGCCAGAGCCATCTGGGAGCTATGTGCTGACTCTTGAGTCTCCAGCAGCAAGGCAGAGGAACAGGGGAGCCTGTTCCCAGTGTGCATGTGTGCAGAGTTGCCAGAAGGCAAGAGCAGTTAAGACAAAAGGGGCGACTCAGAAGTAAGTGATTGCCCCTCCCATAGGAAATAAAGGAGGAGCAAAGGGACAGGAACATTTGCTGGAAGCAACATCATTTGTTCTGTTCAGATTAAACCTTGAAGCTCTGTGTGGACTTTGTATTTCATTTTGCTTTTTACAGTTAATTTGGCACTTTAGTTGTTGGCAGCAATTCAAAGGAGACAAAGGTGGGTGCTTACCTCGGGAGCTATGTGCTATGTGCTCGAGAGCTTCGCTCCCTGATTTCTACTTGTTGATCTAGGAGAGTTCCCTTAAACCTTCCATTGCTGAAGAGAGGGCAAAGTTGCAACAAGTTTATCTTAGTTGTTGTGATCTCAAGCTATAAAATTCTGACAGATTGCCTAGATGCCTTTTGATGTTTTAATTGAATGAGTTGAAGAGGCATATGGGGGCCTTTGAGTCAAAATTCGCAGTAGGGAATCTCTCTTTTTCATCCTTAGTCTATGAAGTGCCATCTAGTGATGAGGCTACATAAATAAATGTATGGCTAATGAAGACTATATGTATAAATACACGGTTAATGAAGAGTTGTGAGTAGTGTCTGTATTCTAAATCAGATCTTTTCATATTCATATTCTGAATTCCATTCAGAAACAAGCAGAATGTTAGCAAATTAAATGCTACACTTCTCTTTTCCTATTCATGTTAATACTTGCCTGTCTCCAATTTAAATGTAAAAAGCCCACAAATGACTTAACAGAATAATCAAAGCACATTTCTTATGTATGTCCCTGTGAACCATTCCAGCCTTTAAATGGAGAAAATGTTCGAATAAAGTGACCTGGATAATAACTTTGTCCCTGCTGAATGGTGTCCAACTACCGGTCTCCCTGTAGATATCTTCAGTCCAGGTTTTCCCAGTTATTAGCATTGGAAGCAGATGAAGGGGTTGATTGAATGTTAATGTGCCTTTGAGGCATTCTTCCTGGTGACCTTCATTTCTAGGGGGTCAGATTACTTTCCTGCCCTAGAGGCTCTGCATTATTGATTCATCTGCCTCTAAACAGATGCACCACAAGATATCAGCTTCCCAATATCAGGCCTTGGAAACAGAGAGATATTTAATGTACTTGGGAGGTACTAAGCTACAGAAGTTGACAGGCTTCTAAGCACTAAGAACATATGAGTCTCTCTAGGAACAAACAAATAAACAAACAAAAAATGTAGCAATAGCTATATCTCCAAGGAAAACTCAAAGCAGTTATCTAAGGTTAAAAATAAAAATCTCCAACATACCAGAAAGGTCTGCTTGTAAACATGCCCAGTGAGATCCTTGATCTGTTTGTTAAGAAAGTTGCCATCACAATGTGTTTCCTTGCATTTCCCTGCATATTTAAGTATATAAATATAAATTCAAGTTAATTTTATGAATCACAAAGTGTAGCAGGGTGAAAAACTGAAGGAAAAGTATTGTTTCTCCTCAGTTATAAAATAATTATTAGGTCTATATCAGAGGTGGTATTCAGCAGATTCCGACCAGTTCTGGAGAACCGATAGCAGAAATTTTGAGTAGAACCAGCAAATACCACCTCTGACTGGAAATTTTATAGTGTCCTTCCCCTGCCATGACCACCAAGCCATGCCTATAGAACTGGTAGTAAAAAAATTAGAATCCCACCACTGGTCTATATGGTGTATTCCACATGAGAACTTGTAGGAAATTTATAGAGAAATTCAGGAACCAGAACTAATCAGGTCGCACCATTTGGCCTAATTTCAGTCTGACATTAAAAAAGGCCAAAAAGGGGGAAGGGGGAAACCAAGTACCATATGATAACATATGTCATAATCAGAAATTATTGAATGTACTGGACAGAGCACTTAATAATTATTTTTGCTCCTTTGTTCCCCTGCAATATCTTTCAGACTCTAAATAGAATCAATAAAAAATACATTTTTAACTGACAGTAAAAAAAACGTCTTTGAACAGCCTTCCCTAAACTTACACCAGAAATGGTGAGTGCTAACTGCCTGCCATGCCAACTAACAGCCCACTGTTCACTGAAGAAACAATCATTCAGATAGCAATAGCACTTAGACTCATATACCACTCCACAGTGCTTTTACAGCCCTCTCTAAGCAATTTATATAATCAGCATATAGCCCTCAACCAGAGGTGGTATTCAGCAAGTTCTGACCAGTTTTGGCGAACTGGTAGCGGAAATTTTGAGTGGTTCAGAGAATCAGCGAATACCACTTCTGAATGGAGATTTTACAGTATCTTTCTCCTGCCACACCCACCAAGCCACGACCACCAAACCATGCCCACAGAACCAGTAGTAAAAAATTCTGAATCTCATCACTGTCCCCAACTATCTGGGTCCTCATTTTACTGACTTTGGAAGGATGGAAGGCTGAGTCAACCTTGAGCCTGGTAAGATTTGAACTGCCAAATTGCAGGCAGTCAGCAGTCAACAGAAATAGCCTGCAGTACCACACTCTAACCACTGCACCACCATGGCCCAAAGATGCTTTTTTCTTTTTTTTTTCTATTTTAAAATAATATTTATTGAACATATTTCTACATTTAAAACACATTTCACTCATTACAGTGTATTCATAATGGTGTTCACCCACATTGACGTATTTCTAAATGTGTAGGTTACTACTAAGTATTATTACAGTTATTCCTACATTCAAATTAACATAGTTATTTACATAATTATTTACATGGTTATATACAGTATTATTCCCATAGTTACCATAACTCCTACCTATATTTCATCCATCTGCTTTATGTCTACCTTCTAATCAGTTATACTATAGGTTCCAAATCTCATGGTACTTTGTTTCTCTTCTCTCTTTCAATTCCATTGATAACCTGTCCATCTCTGCACATTCTAAAACCTTTTTTTATTATCATGGTGTCGGAAGGAATATTGTCACATTTCCAATTCTGAGTGAAGGCAATTCTTGCCACAGTTTTTATATATGGTGTATTGATTTTTTTGCCAATTTTATATTTTAATTTACCCAATAAAAATATCTCTGGTTTCAGTTCAGTAATTTCTTCTAGCCAATTCTTGATTTTGAGCCAATATTTCTTAGCTTTAGGGCAGGTCCACCACATATGGAAAAATGTCCCCTGTTCATGGTCACATTTCCAACAATTTGCAGATCTGTTAGAGAACATTTTAGCCAGCCTTGCCAGAGATAAGTGCCAGCAATAGAACATTTTATACAAATTTTCTTTATAGGCTGCTGATAATATTAATTTGTAATTTATTTCCCATAATTTTTCCCAATTTCCCAAATCAATGCTATATCCAAAATTTTTTGCCCAGATTATCATGATCTCCTTTACTGTTTCTTGTTCTATTCAAAATCTTAAGAGATAGTTATACATTTTAGTAATTATTTTTTCCTCTGTCCCCTGTAATATTTTATCTAATTCCTATTAATCTTTGTGTATCCAATATTGCTCTCTATCTTTCTTACACCTTGTTTGGATTTGTAGATATGGTCACCAATCTATCTCTATTCCTTGTACCTTCAATTTTTGGTTTAATTTTAATGCTCCTTGTCTAATAATTCTTTATATCTAACTAATTTAAGTCTAAGACATTAGGATATATCATTGTCTCCAAAGATGCTTTTTTCAAAAGGCAACTGGACTTTTTTTTTTGTTTTTTTCTTGAAGACCTTTCACTTCTTTGAGAAGCAAAGCAAGTCCAGTTGCTTCTTGAAAAAAGCACCTTTTGGACAGTCATGACTTGGATGATTGAGAATTTCCATAGGCAATTATCCAGATGACAAAATCATATTTACATATTATAAAAAACAAAATTATATGAATCACACATACAAAAACACATACAAATTATGTATTTTTCACACATACAAATTATTTTTGTTTATTCTATAGATTGGACCAAGAAGCCTAGGTAAAGTACACTGAGAGTTATAGAATAAGTAGAGTTTTATTTATATTCTGATACTTTTTCAGACTTTGGCAAGACTACCAAGAACAACAATGGTGAACTGAAGATGACTACATTTCATGGAGCTGACCACAGTGAAAAGAAGAGCCAGTAAACAGACTGGAACTACTCTCAGGATCAAGAAGTCTTTCTCACAATTTGTTCTATGGTTGAACTTCATATATGGCTCCTTTCATCATGAATATGGGATGCTAAAAGACCATCCAAATGTGCAATAGGATGTGAGTTTCCTTTTCTGGGTAGCTTTTATAAGTCCTTTGGGTCTTGCAGAAAATGAGAAGCCAAATATAATTTTAAGATGGCTTTATTTAGATTTCTGTTTGGACATAATGGAAAAATAAGATTCTGGAAATATTATATTGATATGGGCTTGATTTAAAGTTTGAAACAAACTTTAAAAACAAAGAATTATTTTGGATATGTAATACCCTTGACCTGACGAATCAAAGGTTTTGGAAAATAAAATATTGTTCCAGAGAAGGCCTTTGACATGGGCATTTAAGCAGTTTTTGACAATAAAATGTTGCATTCTAAATAAGGAAGGACATTAATTTTACTCCTCTATGGCACTGCTATCATATTCATATATATTCCTGTTTTCCACACTTTCCCTGATAACCTGCATCTCCAGATAATCTTTTCACATGTACTAACAGAATCTGAAGGAATGCTGGTGTCCTATTGTTGGAATGATCTCACTATTTTTCAAAAATATGAGTGGAAAAGAAATAAATGGTGGAATTGGAGATATTCCTGATTGTATATGCAGTATGGCCTACCCAAAATTATGACTATCTCATCCAAACAAATCATCTAAATATATTTTAATTAATACAAAGAGACACTTTTTCTGCAGAAGATAGAAGATTTTGCTCACTGATTCCTCTCCAATATTTATATTTCTAGAGTACCTGTTCCCAAATCCTCATGACAAAAGATGCACCTATGTCTGTGTAACTGAATGAAAATATTCTTTGTGCTTGGTTTCATATACATATGCCCTTTTCACCCATACAAAAAGTACGTATATGAAATTTGGAACAACATTCAATAAATGCAATTCTCCTTGTTCTCCATGTCTTCAATATCCAATATGAGAAGGAATGTTCACATAAGGTTGATACTTACTTTGGAAAATGTTCTTCTTTCAATAAAGAAAATTAAGCCTTTTTGGGAGAACATCAAATATGAAACTAACTGATGAGATGTTTCATCTCTTTGGTATGCTGCTACAAACAATACACTAAGAGATTCAGAGAAATGGTTATGCTAATAGATACAACACTGGAAGACAGAGGATGGGTATGATTAAACAGAGGCAAACTCAGAGAATTTATGCTGTAGTAGTACGGTGAAACTGTGTTTCTCCAAAAAACTTTGAATTGGTAGAACAATGTGATCGAAAAACCAACTCCCAGCATTCCCCAGACAGCATGGGGAATGCTGCATGTTGAAGTGTATCCATCTTCAAGTAGCCAAGATGACAAGCAATGCTGAAGACTGATAATCAGTTGAAGTGCTTTTGAAGGCCATGAGCTATTTGCATTGTAGATTCAAGAGTCACAAGAACATAATCATTTTAGTTGTAGTATGCTGGATCAGGCACCTAGTTCATTAACTCTAGCAGTCTGTTTGCATAGAAGTCAACCAAATGCATAAGAAAGATTACTAGTCTTTCAGCAGATAGCCTTCAGAGGCAGCCCTCAAGGCTTAGCCATTGATCTCCAGGGTTTTTGTTAAATGGTAGAACTTGGAACCTAGCTGGGACATTTTGGATTGTACTCTGCTGGAAAAGACCCCAAAGGTCCCATTTGTATTGGGACATTGAAAAATCATCTACATTTGAAATGGTTAAGGATGTCTTTATCCTGATGTGATTTCACAGAAATTAGTAACAGAAAAATTGAGGACTTGTCTTTAAAACTCTAGTTACTACACTGGACATCAAAGTAACTTGTGCTTGCAGCATAAATTTAATTATTAATAGCATTATATTATTTATTTGTTTCTTCATTCATTTATTACATTTTTGGTGAGGAATATGTGAGTTTTCCTTTCATTTTTTCCCAGTTAAAACATTATGAAATATCTTGGTTTTAGAGGAAACAATTGACCCAAATCCAGCCAGCAAAATGTGTGGTCAAGCAGAGTTTTAAATTGAGTCTCATTAGACTAGATTCAACATGCTAACCACTTCACTACTGGTTCCTATCATATTTTCATCTTAGTGTGAGTTCCAAAAATCCAAACAAGGAAATAAATTCATTACATTTAACTCAACTAACATGAGCCTTTTTCCTATGGATGCAATGAACTTTCATATTCAAAATCAAAAATTTCCATATCCCAAATTGAATTTATGATATAAACATATGAAATATGGAAATCAACTGATATGGAAATATGAAGCTCCAAGGTCTCTCACACAGTTTTGGATATGGAAATATGCAGGGGTGGAATGCTACCAATTCTGCCAGGTTCTATAGAACTGGTAGCTCTGAAGAGCAGGAGACACAGAACTGTTTGCTGCTGTTTGGCCCACCCACCCGCCTGGGTTCTTACCTGTCCTTTATTTCCTGGTTTTTCAACCTCAGCTGCTTTGCATGGCACAGCTGAGGTTGAAAAAGCAGGAAAAAAGTGGCTTTTCAAATGCTGCACACCTGCATGCAGTGCTTTTAGCTGTCCGGGAGGCACAGCCTAGGGTTATTTTACACATGTGCATAGCATGCATCAGGCGTGCATGTGTGCAAAGTGTGCATGCACACACAAAACGTAATCACCAAACCGGTAGTAACGCTGGTTGAATCCCACCCCTAGAAATATGAATTTCCATATCCAAAACTGTGAGAGAAACCTTGGAGTTCTAGTGGACAATCACATAAATATGAGTTTGCCTTGTGCAGCAGCAGCAACAGCAGGAAAAAAAAAAAAAAAGACAATCTTAGGTTGCATTAACAGAAGGATAGAATCAAGATCACATTAAGAATTAGTACCACTTTATAAAACGCTTAGTAACACCACATTTAGAATGCTACATCCAGTTTTGCTCACCACATTACAAAAAAGATGTAGAGATGCTGATAAAAGTGCAGAAAAGAGCAACAAAGATGATTAGGGGCTGGAGGCTAAAACATATGAAGAATGCTTGTAGGAATTGGGTTTGTCTAGACTAGTGAAAAAAAGTACTAGTGTTCCAATATTTAGGAGCTGCCACAAGGAAGATGGGATCAACCTATTTTCCAAAGCACCAGAAAGCAAGACAAGAAACAATGGACAGAAACTAATCAGAGAGAAACAACCTAGAACTAAGGACAAATTTCATAACAGTGAAGCAAGTGGCATGTCTTGCCTTCAGAAATTGTGGATGCTTTTAAGAAGAGGCTGGAAATTCTGTACCAATTCAGAGTTTGTACATTTGTATTATTTCGTGCCAAAATAGCTGCCCAGAAAACAAGATTTCAAAACCACAAACCCGTGGAAAAAACAGGCCTTCTTTAAATTTACAAGCTGTGTAGGTGTCTTAGAGGTTAAAGGCATTAAGTAGATTGAGGTGATCATTTATAATCAGCTATAATCACATCCAATATGCAAAATCAGATAAAAATTGGACAGCAGTGGTTTAGAATTAAATAATCATTATCCACCACTACCCCCCAACATCCTTTAAATTATAACACACTTCTGGCAGCTGCATGTTCTATTAGAAGAGAGACAAAATCTATTGGGGGGGAGGTCATTTATGAGCAACAGGTACCCCCTGGACTCCCAGTTTGCCAAAATGCAGGCACTTTGAACCTTTCCTGCTGGCCAAGTGCTGCTTTTCCCTTGGTGATTGACTTGTCAGAGAGTGATTGAGAAGACTGGCAAGTGAAAACTGCTTTGCTTGTTTGATGTGTCTTGTGGTAAATGTTGGAATATGTACAGGGCTGCCCATTTGGGATGACTTTTGACACTATTGAATGGAGATGGATGAACCTGTCATTCCCTAACTTTTATATGTGACCAGCCAAATGTCCATTCAGTCCCATTCAGTTTCTTATCGGTTCACTGGACTGGTTTTTTTAAACTTATGAACAAAAATACATATACAGATGTGTGTGCAATGTCCTGGCATTGATCCTTGAGCAAATTTTCCAAAGCAGATTAATTTTTGCAACCACCTCCTCTGATGTGTATCTTTCTTAAGTTTTCACTAATGTTGTATAATGTTGTCTAATGCTGGAAAAGATTGAGGGCAATAGAAGAAGGGAATGACAGAGAATGAGGTGGCTGGACAGAGTCACTGAAGCAACAGGCGTGAGCTTAAATGGACTCTGGGGGATGGTAGAGGACAGAAAGGCCTGGAGAAATGATAGAGATATACCTCTGGCCAAAAGGATTGAATCAGAAAATGTGAAGAAATTGCTTTTATTATTTATTAATATGATCATTGATTATTACTTTTTTTCTTTTTATGATCCTGTAATCCCTTTTTGTTGAGATGGGGTCAGGGTGACCAAATGGATCTGAGCGTTTTCTGGCCAGATGCTTTTCCTGATGCCAACGCAGAGTTCACAGTAGATATTTTCTCTTTGGCCCCTGATAGAGAAACATCTGCCATTGTCTAGGATTGAACTCTCAACTTTCTAAATGAGAGGAAACTATTTTTGCCTCCAAGCCATCATGCTGCTCAATTGATTATTACTATAACATATATTCATGCAGGAAGTAAAGTTCATATTAAAATGTTAACCATCATAATGCAGTCTTCATTCTTATTTAGGGCCAGATTGGGGGAGTGAGGCATATTTGTTCCATCCTTCTACAGCACGGGTGTCAAACTTGCTGCATCACATTGCTGTCATGTGACATATTGTGACATTTTTTTCCCTTCATGGAGCTGGGGTGGGTGTGGCCTGCACATGATGCATCTGGCCCCCAGGCCCCCAGTTTGACACCCCTGTCCTACAATATCAAAGCCACATTCTTACAGTAGCCTACTAAAAATTAAGTAACAAAGCATCATCTATAAAGAAAAAGCAATCCTGGAAATAAAAGCAGCAAGCAGTCGAACCAATCAAATGCTCTCTTTTTTATACATAGTCAATGAGCTTTGCCATCTGCAGAAACTCTCATTAGCTGTACACTCCCAAAAGTCATACTTCATTGGTTTGATTGTATACCCCCACACTCCTCCTTTATAATATACGTTGCACTGACCTACAGTAACAACTGAGGGAAGTTGTTACTACTGCTGAAAGGTGAAACAAGTGGAAAGTTTGCACGTTTGGGATAAGCAGGCAAAACAAGGTGATATAAAGAGGCAAGTGGGTGAATTGGAAATGGGAGAGTTGCCAGCTGACAACTGAGAAGCCATGGGGAAGACAGCACCAAAGAGCCATAGTTGACATATGGGAAACGTATTTTTTTGATGGCTGGGCAAATCATGAGAGAATAACCTCAAGAGAGAATAAATAGCAGCATTTGAATACCTAACTAGCTGCCACAAAGAAGAGGGGAGGGTCAGTCTATTTTCTAAAGCACCTGAAGGAAGGACAATAAGCAATGGATAGAAATTAATCAAGGAGAGAAGCAACCTAGAAATAAGCAGATATTTCCTAACAGTTGAAACAATGAGTGGAACAATTTGCCTCTAGAAATTGTGTGTGCTCCAATACTGGAATTTGTAAAGAAGAGATTGGACAATGATTTTTCTGAAATGGCATAGGATTTCCTGCTTGGAGCAGGGGATTGGACTAAGTCTTTCAAGGATCTTTCCAACTTTGTTATATTATTAGCCATGGATTGTTGATAACTGAAGCCCAGTGAAGGTACATATCTGGATTTCAGGTTCTTCAAGTCAAACAAAAGGATGCCATTGCTTACTGAGAAAAAGAAAAGAAACCCTGGATCCTTTGATGTAATATTGCTCAATTTTTTTTTGTTTTGTTTTCACATTTCCTTACCTGACAAATACTAAAGCTATTGCTTGAGGTGACTTGGGTGATTGATGTGGTTGCTTGTTGGATTTATAACCTGCCTTTCATACAGGAACTCAGAGTGGCATACACAGCATTTCTTTTTCTTATTTTTCTAAGAACAAGCCTCTATGATAGGTTGAGTTGTGACAGAGTGTTTGGTCCAAAGTTACGCAATGAGCTGTCAGGGCTGAGCATGGACTAGAAATTGGGTTTCTCCATTACCTGCTCCAAACTCTAATCACTACATCACATTTGGGTCTTGTTGTGGACAGTATCACAATATGAGTTCGGATATTACAAACAAAGCCCTTGGTTCTTCAAAGTTAAATAAAATCTTTTACAATTTGAGCTTAAGTTTTGGTGATTTCAATCACATTTTTCTAGCATTGTATGGAAGAGTTAATAAGGAATAATCAGATGTTTGATGTCATGCACAGAAGTCTCTCTCTATATATATATATTGCTTTGCTTGCTTATTTTGACTTGCTTATTCTGGGATTTTTTTTTTTTTTTAAAAAGCCATTTAGTCTAGTTAATCTCGATATTTTTTGCTGGTCTCTCATCCAGATATTAAACAGCTGTGTCTCTGCTTAACTTTTCAAGATCAACCAAAGTTAGCCAGATGTTCTTTCTTAGATTGTTTAATTATATTAAAATGGTAGTGTGACCAAATTAGACCAACAGACTAGTTCTTCATTTATTCATTTATATCTTACCTTTATTCTCTATTGTTCTTGCAACAATTAGATATTTCTTTTCACCCACTCCACTCATTTCTTCCTTCTGCAAACATGTGAGGTAGTTAAGGTTGATTGAGGGGGTGACTATGAATCTCCTAACTGAATAGGGATTTGAATCTGAGTGTTTAATTTCAAAAGCTGAGCCTTTGATTGCTCTACCACTTAAACCAGGGGTGTCAAACTTGATTTCATTGCGGGATTCATTAGGGTTGTGTTTGATCTTGGGGAGGGACCGTGGCTGGGATGGATGTAGCCAGCTCTATGTCACTCACTGAGGCTCTGTTTTCAGTCATGACAGCTCCTGAAGCCCTCTGCCAGTTAAAAAGGAGTTCAGGGGAGCCTGAAAACTGAGCCCTCTGCCAGAGAATATGGAGCTTGCGTACGACCTCTACAACCTCTGTTTTCACTGCAGAGGGTTGCAGGAGGCTGCTGCAGCCAAAATGGAGCCTGGGAGGGCCATATGCAGCCTTGCCTCCATTTTTACTGGCAGAGCGTTGCAGGAAGCTGTCACTACTAAAATGGAGCCCAGGAGAACCACATGCGGCCTTCACGAGCTACATTTTTGCTGGCAGAGGCGACACCGGCTGGTCCTTCACTGTTTCCAGAGCAGGCCCACTGGCCAGATCTAAGAATCCCATGGGAAAAATCTGGCCCGCAGGCCTTGAGTTTGATGCCCCTGACTTAAATGAAAGCAGATAATGAAATACCTAGCAGAGAATGTAGAGGACTGGACAAAACAATCTCTCCAGTTCTTTTGAGAATGACTCTGCCTTTACCTGCCACATTGAATGAGTTACTTTGAGAAACAAACATCAGTGATATGTCAGCATTGTATCCAGTGTCTCTAACACAAATTCTTCAAAAGAGTAAATTGGTAGTATCTTACCTTCTTCATAAAACCACTCAGAATATTTATCCTGCCTCAGACTCAATTTCTAAAGAGCTCTGCCTGGCAAAACTATCTTGGCAGATTTACCAAGTGATTTCTCCCCACTTCTATCCAGATGGCCTGTATTTTTTTAAAAATCACAAGTTGGCAATGATTTATCTCATGCACAACCTTTGGTGCACATAGAGGGTATTTCTATACCCATCGTGGAATGTGAGAAGCCAGTAATTGGGATGAAAAGGTACTGTTTTGCATGGAATAATTATGGGGAGAAATTATGTTCAATAATAGATCTGGCACTAAACCAGACATTCTGTATGGCTTACAGTCTGTATTGGATCCCCATTTTCTCCCTACAGGCCGGAAGCAATTTCTGAATGAAATATTTGGTAAGATGATTGATCATTCTTTACGTCTCATCCTTTTTTTAGTTGTTCACCTAAGTTTGTGGTCTCACAAAGCACCTCTAATTCTCCATATTCTTTAACTGCTCAAGTTCAGCTGTGGCTGTGTTTTTTAAAGTTGATGCTATTTTGAGCAACAAGTTGAGAGCTATTTTGTGGCTTTCACACTGAACTATTTTACAATCTGTATTGGTATAAACAGACATTAATTTTAGCTACAAGACAGGGGCAAGACTGTAACTGTAATTAATTGCATGCTGCAGATATGTGAATGCAACAGGTCTTTAGAAAAGCACTTAGTTTTTACCTTATGGATATGGATTGAAGAATAATACAGCTAAATCAATAGGATGGTAAGTGGATAGCTCTTTGTAAAATGTATGCTTTATACTACTGTATTAAAACTTGTGAAAAAAAATATGTGTAAAAATAGTTCCTGAATTTCAGGAAAGTTCCCTCTTCCCCCATTAAAAAAAACTTTTGTTGATTTTTAAATAGAACTTATAAAAATGATTGCAACTAGTTTTGTTGCAACTACTCTATCTTTAACATCATTTTTGTTGGCTTTTATTTATATAATTATCCCATGAAATCCAGTTATTTTCCAATTTCCTTTGATTTGGATCTGTTTGGGATCATCAGATTGCTTTGTTATTAATGAAATATGTTTTCACTAATGAATATATTGCAGGCATGATGGATATAGAAAAGGTATTTTGTTTTTCCAAGAACTGAGAATCGATGTATTGTAAAACTGTTTATGCAAAACTGTTTATTTGTGCTCTAGGTCCTGTAGAACAGATGGAAGCTGTTTACCATGTGGTTTGCTGGTAATGTAAGAAATGAACTTGAATTAAAAAGGCTGAATTTAGGAAATTCAATCTGCCACATTTATATGATCACCATTATATGATTCAGTGATGTTGGCACTTAACTAAAAAAATTTTCCTTATCTTTATCAAATCATAAAAACAATATTTAGGGAGTACATTTGATTTGGATAGTCATTCAGTGTGCTACCTTATTTGAATATGTCCTCAAACCATTCTTTACCATTCTTTTTATTCTGAAAGAGTAACAGTGGTGGTAACTGCCACACTGTTTGATGCTGACAGATGAATAGCTGGAGAAACATACATAATTGTCATAATTGGTGTTGAACTAGAATATCTTATCTTCTGTTCCATGCATTCTTCAAGTGCCAGCAATAGCTCTCATGCCTTTATTATTTTCCATTGATGAGTCCTATTTCTTTTGATCTGTTATGCAGTATTTTAATGGGGTTTAGTTGAAAAATTACATGTGAATAAAAAAATCCAAAAAGTGCATCTGTGGTTGGGGGAAAAATGGTGAATGTGAAACTTGTTCCAAATAGTCATATCTCAAGTGAAGCATGAAGTTTTGTGTCCAGTCACTGATACTCTGAATGTATGTAATTTCAACTTTAAAATAAATAAATAAATAAAAATTCTGATTACTTTAAATAGAGCAGGGAGCTGAAAATATCTTTATTGCCTATTTGCTACCTACAGAATACAGATAGCTTTAAACTTACAACCATTCATTTAGTGATTGTTTGAAGTTGCACACTGAGAATATATCTGCTGAACAAAACTCCACATTGGTGACAGGAAGGGCATCCAGTCATTAAAACACTCTGCTAGCTCCATTCAGTTGCCCAGATGCCACCCCGCAAGGAATAATTGGATTGTTAAATGAAGATGATAATAGAAGAAAATATGAAGGGAATCTGACTTGTCTAGTGTGGTAAAGCAAAAATGTTTTCTTGGAAAATGTATGAGGTTAAACTCATACATGTAAGCTTTGAAATGATTCTGCTATCCCACTTTTATCACAAAATTCAGATCCTGAAGCCATTTTATATCCAAATTTTTCTATTAAAAATTCGCTTCAAGTTTGATTTGAAAAAGAGAAAATAATGTCCTTTTTTTCTGAGCATGAATCAGATTGCTTCAATCCAAAGGTTATTGATTAAAAGTAAATTGAGTAGCCTATTTTTATATAGTGTAAAACAGGATTTTGTACACATTAATAGATTTGCTTTAATTGAAGCTCACTTAAAATAATTAACATTATTAACAAAAAGATGGCAAATCCAGAGTTGTCTAAAACAAAATAGAAATTGGGTATCTCTGTGACAAATTCTATATTTCCTCTCTTAACTTGAGGAAGGATTGCAAAGGGAGGGCTAGAAGGATCATTTGACTTAGTAATTTCTAAATAGATAATTTGAAGATATAATTGTTCATGTGGATAAAATATGTTGCATATAACCTATAGAATTAAATTAATTTCTCATCTATTTTTTTAATTCAAAGCTTGGAATCAAAATAATCAAATTATATAATATTTTCTCCTTCCCATTTTGCCATTCTTAGGGGAAATAAGGAGAACATAAAATATATGTTGCCCTGGGGATTAGCTGGCCCTTTAAATCACAAGTCTGCTTTTCAGGCCCGAAGGGAGTCACCTGATACCTAGTCACCATTCAAGGGAAAGGGGAGGGTTTTGTCAGGTTTGGGCAGGAAGAGTTTTGGTGGCTTTTATGAAGGAGTTTCCTAGACTCCAGGGGGGAGGGGCCTCAGACAAATGCTCCTTAGCTGTAGTTAGAACTGTATTGGGTTTTTCTTTTCTTTTTTTAAATTTAATGCCTTTTTAACTGTGTGTTGTGCCTGTGGAAACTTTTCTTTAGCTATCTTTCATGAAGATTATCTTTGTTTAAATCAGTGGTTTCCAAACTTGACAACTTTAAGACTTATGGACTTCAACTTCCAGAATTCCTTAGCCAGCCATCTTGGCTGGGGAATTATGGGAGTTGAAGTTTATAAGTCTTAAAATTGCCCTGGAGAAAAAAATTGCCCTGGTTTATATCCTGGAGCTAGTCAGTGACTTTCTGTCCCCACCCCTCAGTTTGGCTCAAACTATGAACTTTCCCAGTCTTTACTTATTGTCACTTTTTTGTCTTTGACATTCCCAGAAAAGGGTGAAGATTTCCCCATCAATGTTTTCCAGATTCCCTAGAAGGCTGGTGGGGATTAGATTATAACTTGAGGGAGGCTGTCTTTGCTTTTGAAATTCTCTTTTCCTATGACAGTATGCATTAAAAACTGTGGAACTAGGAAAGAGCATAAAATTGTATTTATAAATGAGAGCTGTGCAAAAGCCTCCAAACTTGAACTATGCAGGCATTTTCATTTTTTAAAAAAAGGTTTAAGATCTAGAATCAAGATACTGCCTTAAGAATTCCCTCTCCCCAATATTTAGATTTGTACTGCTGTTTTTGTAAGCTGTTGTTTTTCAAATTGGGTGGCCATGTGTGTGTGTGTGTGTGTGTGTAATCTGTTAATTAACTATACTTCTGAGTCTGCAGCCCCTTATCTGGGAAGAAAATCCCCTGAATTCCTTGAGGCTTACCGGTTTTCCCTTCTTCCTTTGTAAATATTGCAAAAGCTGACCACAGTGTGAGGCTGTTACAAAAGTTCCTTTTCCATTACAGAGGATTCATAGAGCTTTCGATTTTATACCAGGGAAATATCAAAGCATGCCATACAAATTGCACTTGATATATATACTCTGTCACAGTGTAAACTGCTAAAGCAATGAGGCCATCATGATTCATGTGGAGAATATGCTTGAGTTACCCTCTGCAGAGAAAGAGGTTGCGGTGAGGAGAAGATCACAGTTAGGTCTACAGCTGACTGAACACAGCAGGTTGTATTCCATGAGGTATGTGGGCCATATCAAGGTAAAATGATACAAAGGGCCCTAATATGCTTCAAGCAGGAAGCATAAATGCATGTAAACAAAAACTGAGGAAGTCTATGTAGTCAATGAATATTTATGCATCGTATATCCCTTGACAAAAGATGACATAGTGAAAATATACCCCAATAAGGCACAAGGGCCAGTTCATTAATGCATATAAACTGGAGCCTAGTTATTGACCCACATGTGGGAATAAAGAAAAAAACATGAGAGAAATTAAGTATTTCATATTAACTGTCATCACAGCATAAGCATTTAACATGTGTATACATTGATCAAGTAAATCTGTTGTTTGAGCACATAAAATGTTAGTCATGTTAGAGGAGGGGTGTCAAACTCAAGGTCTGTAGGCTGCATCGGGCCCATGATATGGTCAGATCTGGCTCATGGGGCCATCCTAGTCTACCCAATGTGAAGAGGAAATATACCAACAGTTTGGGGAGTGGCATCAAGTTGGCCACACCTAGTTGGCCAAACCCACCTAGTTGGCCCTGCCTGCCTGGCCCCCCAAGGTCAACCACAACCCTGATGTGGCCCTCAATGACATTGAATTTGACACCCCTGCATTAGAGCATAAAGCATTCCATTGCAAGCTGTCTCTGTCATTTCCATCAATGGGTTTGATGAATCAATTTTCTTTTGCATAAATAGGGTAATAAATTAAAAAACAATTCCAGATCAAAATCAATATAAATATAATCAAAGCAGTGTCTTGCTGGATCAGATTCTGGCTCATCCAGTTCAGCAGTTTGTTCTCCCAGTAGCCAACCAACTGCACAAGGAAGCTTTAGTTTCCCAACAGATGGCCTTCAGAAGCATTACTGCTGCTATCATAACTAATAACCTTAGATTCCTCATGATTTCCAAAAATTGATCTACACCTCATGGTAGCAATTTTCAAAGTTTAATTATTCAATTTCTATAGTGATCATCACATGGAGCATAATTCATCTTACATGTTGATTAGATTAGTCAGTTAGTGTTCTTTGAAATCTACTATAAACTCCAGGAGAACCCCTTCCCCCCTGTGACTCTACTGTTGGAGTCATCTTTGCATCCTTCTAAATCATGGAATGAATTTGATCCACTGTCAATTTTTTAAAACATTATGTTGTCATAGTATTACTTTCATGTAAACCTGTTCTCTGGAATTATTTCCTATCTGAGATATGGTTGGCTTTGACTTTGTTGCCTTTGAGAAAGGCAGTAAAAACTTGGGTTTTTCATCAGGCCTTGAGGTTGAGAAGATTGAGGATTCCATCTAGAGTAGGTTTCTGGGGTGGCTTATTAATCTTTGGAATTTTGATTGAAATTATCATGTACGGAGCATTATTGTATAGTCAAAATGGAGTCACAATGTTTGAATTGGGTGGCCATATAAATTCTTTAAACAAATAAATCTCATTTTCAGTCTTCTGCAGAGATCACCTAAAATTAAAAAAAATAGGAAACCCTATCAGTCTGATGGATAAGATGCCCTAAATGTATCTTATCCATTCAACTGATAGGGTTTCCTATTTCCCTCTCTCAAAATTAGTGTTATTATATGAATGACAATGTTTTGTTGATTATCTTGATAATGAACCTGATAATGTTATGAACAGCGTGTGGAATCTGCTCAAATTCTGTTGGCAGCTTTCAGTTATATGTTCCTATCTCGTTACCAATTTCTGTCCTTGATCACCCTTTTGGCTTGGGCTGTTGAAGAGAATGAAAATTCATTCAGAAATAGCTGCCAATATAATGCCTAAACCATGCTTTGCAAATACCTTATGAGGCATTATTCAAGTTCCTTTAATACATGATTAAAAGTTTAAAAGCAGTTCTTAAGAATGTATGTAGTGCATTAGCTAGCTTTCATTCTCTGCTTTTCACCTGTGACTTCTCATGTTATCTTTTCCACACTGGTAAATCTTTCTGGAATTAAGGAGCTACAAGACAGTTTCTGGTAACTATCTGATTACTAATTTAGATAACCTCTCTGCTTACATTAGCTGGAAAAATCATGTGGATCAATGATGTGCACTTCTAATTAGTTGTGTTGGAACTGGGAATTGTATTAAAGCTTTGATTCAATAACCTATGTACTGTGTATTATTGCCTTTGCTCAAGAAAGATCCTGAAAAAAGACAAAATGTTTTCTATCTCCCCTCCTCAGCCAAGAGTTAGACCTATAATTAAACACATATTTAATAATTTTTTGAATGCTAGACCATCCTTAGTTGACTGAAACTGTAAAAGAACACTGGATCGCACCATTTGCTCCTGTCTTAAATGTGTTCAGGTTTCATGCTATTTCTGGTAAGCAAAGATTTTTCTATTATTTTGATTACTTTGAAGGAAGGGATTTATCATTTTCCTTACTTGGGTTTTCTGGGAACTGTTGGCCATAGCCACTTACTGCTAGCACTATTGTTTATGGAGAATCTCAGTCATTCAGGTCATGGTTCTCCCAAAGGTGCTTTTTCAAGAGGCAGTGGGACTTTCCTTGTTTTTCCTTGAAGACATTTTGCTTCTCATATGGGAAGGTTCTTCGATTCTGACTCAATGGTGGAGAATGGAAAGCAAAATTACTTGCAGTCATCTGGTCATTAGCACTCTCTCATTGAGATTACTTAGAGGTTTATCAGTGCCCTCAGGTACAGCTGAATTACTTGAGGGTAAGAACATATCTCCATGTGTTCTCAAGTACTCTCAAAAAGAGTGCTAAGCACCAGGTGACTACAAGGAATATAAATCCTTCCATTGTCCACCATTCAGTCAGAACTGAAGAAGCTTCTTGGATGAGAAGTGAAACATCTTCAAGGAAAAACAAAGAAAGTACAGTTGCCTTTTGAAAAAGCAAATTTGGGATACTGCTAGCACTATTGTATCCTTGAAGAACAGCATTCTTTCTTGCTTCACACTGCACCCAGGGCTGAGGAATACAGAGTGAATTAAAGGAGGGTACTCTCTTGATATTCCAGCTCTACCCTTCTTTATCCACTGCCAGACAATTGAACCATTCTAAGACACAGATTTAATGCTTTTCCAGAAGAACACTAAATATACACTGCTGAAAAAAATAAAGGGAACACTTAAACAACACAATATAACTCCAAGTCAATCCCATTTCTGTGAAATCAAACTGTCCACTTAGGTAGCAACACTGATTGACAATCAATTTCACATGCTGTTGTGCAAATGGAATCGACAACAGGTGGAAAGCACAGGCAGTTAGCAAGACATCCCCAATAAAGGAGTGGTTCTACAGGTGATGACCACAGACCACTTCTCAGTTCCTATGCTTTCTGGCTGATGGTTTGGTCACTTTTGAATGCTGGCAGTCCTTTCACTCTCGTGGTAGCATGAGACGGAGTCTACAACCCACACAAGTGGCTCAGGTAGTGCAGCTCATCCAGGATGGGAGATCAATGCGAGCTGTGGCAAGAAGGTTTGCTGCTTCTGTCGGCGTAGTGTCCAGAGCATGGAGGCACGAACAGGAGACAGGCCAGTACATCAGGAGACATGGAGGAGGGCAACAACCCAGCATCAGGACTGCTACCTCCGCCTTTGTTCAAGGAGGGACAGGAGGAGCACTGCCAGAGCCCTGCAAAATGACCTCCAGCGGACCACAAATGTGCATGTGGCTGCTCAAACGGTCAGAAACAGAGTCCATGAGGGTGGTATGGGGGCCCAACATCCACAAATGGGGGTTGTGCTTACAGCCCAACACCGTACAGAATGTTTGGCATTTGCCAGAGAACACCAAGATTGGCAAATTCGCCACTGGCGCCCTGTGCTGTTCACAGATGAAAGCAGGTTCACACTGAGCATATGTGACAGACGTGACAGGGTCTGGAGACGCCATGGAGAATGTTCAGCTGCCTGCAACATCCTCCAGCATGACTGATTTGGCAGTGGGTCAGTAATGGTGTGGGGTGGCATTTCTTTAGGGGGCCGCACAGCCCTCCATATGCTCGCCAGAGGTAGCCTGACTGCCATTAGGTACCGAGATGAGATCCTCAGACCCCTTGTGAGACGTGAGACCATATGCTGGTGCCATTGGCCCTGGGTTCCTCCTAATGCACGACAATGCTAGACCTCATGTGGCTGGAGTGTGTCAGCAGTTCCTGCAAGATGAAGGCATTGATGCTATGGACTTGCCCGCCTGTTCCCCAGACCTGAATCCAATTGAGCACATCTGGGACATCATGTCTTGCTCCATCCACCAATGCCACATTGCACCACAGACTGTCCAGGTGTTGGGGGATGCTTTAGTCCAGGTGTGAGAGGAGATCCCTCAGGAGACCATCTGCCACCTCATCAGGAGCATGCCCAGGCATTGTAGGAAGGTCATACAGGCACATGGAGGCCACACACACTACTGAGCCTCATTTTGACTTGTTTTAAGGACATAACATCAAAGTTGGATCAGCCTGTAGTGTTTTTTTTCCACTTTAATTCCACTCCAAAATGATTTCCATTTTTGTGTGATTTTGTTGTCAGCACATTCAACTAGGTAATGAACAAAGTATTTAATAAGAATATTTCATTCATTCAGATCTAGGATGTCTTATTTTTGTGTTCCCTTTATTTTTTTGAGCAGTGTATGTTTCGTGTTCTAGTGCTTTTTCAGGAGAACAGAAATAGCCAGCTAAGATGTCTTACTTGGTGTGTAGCATTTTTATACTAGTGAATTACACATGAAAAGTGGCTGAATCCTGCATTCCACATACATTAGCCCAATCCTACCACATCTCATGTTAAGAAGAGAGATTGATAGTTGCTTTAATTGCCAACAGGCAATGCTTGGTTGGGAAGAAGCAAACAATTATTGCAAAAATATTGCTGTAGGAATATAGCATCTAAGGTGTTGGATGAGGAAACAAAGATTCAAGTCTATCCTATTGACCAAAGCATACTGATTTTTTTTTTAATTAGCTACCAGCTTTCTTGCCAATTATATCATAAAGCTCTTGTTCAGGAAAAATTGAGGACAGAGCATTACCTTGAACTCCTGGAGGACAGGTGGGATATAAATGTAATAAATTAATAAAAGCTGTAAGGACATATCATTCACAACCTGTGTTATTGAGGCATATTCGACCTTCACTATTGGGAAATGTAATTTATGATGGCTTAAGAGCTCTTTTAGTTTAAGCAACTGTTAAAGAATAAAAAGTAAGGACTTATCTTGTTTTGGAAACTGCACTAAATATCTTCAAAAGTTACAATCCTAATATGTTTATTAGTCGAGAAAGGGAAAGAGATGGTAAGAAGCAACTGATAAATATATAGAATGGAGCTGGAAATTAAAACTTTTTAGCTAGGTTGGGAAATAGCATATTTATTGTATGTGCCAGACTGTAAGGCATTCCCACTTACCTGGTTCTTAAGGAGATGAAAGTTTCTTGAAAGGGTCTAGATACGGGAATAGGTCACAAGCTTGAGTGTGATGCTAACTATTATGCTTCCATTGCCCAACTACCTGGCCAGGTGGATATAGACAGTTTAAAGATTGAGTACACATATGTGTGTATCCTAACTAGCTGGCAACAATATTTTCTCCGAGGATTGCAAGAAAACATTAAAGCTCAGGAAAAGACACAAATGCTGCATCTATCTATCTATCTATCTATCTATCTATCTATCTATCTATCTATCTATCTATCTATCTATCATCTATCTATCTATCTATCTATCTATCTATCTATCTATCTATCATCTATCTAACAGCTATTTATCATCTATCTATTGATTTCACAATCAAGTGGTTTTCATATGTAAGTCTCTCTCATCCCAATCCAGCACTCCACTATACTAATGAAGACAAGTACATAAAATAAACACTAGATAGTTTCAAATGGCAGTGACATTCCCATCCTTGTTTTATTTCAGTTGCATCTTAATTATATCCAACCAACGTTAATGTGATTTTTGTATCATGCAAGCAAATTTATCTCTCTGCTTGCAAAACAACAAAAGTGGTGCCCTAATTGTCTGCCAACTCATTCTATACAGGCTCTTGGTGTGTGATAGCTACTATCTCTTTTGGTAAAGGAGCTCTTTTCTTGAATAAAGAGCAATTACTGATCCCAAGGAAGCAATGAAGGGACAACCTAGATGTCTACAAATATCCCTGGAGTTGGAATGAAATCTAATTCTACCAGCTGTGGCACTATTAACCAAACCTTTAAGTTCATTAGTTTGCCTTTTCAATTCCTTGCCTAGTATTAAATGTTCTACAGACTTAATCAATGAAACAATAACCTTTGGAGTAAGAATCTTAAAAATGATTGCATCCTTCATCTATTTCTTCCTGGCTTGCGATGGTGTCTTTCAGTTTAGAATAACAGGCATGATGATTTTAGCCAACTGGGGGAATTTGTGCATCTTTTCTCAGCATTTCTCATTTATTGACAGATGCTTGATAACAGCCGCCATCACTGATGGGAAAAGAGGTTGTGTCAAGATAACTTATCCTAGGGGGCTATTAGTCTCTGATCTGAGATATGTTGTGGGGAAGGAGGGGAAAAATGAAAGCAGTCATAAGTGCTGGCAGTGGAACTATTTATCACCTACTGCTGTGTGTGGAATAAAAGGATTCACTTTGAAGACACTCTATTATCGGCTTCTCGCCAGCTTCATGCTGTCATCTATGTTTTTCCTCCCTTTTTCTTTTCTTTTCCTTTCAGAAGTCAATAAATTTAGGAAGGCCACATTTGGAGTGTAAATACCATTATACTTCTAGTTTATATATTGCTCTTTTATGTACAGCTGCTTTGCCCATTTTTCAAGAACAAAATAATTCATTCAGTTAGGTGTTTAGAGGTATTTTTTCACATTGTCTTTTCTTTTCCTCCCCTCCCCAAACAGTCCTTGAATTTTTATGCTTATTGGAAAACTAATTCTCAAAACCTCAATATTCTACATGAATCTGGAGTACAGAAGAAAAATTGAAATACTGAATTTGTTGTCTAGTACTGATGCTAGAGATTTATTTATTTGCATTTCATATTTCCAAACCTCTCATATCCCTCAATGAGGTGCTCTGGGTTGCATACAATATAAACGATAAATAAAACAAAGAATAAAAACTAACAGTAAAATTAAATTTGATTAAAAAAATAAAATTACAGAACAATGTCATTATTGATTTCAAAAGGATAAAAATCCCAAGATGATCAGTTAAAGTTGGTTATTACAGGTGGGAGGCTCTCTTGAGGCTAAACATATTCATGGTTGCCTGGTCTTCTGTGCTCCCCACACACGTTTTGAACCCTCTGCAGAAGGCCAAGAAACTATGGTTCTTCCTCACCTCTGCAGCAGGATGTTCCATAATATGGGGACAGTGGCAGAGAAGCTCTCTTCCTAGACCCTGCCAGGTGGAATACGGACAGAATGTACAATATACCTTCTCTGTCTGAAGTGAAATGGGATGATGCGATTGGTTGAAGCTCATTCTGCAGGTAACCTGGCCCCATATCATATAAGGCTTTATTCATAATGACCAACACCTTCAACTACACCTGGAAGCAAGCCAATAACAATGTAGTTCACACAGCAAGGATGTTATGGGTGCTATTCTTCAGATAGCCAGTATGGCTCACACCAGTCATATTCTGCACCACCTTCCAGATACTTTTCAAGGATATCCCAAATTAGAGCATATTGTAATAATCCAATCAGAAGATGACCAAGGCATGAGTGACTAAGCAAAGAGCCTTCCTGTGTAGGAAGAGGCATAATTGCTGCACAACCCAGATATGGGCAGAGGCCCTCCAGGCCACAGCTACCATTTGCTCTTTGAGTAGGAGCCATGAGTCCAACAAGGTCCCCAAGTTACATGTTGAGTCTGTCTGTAGTAGTGCTACCACATCTAAGACCAAAGATGGTCTTGAACCAGCACAAATTGTAATACCCAGCCACTATTCCTCAAGTTGGCCCAAAAGGATACCATGGTTGATGGTATCAAAAATATAAGAGGTCAAAGACAATAAAGATGGATGACCATCTGTATCCCATACCTGCCAGAAATCATCCATGAGTATGATTAATGCAGTTTAATTAATTAATACTGATTAATGTCCATACCCAAGAGTTCAGATTTTTCTTCAGGATCCTCCTGAGTTGTAATGCCATCACTTTCTTGCCCATGTTTCCAAAAAGTATTGGAAGGAAACTGGATAAAAATTGTTCAATAAGCAGGGATCTAGCAATGGTTTCTTGAATAAGAAGTGCCTCTTTAAAAGGAGCCAGAAACACCCCCTTTGACAAGGGTGAATTTACCAACATGTGGGCCTACCACATGATGACTCCCTAGTGGCCTTAAGCAGCCAGGAGGAGCATGGATCTAATACCCAGCTGGTGGTGCTTACATTTTGCAGGATCCTATCCACTTCCTCAGGTCCAATAGAATCAAACTGTTCCAAAATACTGGAGAAAAATGCAGTACCTCAGGCTACTTCTGCTGACTGCCAGCTGACTGCAATTTGGCAGTTCGAATCTCACCAGACTCAAGGTTGACTCATCCTTCCATCCTTCCGAGGTGGGTAAAATGAGGACCCAGATCATTGAAGGCAATAGGCTGACTCTGTAAACCACTTAGAGAGGGCTGTAAAGCACTGTGAAATGGTGTAAGTAAGTGCTAAATGCTATTTCTATGGGACTTGGATCAAGCTTGAAATCCAAGTGTGAATTATTCTGAGAAAATTTATTCTTTAAATGCCTCAAAAATGCCTCCATGTGGCCCTGGAGATGGATATCAACCTTCCCTAAGGAGGTTTAGTGGTACCCTAAACAGGGCTGCTGGGCCACAATGGTGATGCAACAAGAGCAGAGCGGTATTGATGTTTTGCTGATCATATCAACATGAGGTAAACTACATAGCAGCTTTAGCTCGTGTTCGTTCAAGTTTGTTTTCTTCCAGCAGTGCCCCATTTCAGTTCCCTCAATGTTTACATGAATCATGGAGAGTAATAGGTGTGATCTGCACAGGGCTCCCTGTTCCAGTCAGCCACATTGAACATTGTACATTGTACATTCAGAGTTAGATTTTGTATAAGAACAATAGCAATAGCACTTAGACTTATATACTGCTTTACAGTGCTTTACAGCCCTAAGTAGTTTACAGAGTCAGTATATTTCCCTCAGCAATCTGGGTCCTCATTTTACCCACCTCAGAAGGATGAAAGGCTGAGTCAACCTTGAGTCTGGTGAGATTCGATCTGCCAAATTGCAGGCAGCCGGCAGTCAGCAAAAGTAGCCTGCAGTACTGCACTCTTACCGCTACACCACTGTAGCTCATATGATGTTTTTCCATTTTCTACCAAAACAGTTGTCCACGCTGATTTATGTTTTGCACTCCTACTTATGGTCTATATTTTCCAACTTACGTATCTTATGAACTTTAGTTTGAACGTTGAAGAGGCTTCTTTGTTCCACCCAACCAAAAATCACGCAATAAACGCAAGGATAACAACTCTATTCTTCTTCCTTGGTTCTTTCTCTCTTCTCTTTCCTTATTCCAATTATGTCACCAAATTCTATACTATTCTCCCTATTTGCTCATTTTTATGATGTGAAAATTATATAAAAATATAACTGTGATAGTGTAATTAGGATTTATTGGAAATGCCCTACTAAAACTGTAAGCATACCGATGAATTAAAAATAATCCTTTAAGACAAGATCCTGTCCATCTTAGTGAAAAAACAGAGCTTACTTAAATAGGTTTATTGCACCATTCAGTTATAATACTGGTTCAGGACTGTTTCAGAACAAGATTTCAAATACATGTCTAATTTGTTTCCTTTCCTCTTGTTCCCCTTGACACTTTATCTTAAATTAAAGAAATCCAATAATTGTCTTTTCAGTGACAGAGAATTGCACAGATGGACTTGAGTTCTAGAATTAGCTGGGTGCCAGGTAATTTAAGAATTCAGCAAACCATAAATTTCACACTGAGAATGCTGGAGGCATTTGTACCTTTGCTTTTGTTGGATGCAAGAATATATTGCATTAATTCAGGCAGGTTATTAAGTTCAAAATGCGGCTTTCAAAATGCGGCTTTTGTTTCCATCCATTTCTAAGATCAGGCATCGTTGGTAGTTCTTTGCCCTTCCATTTGGTTTTCTTATTTTGACCAACGACAGAGTTACCTTTTTGTTTTCATTTGGTCTGCTGATAGATGTAGTGCAAAAGTATGAGATGAACACATGATAAACATCTGTATATTTACCGCAACCTTGGCCAGCAAATTCTACTTTTTAGAGGCCAAAATGAGAAAAATCAAGCTTTATCTTTAGTGCTTGAATTGTTTTATAACAAAATAAAATGGTAGTGGAATGAAGTTGTGGAATAAAATGCACTATATACTAGGCATATAATACATTTGAAACTATTTTGTTTTCAGTACAATCATCTTTATCACAGAAGACTGAAAACATAGAAAACTTTAGTAAAAAGAAAATTATTTAGGTAGTTGAAAGAAAAAAACAGAAATAGTACATATATAATAATTCTGTATTACTTTATTTAAAAAAATAAGCTTATATTCAATTGGCTGAAATTTCTCAAATTAATTTGGGAATAAATGCTAATTATGAATTTGAGAAAGAAAAGCATCATTTTTGAAAATGGCTTAGTGATGGCTAATGGGTTAATGATGGTTAGTGGAGTTAATCTGGATTTTGATTAGAATGAGAACATTTTATTTTATTATTTTACTTTACATGATTCTCTTTTTTATTAGTTTTATTATTTTTTATATGATGTTTTTATATTCTTGTAAGTTGCCTTGAGTCACCATGTATGAATAGGTGGCAATATAAATCTCATAAATAAATAAATACATTTTCTTCTACCATTTCAGATTCACTTAGATAAAATATAATTCATTTTTATCATCATCATCATCATCATCATCATCATCATCATCATCATCATTTTATTCATTTTATTCATTTTTGAAATTGTCGTAACAATGAGGACAATTAACCAGTGGAACAGCTCCCTTCAGAAATCATGGGTGCTCCATCACTGGAGATTTTTAAGAAGAGACTGGACAGCTTCTTTTCTGAAATAATATAGGTTTTCCTGTTTGAGCAGGGGACTGGACTAGAAGATCTCCAAGCTCCCTTCCAGCTCCTATTCTATTCCATTCCATTCTGTTCTGTTCTGTTCTACTCTACTCCTATTCTATTCTGTTCTGTTCTGTTCTGTTCTGTTCTTTCTGTTTCATTCTATTCTACCCCTATTCTACCCTACTCTACTCTACTCTACTCTACTCTACTCTACTCTACTCTACTCTACTCCTATTCTACTTCTATTCTATTCTACTTTACTCTACTCTACTATGCTCTATTCTACTCTATTCTACTCCTATTCTACTTTACTCTACTCTATACTACTCTTCTCTATTCCTATTCTACTCTACTCTATTCTATTCAACTCATTGCAAGGAGAAGGAGGTGGTTCATGGGTTGTGGAGCATGTTTTGCATGTATTTTAGCTACAAAACAAATAAGGAAGATCTGTGAAAATTCCATATTTCCACATTTATTATTTACATTGTACCTATTTTATTTGTAAACATTTTGTAGTAAGTTGTTAATTAGCTAATTTCTGTAGATTTAATTATACAATCCATTCTCCAATAGTAAGCAGCTAAGAGGGGTGGTGCTTGCAGAGGGGGAGTTTGGGTGTGATGGACTACACCGAGGACACAGGAAAGAGGGAGCACATTCTAAGGATATGGCACTGACAAAGGGCAACACAACCCAGATCTGGATTAGAGACAGATGAAGAGATTTAGGATAGCCACTGCCTAGAATGTCTCACGATATATCCATTGTAGTAAATCTTTAGTTTGCCAAGATTCTGTCTATTGTATATAAACAAATAAAGAATAATTTGGTTGAATTATTCTACATGCCAGGTCTGACAGCAGCCTTTCTGGCTTCCTCTACCCCAGGGCCCTCAAACTTTTTGGTTCTGTGAACTGGCAGTAGTGATGGCATCTTCATGAATTTCAATGGTGGAGATGGAATTGTTTTGCATGCACAACCTAAATCCTGTGCATGCACAAATGAAGCTTTGTGTGCTCACTTGCAGTTTTGATGGCTCAGTCAGTAGCCTGGGGTTCAGGCATTCCTGCTCTACACCATCAAATCCCAATGGAGAGTTGGCTTGGGAATAAATATGGGAATCAGAAATTAAAAAAAAGATTAGTGAAATATAGAAAACATGCTAATAGAATTAAATATGTTACAATAGGGATTGTTATAATAATTAGACATATTATGTACAGTATATCATCATTAAGTAAGAATAGAGAATCAATACCAATACAATGAATATGTGTAACTGTATTTGTTATTGCACAAGATATTTGTACCCAGATGACACACTGTTTAAATGGAAGATGGATTGTTTGTTTTAAATAAAATATTTTTTAAAAAAATAAAATCCCAGTGGAGAGGTTTTAAAGAAAAACAACAACTGTATTTTCTTGCACTACCTCTAACAATACCACTAAGAGAAATCTGAAAGGAATTCTCAACCTCCCAGAAATAAAGACATATCCATGGGAAAAGATATCCAATTTGGAAGCATTTGTATCTTTCCCACATTTCTGAATTATTGAGTGATTTGTGGCAGGGAATGGAGATAAGAGTGTGGGGCTGGCTCAGAAATGTGGAAAGCAGGGCCAAGGCCTGTAGAGACCCAGTGGAGCAGAAAAGCTGCTTGTGAGGAACCTAATAAGGAAGGATGGGGGTGGAGTACTGAATCATCCCTGTGATGGGTCATAAGGGCGAATTTATTGAATTTTGTTCACATGATCATAGGGGCGTTGCAGCAGCTGTAACTTTGAAACAGGGTGATAAGTAGGTTTTGGGGTGGGCGTTGTAACTTAGTCCCTAAGTGACAGGTTGTAAGATGAGCACTATCTGTATTTTATCTGATAGACCAATTCCCTGTAGTTAGATGCAACCTGAATAGTTGAATTAAGTATTGAGATAGCTCTATTGTTATCTTGGAAGGACACAGAAGCTACATTTGGCCCAGTTTCTTAAATTGACAAAACTGACTGCTCTCAAGGAGATATTTCAGGGTCGCAATGCTATTCAGATTCTAAAGGACTTTTGACTTTGGGTGGGTGAATATAAATTGCTGATACAATTGCTCTTTAATCCTTTTAATCCTTTCCAGTTTCATTAATCTGAATACCCTGATCTTATCAGGACACTGTATATTTCTTCTCACTGAAAACTGTGAGACAATAAGGCAAGCATCAAACACCACTTTATATATGAGGCTGGTGGCTCTCCTGCATTAACTGTTCAGCTTAATATTAACAATCATTATGAGTGTAATGGTCAACAAAACAAATAATTTCTTCTCTTTCCTCAAACTTCCCATCTTAATTACCAAACTTTTTTCCCCTTTTTCTTTTTTGCCTTCACACTCGGCTTGCTCATTATTCATTCTCAGTTATGATACGGATTTCCCTTAGACTTTAATTAGTTCTTGCACTTTAAAAAAAGATGAATTGATTTTCTTATTAACCCTCCTGACATCTAATTAAGGTCACAGAGTAGGACAATGATGATTCTTGGATGGTAGATAGGAACAGAGACTGGGGAATCTCACTGGCTTTTATACTGAGGAACAGACTTACTATAGCTTTCATATTCATGCATCAACGAAGAGGTGCCATGATTAACTTTCATTCTTGAGTTCTTATAATATGCCTCCATTGAGCTCCATTAAGTCTCAGGAATTTTAATGCAAGTAAGTACTTGTGAGAGTTTTTGATTCAAATTATCATATGTCTTTCCCCTACCTATGATATTTTCATTAGACATTGTTTTTATGAATAGACAACTCATAGACTGATGTAACTTCTGACTTATATTTTTGTGGCCTCACAAATTCCCTGAAATCATAGTCATAAATATTGGCAACACATTGTTGCCAAATCATTGCCTGATGATTTGACGAAGATATTTAAACTATTTGAAAGGTTTAATGAACCAATAAAAATAAAAGAAGGAGGTGATTGTCTAGGAAGAGTATGTGACTCTTTGGGAAATACAGATAGTCCTCAGCTTAAAACAGCAGTTGAATCCCACATTTCCATTGTTAAGCAACACAATCGTTAAGTGAGTTTTACCCTTTTTAATGACCTTTCTTGCAACAGTTGTTAAGTGAATCACTGCAGTTGTTAAGTTGTTAGCATGGTTGTTCAGTGAATCTATCTTCCCCATTGACTTTGTGCAACAGAAGGCAACAGAAAGTGATCAACATAATCCTAGTTCTAAGTGTCTGAATTTTTATCATATGACTGTGACGATGCTGCAATGGTTGTATAAAAAATGATCATATGTTTGGTCACTAAGCAAATGGTTGCAAGTCAAGGATTACCTGTAAGGTACATCTAAATATGCCAGTTCTTTGGGACATTCAGATATTTTTTTCCTTCCGATTTGTCACTCATCATTTATCATCCATCCATCCATCCATCCATCCAATTTCTAGGCTACTCAATATCAGAATGATTGTATAGCTTCACAATTAAAAACAGACAGGAAAGCAATAATATATCAGAAGAAAATAGTAGTTGCCTAAAGGAAGCAAATCACGGGATTCATCTTACCCTCTAAGTTAAATGAGCCTGACCGTTTGATAATCTAAGACGGTGGTATCAAACTCAATTTCAATGAGGACTGCATTAGGATTGTGTTTGACCTGGTGGGGGCGGGCTGGTGTGGACGTGGCCAGGGTGGGCATGGCCAACTCAATGTCACTCATGTCAGGGGTGCCTATGGTGGCCCAAGTGCTCTGCCAGTGAAAACATGCTCCTAAGCTCCATTTTCCACCTGTGATGGCCTCCTGCAACCCTCTGCCAGTGAAAACAGAAGTCAGGGGGCTTCTCGTCTCCCTTGCAAGCTCTGTTTTTGCTGGCAGAGGCACCATGGGCCAGTCCTTCTCTGTTTCCAGGGTGACACCCTGGGCCAGATCTAAGCACCCCGCAGGCTGTCTCCAGGCCCCAGGCCTTCAGTTTGACACCCCTGATCTAAGACTTGGAGAAAGAGACAGATTTTTAATTCTGGTTTAAAATTCATAGTGTGATGGCTGCATCCTAGTGGAATGTTGTTTCAGAAGATAGAGGCAGCAACAAAGAAGGCTAGTTCTAACATTGTTCTGTTCTCAAAGGGTTTTCGCTTGTTTATTTTTCTATTAACAAAGCATTGAATACATTGAACAACATCAGCCTGCTCTTGGGCAGTTGGTTCTCAAGATGAATACTGACTGATATAGAGGAGGTGCATGGCTTTCCTCATTCAGATGGGGAAAAATTTATTTTCAGACAGCTCACCCTTCATTCCTTGACTTAAACAGCTGCTTTCCTGTGGGTTGAAGGACCTTGTTCTATTAGTTGGCAATCCAGTTGGCTTCAGTACATGGAACTGGAAGTGGGTTAGTTTTATTTTTGCAGCAAAAGTCTTGGGCTTACCCTGGTTACACAACTTGGAAATTAATAAACTTAACTTTTGTGAAATTGATTAACTCCAGGAGTTAGTTCTATATATTCAATTTGCAATTTCAAACCATGGCATTCCCCCACCCCCCTAGAAAATAGATCTCTTCCAATTCAGCAATTCAATGGAAAATGGATGTCTTCCAATTCAGCTTGGAAAATCAAGAATAATATTACTCAAATCTAATAACTGAATGTCATCAAAATTAAATCAGTCTGGAAAACATGCTATTAGAGTGAAGAAACATGAACTGAGTTTGGAGATACTAAATTTAATGAATCCATTCACTTTCCTATTTCAATTCAGAAGTCAATTTGGAAATTCAATTGAACTATCTTTGTGTCAAATCTCTGAATAGAATTCATATCTTCCTGAAAACTAATGCTATTTTTTTAATTTGGATCCTAATAAATATTTGACCCCATTTTAATAGTCATTAATCTTATTAATCTTGTCATAAGGGAGCTTAGGAAGGAAGACTTACTGGATATTATTATCATATATGGACTTCATAATTGATCTCTGATCTTGTCCATCTAGAAGAATGACCAAATTGACTAATCTTGTTTCAATATTCCTTGCTGGTCTTGTTAAAAACAAAAAAATACAAAGCTTCCTTACCTCCATCTTTTCTTGTTCTGTCAGTGTTGCTATGACTGATTCACTGATAGCAAATAGCACTTAGACTTATATACCACTTTACAGTGCTCTACAGCCCTCTCTAAGTAGTTTACAGAGTCAGCCTATTGCCCCTAACAATTTGGGTCCACATTTTACCCACCTCGAAGGATAGAAGGCTGAGTCAACCTTGAGCCCGGTGAGATTTTATCTGCCGATTGCAGTCAGCTAGCAGTCAGCAGAAGTAGCCTGTAGTACTGCACTCTAACCACTGTGCCACTGAGGTTCACCTTATCTGATTCTAAAGGACTGATATTTTGATCAATCACTTTCCTTCTAAAAAGATTTATAGGACAATAAAATTTCAAAAATGTGTTCAAAGCATTTCCCTTGTTTTATCAACATAAGGCGAAATATCTAACATCTGTGCTCTATTAGTTTGAAAGATTCCTATAGGGAAGCAAGAAAAAAGGAACAAATATCAATTTTATTTATGAAAATTTATAAAACTGCCAAATTCACTCTCAGTTACTCCAAGAGGCTTACAAAGATAAAACCCAATGACAAAAATAGTACAAAAAAGAAAAAGAAAAAAAGAGCAGAAACTCTATCCTCCTGGCAACAACAATAAACTGAGACATTTGATGGACTCCAGATCATTCTGGAATGCCCAGCCTGTTGGCAAAATTATATCTTCAGGGCTTTGCAAAAGAGTGTCAAAGTGGGGAACAATCTTAACTCTGCAGGGATGATGTTCCATAGGGAGAGGGAGTCACCACAGAGAAGGCCCTTTTTTTTGTCTTACCAAATACCTTAGGAGAGGGAACATTAAGCATTCTTTTCCTGTTCTGGTGAGTGAAACAATGAAGCCAAAGATTCAGCGATAAAAACTTGCTTAACCCAGTAGTTAAGCTAATGTTTAGGTCCTGGTTGGTAAGAATCCAAATTTTATTTATAGATATTAGATAGGCGCTATAAAGTTCTAAACATGATTCTAAGAAATTTGCATTAAACATCTTTTAAGTATCTAAAATCTTTGAGGTTTAAAACCATGTGAAGATCTTCAGCTGAAACTAAAGTTCAGCATAGAAGCTTCACTCTTCAAACCTAAATAGGATAGGGCTAAATAATATCTTATGCATTGTAGATATAATATCCAAACATGCCATTTCTTTTCACTTCATTCTTGTGTTTAATTTATAGTAGATCAGCCTATGCTTTGGCTCGTTTTCATATAGTGGGAGGGAAAGTATTTCAAAATTCTTGATGGTGTGTTGCAATAATATCAATGTATCACATATTAGCAATCTGCTAATTATTATGAGGCCAGCTGTACTTACACAACACCCTTACTAGTTCAAAGATAGAGTTCAAGGTAATTCAAAGGTAAATACACTTTATTAATTGGCTGTCAAGCCAACAAGATGAGATTTTTTTTAATTTCAGTATTACTTCAACATTACAACATTACTTCAATATTAAGTCCCATGCAATTGGATGATCAGTTTGTTGGTAGTACTTCCATCAGTGCTAGTTAGCTATAGATACTTTGTCAAAATCTGCATTTTTACTGAATACTGTATTAATACCGATGTGTGTCTCTGTGTGTATGTTTTATTCTGTTATAGCACAGTATTAAGGTAGAAATATTATAGCAGGGCATTAATATATACAACAAAGTACTTTTGTTTAGCGGATAAAAATGCACTATATGTGCGTTTTTATTTATTTCAATTTTTGTTATTTTTGAAGGAATGAAGGAACATCAAATTGCAATGAATTCATGAAGAAAGGAAAGGCAGAAACCTGGACAGTGTTTTTTTTTTTTAAGATAAAAGCAAGTAAGAATGAATTACTGTGTGGGCATGATGAAGGTAGGTATGGTTTGCAAGATTGAAAGCTTGAGAGAGACAGAAAAATGGTACTGCTATATTTATATTTAGCCATATTTTCTTTCCTCTTCTTATATCATACCTTTGCTTTTTTTGTAGGTTGCTATTTATTGTTTCTTTTCTGTACTTTGTGTTCTGATAACCCCAAAGATAAATTGAATGTGAATATATATGTATATAGGTATGATCCTTATATTTCTGTGCTCACAGTTTGCATATAGTTATGCATCAATTAGCTCCATTGGTAAGATTCCAATATTCTTGCTTCCAATATTTTATTAATATATGTGTCCAAATTCAGGAAATGATCATAAAATTTAAGAAGTACAGTGGGCCATCCTTCAAGTATGCTATCCCAACTCCACACATTGAATCAAATCAAAATATCTTTCAGAGTGGTCCAAGGTTTATATTTGGAGTTATACGAGTCCTACGTGCTCATGAATGAGGCTTGTATTTCTTGTACATATGTATTCAATGAAAGTATTTAAAGAATGCTCCTCCTCCTCCTCCTCTTCCTCCTCCTCCACAACACACCAATCTTTTTTGCAGATAAGATCTTTAAGAGAGTGATAGGTACATTTTGATTAAGAGGGGAATGAGCATTTCAGGCTGTTTATCATCATCATTCTTCCAATGTGACATCTTGGCTGATTACACACATTATGGTTAATTTGCAGCTGATAATCGTCCCTAGTTTCTTAATAAACTTCTCATTAAGTGACTGGAGCTGTCACTTTGCTTCCATGTTGCTGTTCCTAAGTGTAATCTGTGACCATTTTGCAAAAGGAAGGACTGCTGGACGTCACAGGTGCCATCTGCAATCATGTACAAAAGCTTCAGAAGAAGCTTGTTAAATAAATGCCCTTCACAATTAATTAGGGCAAAATGGACGAGTATAATTAGTCACCATATTGCCACTTTGCTATTTGGTTTGCTTTCAGTTTCACAGATTTGCATGTATGATTGTGTACACATAACCACCATACTTACCTAAATGACATGGGGTAAACTTGCATAATATGTAAACACTTAATAGTGTTTTTCCAACACATCTCACAGTCTGCTCACAATAAAAATTATTTTAAAGAAATTATTTCAGAAGACATTCTCATGAGTCTAGTGCAATGATTCTTCCCCTGCCTCCACGACAAGTCCAACGTTTTAACTTGCCTTGTACGAATCTGTCTCAAGCAATTTGGGTTATATACTGCAATTCAGTTCCTTCTGGTTTTAATAATGTTTTAAAGATTATATTGTACAGATAAAACTAATGCAAACTATTAAAAAAATATAAAAAAAGATTTTTAAAAAGAGGGGAAAAAGAAATAACTTTCCCCTTCCTCCCAGCTAGTAGAAATAGCAACTCATTATCTTTTAAAATAAAACAAAGTCTTCATCTCATATCCCACCTCTTTCTCTATAAACAAATCTTTAAAAACTCATCATCATCCTAATAATCAAAAAGCCCATTGTTTACCAGAAATAATGACATATTTATTATAAATTTAATCTAATAAATCCACTTGCACTTTTTCCTGTTAACAAATTCCTAAATCTCATCATTCAAATGTTATCAGTAAAAAGGAGAAACATCATATAGCCATCCCACTTAGCAGTGGTAGTTCCAGTAATCTCAGTTGCAGTTTCTAAGCGAATCATTTGCAGTCATTAAATGAGATACCATATGACTACCTGCCAACTTCCCAATGGTCTTTACTTGTCCAAAAGGCAGCTGGTGGGAAGATCATAAATGGTGATCACTGAACTGCAGATGCTGCGACCATTGTAAAGGCATGATGGTTGCCAAGCGGCTTAATTACAATCACATGAATGCAGGAAGATTGCAACAGTTGTAAGTGTGAAGACTGGTTGCAAGTGATATCATAACTTTGAACAGTCACTAAACAAATGGTCATTAAGCAAGCACTACCTGTATTGTTGACTCAGCCTTCTATCCCAAGGTGGGTTAAATGAGGACCCATAGTATTGAAGGCAATATGCTAACTCTGTAAACCATTTAGAGAGAGCTGTAAAGCACTGTGAAGTGGTAGATAAGTCTACGTGCTATTGCTATTGTATTTAGACAAACAGAACCAATCTGCTTCAGTGGGATTTGGGGAAGTGGAAAAAGGTCAAGTTAATGGGCATGAATGCAGAATGAAGGTTTTGCTCCTTTGTACATGAATGCAACTTGACACACATGCGAAGGGGCAAAGTGTACAATCACAGATTGTACATGTTGTCCTTTTGTGTGCCGCATCTCCCCAAGCCTGATTGTTCTGTGTCTAAATCTCAACTAAATACTTGGAAGAGTTATCTTGAAGCCAAAACTCTACAATTACTCTGCCAGCTATTTGCAAGAGATATAAAAACCACTATTTGACATTTAGTAACTTTTCATCCTACTTTTTCCTGGAATTTATGCAGACCTAAATATCGTGGAAGTTTGTTTTAATATATGCTCACTTAAATTAAACTTAAGATTCATAATATCTAACCCTAAATCTCTTATCCCTTGTACATGTTGGCTACTGCTTTTTCAGAGATAAAATTTCTCAGCGTCTCCTTCTGCGGTATTTTATTGAACGATTTATTTATTTTTAAATGGAAAAGAAAGCAATTAAGACTGGAAATGAATTACAGGAGATATTGTATCTGTAAACTTTAGGTGACATGAATTTGCTTATGTTTGTGTATTTTTATTTGTGTGTGTGTGTTTCAGAGGTATGAGCAATACAGATGGCAGATTTATGGCCCATATCTCCATATCAGTTTGGAAATAAATAAATACTAATTTGGTTTTCATTCAAATACAATCATATCTAATTCATACTTCCCAAACTAATATGGAATTACATTTGGAATATTCAAAATTATTTTAATTTTGCAGTGTATATTTCTTTTGTGTGTTTTTGTTTAAGAATTTAGGAAAAGCACATATAGACTGCTATCAGGTTTACCAGTATATTTCAATCCAATATATATTAAAGCAGCATAGCTGTTCATCTTTATCTGGGATTAAAGTCCATTTGGATCCAGGGGGATTTGGTGTTGAATAAATGTGTTTACAGTAGTACGACAAATGGATATTAGACTAAAAGAAGCATCTCCTGTAAGCAGAGTTGACTTGCAATTTCAGGAACCCTTGGGGAAACACAGCTATCAGCAAGCAAAGGTAGAAGCTGTCATTTCAATTCATCATGATGCCAGAAACAACAATCTGTTGGGAATGTTCAGGTGAATAAAAATGGTGAATCCAAGCTAACTGGCTGGATGATGGAGAGAACATGAAGAATGCAATAAAGCCACAGTTGCTGTCTGTGTGTCCTGTTCACTTGGTCTAACTTACAAATTGCCACAAAAATTCTTGGTAGAAAACAGAGATGCTTGTATCCATGAATATTTGTCAAGGGTACCTAGGGATTTAGTTGTTGTAGGATAGAAAGTAGCTTTTAGTCCAGTTGGTCATCTGTTGCAAGACATTTCAATAGTAAATTTAACAAGAAATGCAGGAAATATTTTCTGCAATTATTATATAACTACTGTATTAGAACATATTACAGTACTTATATAATAATTGCAGAAGAGGTTTCCTGCATTTTCTTGTTAAATTTACTATTGAAATGACTTTCAAAAGACAACCAAAGGTATAAATGTGAACTTCCTGTATTTTACAGTACGGAAATTAACTCAGAGGCTTGTGACCTCCCTGGCTTTCCACGGCCCTATTCTGCAAGTCTTAACATTTTCTAATCAGGATTTCTGCATTTTGTCAGGAGAATTAAATATGTATCATGATGTTGTGATGCAAGTTTATTCATTTTCATGTGAGACCTTGCAACCCCCATATAAAAAAGCAGAGTTGCATTGAAAGGCATGCTTCCTTCCTTCCACCTCATTGACCCCTTTGCAGATGCCTATGTTTCCAAACAAGAAATCTTCAGACTACCTTAAAAATGTACTGTGTATAATACAATTAAAACATTCATGGCTACCATCCTCTTCAAGGAAGCATTTGCTACAACCATCAGTTGAATATTTGAGTAGAAGGCAGGGAAGAAGCAATCCATCTTTATTTACTTTGTGGGTTTCTCCAATCCATCAGAACTCTTACCAGTGCTAAAATAATTTGATAAGATTTATATTCTATATACTTTCCAATTTTCAATGAATCAAGTCATTAAGATTTCTCCTTCCCACCTTCCTTCCCTCCTTCCTTCCTTCCCACCTTCCTTCCTTCCTTCCCACCCACCCCCCTCACTCCCACCCTCCAGGCAAAAGTGGCTTTTCAAAAATCCTGATCAAAATTGTGGAGAGAAATAGAAATATAATTAGATAGTTGCTTTGCATTCCTGCAAAGGAAAAAGGGCGAGAGAAATTATTTCAGAAGATAGGACACACACACACACACACACACACACACACACACACACACGCACAAACCATTTACCTCTCTCATTCCTTCATCCTTTTACCTTTTGTGTATGAGATGATGGAAGAAATGCTGAAATATTTATCCTTTGTGCATAAATGGAAATATGCGTGGATGTATATGTGTGTGGTGCAGTGATTAGAATGCAGTACTGAAGGCTACTTTTGCTAATAGCCGGCTACCTGCAATTTGCCAGTTCGAATGTCACCAGGCTCAAGGTTGATTCAGTCTTCCATCCTTCTGAGGTTGGTAAAATGAGGACCTAGCATCGTGTAAAGCACCGTGAAGTGGTGTATAAGTCTAAGTGCTACTTCTGTTGCTACATGTATACGTTTATACATTTGTGTGTGTGTGTGTGTATAGATAGATAGATAGATAGATAGATAGATAGATAGATAGATAGAGATAGGTAGGTAGATAGAGATAGGTAGGTAGATAGGGATAGATAGATAGATAGATAGATAGATAGATAGATAGATAGATAGATAGATGCATGAATAAATTGGATATTGGATAGTGTGCTTTAGGCATCTCTGTTTGGCAAAAAATGGGAACTGAAGAACAATGAATATCTTGGTTTAGGGCTGAGGTACATACATACATTTATATCTTTCCTCAGTATCCCCCCTCCACATGAGTCAAACACCATCCCCCAAATATAAAATTGAACCTTCTGCCAGTCCAGAAGTTCTAGGTGTACTTAAGAGTCCCCACGAGGCTTTTAATGAATTGTGAGCACTCTAAAATTATAGCTGCATTCTATATCCATTGTTTTCATATACTTTCGTACTACAATTATTATACCCCAAGGACATATTACTTCTTGTTATGAAACAAGCTGAAACAGTGAATTGAGGATCAGTGCTCCTGCCAGGTTTTATAATTTCTTGGATTGTTAGTAATCCAAGAAACAAGTCATTAAAAAAATCAATTGTTTTTTTATTAAGGAACAATGGCAAAGATTCAATTGCCTTGCACATTGTGCAAACACATTTTCACCGTATTAATTTTTATTATTTTCTGATTATTATGCTTTGCGTTGCATGCCATCATGAACTTGCTGTCACATTTAAGCATTGCTGATTGGGGCAGAAGGTTTTTTTTCAGTCACCTATTCTTCATATTGTATAATTATTCACTTCTTTTCATTTGTGTTTTCCTATTTGTTTTAAACATCATTACTTGCTTCACTGGTTTTTCAGTTTAACAAATGCCGTGATAAATATTTCTATCAATTGCCTTTTTTCTTTTAACAAAAATAACTAAAGTTCTACCACCGCAGTTTAATATAATATCAGAGAACCAAGAACAGATAGAAACAATCGAGAAACTTTATGTATCTAATTAATAGGCTTTAAAAGGTATGCTACAGCACTTGATAGAACCAGCCTTTTGTAAGTCGTTGTATAATATAAATTGAAGCTTACCTTTAGAGGTTGTAGATGCTTCATCATTGGAAGTTTTTAAGAAGAGACTGGACAGTCACTTGTCTGAAATGGTATAGGATCTCCTGCTTGAGCAGGGGGCTGGACTAGAAGACCTCCAAGGTCCCTTCCAGCTCTATTTTTATACTGATATGCTCCAGGAACTGGGTTCAATAGGTTACATGGTCTTTGGGAAGGTTTTGGAAGATTTGTCTACATATAATCTTGGTGATTATTGTAGAATTTTAATTTGGCTTTGGAGCAGACTCTTAAGAAAACTAAGGATTGCCAAGAAACAAATGAATAATATGATAAATCAATCCAGAGTTCTTCCTTGAGACACAAATAACCAGTTCAGATTATTACTTTTTAGGCACACCATGCAAGGCACTGGTCCCCTGGACACACCTGAAATGTCTGGAAAGGTGGAAGAAAACAGAAGAGAACAACCAGAAGCAAAGTAGGCTTATTATTTTAAAGTGGCAATAGGCACACCATTGGAAAATGAGAGAAGATTGTTCTGTAGAAGGTCTACATAAGAGTTGGTAAGAGGTAAGAGTTGCTATTGGTTAGATGCAGAGATGATATTCAGCAGGTTCTGACTAGTTCTGGAGAACTGGTAGTGAAAATTTTGAGTAGTTCTGAGAACCGGCAAATACCACCTCTGACTGGCTCCGCCCCCATCTATTCTCTGCCTCCCGAGTCCCAGATGATTGGCTTGATCTTCATTTGTTGCCCTGCACAGGAAAATGGAGCTGGAAAGCAGGTTAGTGAGGTGGGGAGGGAATGGGAATTTTGCAGTATCCTTCCCCTGCCACGCCCACCAAGCCATGCCCACAGAGTAAAATTTTGTAGTAAAAGTTTTTGAATCCCATATTCAATTTTATTCCTTGCGGACTGATGGTACATAATCAAAGAAAGAATGCTATTTATATTTAGAATGTTCCATCCAGTATTGTCTGTCCATAAAATAATTCCTAGAATTATTGGACTTTAAGGGACCTTGGAGTTATTTCAGTTCAAACTCCTACTCAAGGGAAGAGTCCTCATACCATCTTGAACAAGTGGTTATTCAATGTTTTCTTGAAACTGCCCAGAGATGGAGCACTCTCAACTCCAGGAGAAAAGGCTATTTCCATTGCTTAATAGTTCTTACTGTCAGAAAATCCTTCTTTATTCCAGGTTAGTCCCAAAGGTGCTTTTTTCGGAGGCAACTGGACTTTCTTGTTTTTTCTTTGAAGACATTTCGCTTCTCATCCAAGAAGCTTCTTCAGCTCTGGCAGAATAGAGGGGGAATGGAAGGATTTATATTCCTTGCAGACAGCTCGTCATTTGCATCCGTTTAGAGGGTGGTTGAAGCACTTGGAGGTTTATCACTGTCCTCAGGATCACCTGAGTAGTGCTCCTGGTTCCTGTAGTTGCAGGAATCCATTCTTACTCCCACACCACAATTTGGGATGAACACTCTTTGAATGGTATGGGAGTAGAGATGCCCAGAGTACTGTTTCTTTTTATCCAAAGTTATTTAATGATGGGATATGAGAAGAACGGCAAGATTAAGAAAGCCTACCTTTTCATTTCACATAATATCGTGTGGAAAGAGCAAGAGTAAAATTCAAAAGAATTTTTGATTTAGTGCCAGCCCACCTACTGAAATACTGTTGTTTTACCAATCAGATTAATAAAATTGTTCCCATTTCAGGCAATAATTCCATTCCTGACTAGTCTTATATCTTTTTTATTTGGCCTAATTCCACATCTTTTCTGCAGCTTTTATTACCAAATGCAAATAAACAGCTAAGTGGCACACTATTATAGTATGAGTTTTGTGAATAAAGAAGGGTGTAATACCCGGGATAGTCTAACTGGTAACTTTAATTAGGGAAGTGACAGTAATGATTGATTATCTGTCTATAAAATACCCATATCTGCTACTCTCATTTAATGACTCTAAGTGGCTCTTAGTACAAATTGTGTTTGTTTAGCGACTGCTTTGCTTAGCAGCCAAAACATTGGTGATGAAAAAGTAATTTTATGGCCAACTGTTGTATGTCTTTTGCAAGTCAGTAAAGGGAAGCTGAATTAAACATAAGTGCAGTCCCGGTGTCACTTAAGCAACCATCTCACTTAATGACCAAGTGCTGGTCCTAATTGTATGCTCACTAAATGAGGACTACCTATAATATTTTGTTTTTAATAACAATGTTATAACATAATCAAGATCCCTAGAAACTATTACACAATCATAACAGCTGTGGTGGCGCAGTGGTTAGAATGCAGTACTGCAGGCTACTTCTTCTGACTGCCGATTACTAGCAGTTTGGCAGTTCAAATCTCATCAGGCTCAAGGTTGACTCAACCTTCCATCTTTCCAAAATGAGGACCCATATTGTCTGGGGCAATATGCTGTCTCTGTAAACTGCTTAGAGAAGGCTGTAAAGCACTATGAAGCACTATATAAGTCTAAGTGCTATTATTATAATCCTATATAGGTGGGATTCATTTAATAACCTGGTTCAGTCCCTTTCTGAAAGCTAAAAGGGTTGGACCCATTTAGATCTTAGGAGAATGCCATTCCCTAAGGATACTGATCTCCTAGGGCAACCATTGTGATAGATAAGAGAATTTTCTAGGTCTCACAAAACAATACTGTTTCATAAGAGCATGCCAAACCTATCAGATCTAGTGAGATGGACAGAGGCTGTGTTTCTGGAAAACCACTAAAACTACATAAGCTTGCTGTAGCCACAATTTAAATGCAATGCAAAATGTTGCCATTGCCACCAAATTAAAATCCAACTGTTAAATGATTAGAATTACAGTGTGATAACTCTGACCTTCTGCTTTCCTTTCTCCTAAAGGAAATAAATGACTAGGAAAAAGATAGTGTCGCTACACGTATTGGCTGAATTTTTCCCTTTCTCCCCCTTCCCTCAACTTCCTATTGCACATTTTAATGCAATCAGAAGAGCTCACATCTGCACAGCAATCAAATTATGAAGTCAACATAATTCAGTGAAATTCTGAAGAGCCAAATAATCACATGCAGGTTAATATTAATTGCAATTTTTTTCTGCACCTGGATTTATTCTTCTCACCCTTTAGAAAAACGCCGCAATAAAAGGTTTGCCCAATTAAGTGGTATATTAATGATCTAATTCTTTTTTCCTTTCCCCTCAGCACATTTTTACCTTCCTGGTTATGCTTTTTGTTTTGTTTTCTAAAGTTTAAGCAACTCTCCCTTAAAAAAAAACATTCAAGAAAGTATTATCTATTCTAAAATATATACCCACTATGGTCATAGACTTTTATTTATTTTTAGTACAGTCCCTCAACAGTCTATGATACCACAGCCTTATGTTGGAAGAAATACCCATCTGTTGAGTTCCAAGCTGGGAGAAAGACAGTGGAAACACTGAGGCTGATTGGAAATATGGTTTACTGATGAAACAGAAATACATGGGTTTGTCGTTCTGGGCAGCTGACAAAATGGAGCTAAGAATGTTGTGGGTGGTGGTGGTGGTGTTATATCTTTTTTGGACTTTGTATTGAGCTTCTTATTCCTGTGCAAGAACATGTAATCAGATTCCTATGGGATCATGTAGGAGCTATGTAGGGGTCATAGTTGGCTCTATAGGTAAAAAAGGAAATGCAAATCCTAGGTGCTTGTCTGACCTAATCTGGTCAGCCTCTAGCTTATTGTTTATCTGAGCTCTCAGGTGAACTTTGAACTGATCTAGGATGGCACAATCGAGGGGCTTGCATTCTGAAAGGGTGCTGGACAATTCTTATTGTGGCTTAAGGTTTTCATCCTGTTTTGGATCTTGAGTGAGGGGGCTTTTAATTCTACCATTCTGCCTTTGTTCAGACTTTGCTGCAGGGTGTTTCAAAATATCCTGCCTTGAATGGATTTCTGCCTGTACTATCTGCTTTGCCTTTGAATAGAGCTATCTAGATACTTGTCTTCCTCTTTCAATAAGCTCTTTATCTCTTAAGTGCTGGCATCTGCTGTGGCTATTAAGGAAAGCGAGAGCTGCTTTCTGCCACTAAAACAAACATGCTTCTTCATTTCTCTCTTTTGGGAAATATAATATGCTGCCTTTTTTTAAATATTTCCCAACATATTTCATTCTTCTAGGAGAGGTAGATGCTGACTTTCTACACTTGTATATCTGTATTCAGTGTTCTACTATATCCATTGGTATTCAATTGCAGTTTTATATGCCTGTTTCACTCTCATTCTCATCATAGATATTGAAAGCATCTAACCTTCTGATAAAAAAGATATCACCCTTTGTTGAATCACAATTTTGGTCAGAGTAAAAATTTGCTTCTTCCTTATTCCCCATTCTTAAATTTTGTTTATCCTGAGTTATTTTTTTAGAAATCCATTCTGCTGGAAAAGACACAAAAGTGGCTGTTAAACTGGGGGATTGATTCCAGCAAAGCTTTTAAGACTTTTCTTTTCCCCAGGAAGTGATAAAACTGATAAAAAGCATGTGTGTGCGGGAAAGAGAGGGGCGGAGGGAGGGAGGAGAGAGAGAGAGAGAGAGAGAGAGAGAAGAGAGAGTTCTGTTTCAATCTGCAGCTTGAAAGGATATGCATTACTTCTGAGAGAATATGGCAATTGAGGACTGAGACACTTACTATCTTCCTGGAACTATGATTCTCAAAACAACTCTACCTTGTCTTAGCTAAGTTTGTTTAAAAAGCTCTTTAGGAAGCATGTATGTTACAATATTGGTACTACTGTTGGGATGCCAGAAGGATGCTGAAACTCCTTAAAGAATTGATGGGAGTTGGATGATATATAATTTTAATTATATTATTTAATTATTATTATTATGGTTCATTGCACAGCCACTCAGATGGTTAGATTATATTTGACATTTTTATCCACCTATTGAGTATTTCCCAAGGATATGGGATAGGTAGTTGTTCCTTGTTTGATGGTGGGACAGGATTAAGCTATTCCAAATAAAGTTGCCTTTTGTAATCAAGTGATGACAATTTTTGTCAAAGCCAAAAATGTTCAAGTGGTATACCAGATTTTTTAGAATGGCACTAAGCCACCTATAATTATTAGTAGTATCCTTGTTTTCTTTTGCCACAATTATTCTACTTTTATTACACGTCCTTGTATATTCCATTTTTCTCTAGTTCTTCCTCTTCTCTTCTGCTTTCTCCAAAACATTGCTAAGCTACCCACCCCCCCAAAAAACCTCATGGAGTTAATTTTCATTTGATACTGACTAATTTTTAATCTTCCTTGCTCTTTTCTCCAGTTTTGCTAATATTATATGTTCTTTCATTCCAATTTCTTTTTACAATTAATCCATCTCCTTTATCAAAGCTGCAATCTTGGATACTCATAGCTGCATTTTTTTTCTTTTTTCTTTATCTGGCATTGCAGTTCATTGCAGTCTCATAATTGATGGATTGGTATAACATTTCAGATTCTAATAAAATTAGAATTCCTTCCTATAGTTTGCAATTTGAGCTTCATGTCACATTATTTTCTTAGCTGTAGCTGTTATTTCCTGTTTATTATTTCCAATGCTTCCTTAATCTTCCTTGTTTCTACATAATAGTTCTTAAGGTACTGTGGTCTTCTTGTTCTTCAAAATTCTTTTCTTCTATCTATTCTAGCTTGCATCTGAACTTAGAAGCTGATCTTATTTTCCAACCTAACTTCTATTTTTGTAGTGCCCTGCTTAGCTTTTTTTTCTTTTTCTTTTCTTTATGCACCTAAAATGCACCTAGTTATAAGTGCAGACATGCTACACATTAGTTTGTTTTTGCAGTGAGTTGGTGCTTTTCTTTTTTTCTTTTTTTTTAAACAAAGTTTTTATTTTTTACAACAAACATACGAACAAAACATAAAAAACATTAAACCGTCTTTCAATTATATACATATAGTGTGTCAGTTGGTTACAATCTTTTGTGCTATCCTTTTTTTTTACCATTACTCACAAGTTATATAAATTCTCACCTTATCGATCTAGCTTGTTGCTTATATAATAAACATTAAACATTCATTTGACAATTTAAGTTGGTGCTTATCTTTGATAGTATTGGCTATACAGTATTGGCTTCTCTTAATACTTGGGCTAGTGGCTTCTTTGGAAGAAGTTTCAAAGCAAGTAACCTTATTTTGTTGTTTTGATGCTGTTCTAGATGTTCAGCTATTCATTATTTCAGTTTCTGTTCTTTTTTTAGTTGGAGGGGGTTTGTTCTTTTGGGGAGAAAGTAGAGGAAACATTGCCTGGTGGGAATGAAAATGATTCAATAGATATACTGACTTTCTCTACTGTCATCTCTTCCTGGTTTGTCTCTATATTTTTTATTTATTTTATTTTATTTATTTTATTTTGTCAAGTGATTATTAGATAACATGTATAAGTATAAACATAGTTATGAATACATGGATACATATAAGAAAAATAAAAGAAACAATAGGACAGGGATGGTAGGCACATTGGTGCGCTTATGCACGCCCCCTACAGACCTCTTAGGAAAGGGGTGAGGTCAATAGTAGACAGTCTAAAGTTAAAGTTTTTGGGGTTTGGAGAAGAAACCAGAGTCAGGTAGAGTATTCCAGAGATTGACCACTCTGTTGCTGAAGTCGTATTTCCTGCAATGGTGTGGTTTACCTTGACTTTGTATCTATTGTGTGCTCTTGTATTGTTATGGTTGAAGCTGAAGTATTCATTGACAGGTAGGACATTGTAATATATAATTTTATGTACTATACTTAGATCAGACTGAAGGATTTTTTTTTTTTGAAGTCTGAGTTGCTTCTGGCAAAGCTTTGATTTTCTTTGCCCTGGAGATATCTTTGCAATTCTTCCAATTCTGCTACTGCGGATATTTTATTTTGTATAAAAATCAAAATCGTTCTTAAAACATAGAATAAGAGAGATGGAAGTGACCTTGAAGGTCATCTAATCCAACCTTCTTCTAAAGCAGGAGACCCTATATCATTTCACACAGGGGCTATCCAGTCTCTTCTTAAGAGAAGCCAATACTGTAATATCAAAGTTAAGCACCATAAGGGACCTGTAAAAGGCTCTTTTAAATAACCTTTTATAAACTTATGAGTTCAAACTTCAAGCATCTTTTGTGGGGGATCCCCGAGCATGGAGAATGGAGAGGAGGTGGGATTAGCACAGGGTGACCCAACAACTCAGGAGGAGGGTGCCCTACCTCTCTTTACAAGGCTCACCTCGGGAATGAAATTTAAAGAGACACTGTTCGGAGAGGCACTTAGGAACAAGTGTTAGGAACAAGTGTTGCCTTTTCCCAATCTCACATGCTGTTACTGACACCTGGATACTTTGCTGTGCCTTGTCCTGCTTGCTTTGTTTGCCCTGTTTTTCTTGCCCTGTTTGTTCTGTTTGCCTTGCTTGTCTGGCCTGGCTATGTGCAATGGTTACAGGAACTGGGCTTGGCTAGTCTAGTAAAGAGAAGGACCAGGGGAGACATGATAGCAGTCTTCCAATATTTGAGGGGCTGCCACAGAGAGGAGGAGGGGTCAAGCTATTTTCTAAAATGCCCGTGGGCCAGACAAGGAATAATGGATGGAAGCTGAACAAGGAGAGATTTAACCTGGAAATAAGGAGAAACTTTCTGACAGCGAGAACAATAAACCAGTGGAACAGCTTGACTTCAGAAGTTGTGGGAGCGCCATCACTTGAGACTTTCAAGAAGAGATTGGACTCCCATCTGTCAATTGTGTAGGGTCTCCTGCTTAGGCGGGGGGTTGGAATAGATGACCTATGAAGTCCCTTCCAACTCTGATTATCTGTTAAGTTCACAGTGACACAGTTCTACTACAAGATGTGTTGCAGTCCCAGTGAACTCTTCCTGTGATGAGGACTCCCTGGAAATAAATTCCCTGAACTGTGTCTGTTCTCAGAACTGTGCTGCTCCTCTGGACTAATAGCAGTCAGAAACTATTGGAGGTGCATGTTTAGAGATAGGTTCCTGGACTTGCAGGGAACAGTGGGACTTTTAGGGAAAAGTTGGAGCAATAAAGGGGAGTTAAGTCTTTGTTCCACTGTGTTGCTTCCAGCCCCGGATCATCACAGATGTCTACAGGTTGTAGTAAAAAAAAATGTCAAGGTGGAACTATAAAAGGACATTGACAAGAAGGTGCATTCACACATTTTTATTTGGTCTTAATCAATCTTGTTTCGGTCCTGATAAAGTGAAGGAAGCAGTTTTGTTTTTCTAGACCACCAACTAAGTACCTCTCTTTCACAAACACAAACTTTGCCATCTGTGATCAGACAGCCTGGTTAACAAATTGGCCGCATATCTCTCAATATAACCCATGAAGGAGGAGAAAAAAATCTTTCCGTGTTAATTACTGACACTATAACAGTACTCAATCATCTGCAGATGGGATGAAAACGGTACCTCTGAAAGAGAGCAACAATTTTTTCTGGTCACATTAATCAGTACTTTATCCCAATTGGTCTTTACTTGATTTTTATTTTTTGTAGCCTTGATCTGCCACAGAGTCTTTGCCTGTTACAGCAGATTTGAAAGCCTGATCTACCAGCTCATAATGATGTTAGAAGCATGGAAGTACATGCATTCAGATTAAAGTAAGCATCTCTTTTGGTTAGCCCAGAGCATTGGAAGAGATAAAAGATAAACTACTGTTACCCCTCCACTCTTCTCTTTATGATGATGAACTGAAAAGTAAGATTCCAAGTATATTTATAGCACACATTCATCTCCTTTCCTTGTCAAATCTTAAAAAGGGACTGTATGACCTAAATACTTAAAACTAGTATATAATTTGTAAGGAAGAGACAGTTTTATGGCAGTGGTCTATATTGCGACATGTTCAAACAGCATACTTTTCAAAAGCATAGCTTTAAAAAGGCTAACAGCTTTCTCATAAAATTACACACACCCTCTCTATGTAAACAATAAACTTTGCATTTGCTACAAAGAAGGCTACCAATTACAAAATGCAACCAGCCAGCCTACCTGAGTGTTTCATATCACTTGCAAGCAGGTGGATGTTTACGGGTGGACCAATCTTTCTTTGGGTGCTCTTAATAAACATGAATGCTAAATTGTACTGAGGGTACAGATACTGACTGTTAAAAAGATATCTTGCCATGGCTCCTGTTGTGAGCAAATGTGGATCCATGGCAGAGTAAATGCTCAATTGAACAAAGTTCAATTAACATTCATTCTTCCCTGGAGGAACAAAGCTAATGGAGTGGAGAAGGGTTGAACTTACTGGATAAAATGTACAAAGAGGACAATAGGGTTCCATCTGTTTTTCATTTTTAAAAAGTTGACTGCATCATTCCTGAGCCTTTTTTGACTTCACAAGATGTGGCCATTCAAGGGAATGATGTAAAACAGGGGTGTCAAACTGGCGGCCCACAGACCAGATGTGTCATGTGGAGGCCACACCTACCCCTGCTCCGCAAAGGGGAAAAACATCACAAAACATCATGGGATGGCAACGGGACAACATGAATTTGATACCCGTGATGTAAAAGAAGCTTCTACTCTTCTAACAGCTGGGCTTTTGAAACAACAAAGGAGGAATTTGATGAAAAAATAGAAAGTATATCTACCTTGGTGTGTAATCTGGACAAATGTTCTGTGCTCCAGATATTTAAATAAATATTATGATTTAAAAAAATCACCAGAGTGAACAATCAAATGTGCCAAATCCACTTTTGTCTTGGAACCTTATTTTCTAAGTGCTTGATCCAGTCATTTTTCCAGAGTAATTGTAAGATCAGACTGCAAAGTATATTTCACTTTACTTGAATATCACCTAAACTTCTGTCAAGCAGAATTCTGCCTCACACAAAGAAGTCAACATAACATCTAGTAATCAGACAAGGATGAAACAATAATCCAAGAACCTTCAAGAACCACATCCTAGCTATGACTGGAAGAGCAAATTACTATACAGCTATTCCTCAACTTCCAGCCATGATCGAGCCCAACGTTTGCTAAGCAAGATAGCTAGGTAAATGTTATCTCATTTTACAACCTTTCTTGCCACCGTTGTTAAGTAAATCACTGCAGTTGTTAAGTTAGTAACATGGTCGTAAAGTGAATATAGCTTCCTCATTGACTATGCTTGTGAATGCTCCAACACTGGAAGTTTTTAAGAGCCTGGATAGCCATTTGTCTGGAATGATATAGGGTTTCCGGCCTAAGCAGGGGTTGGACTAGACCTCCAAGGTCCCTTCCAACTATTCTATTCTATTCTATTCTATTCTATTCTATTCTATTCTATTCTATTCTATTCTATTCTATTCTATTCTATTCCTTATTCTATTCTGTTCCGTTCCGTTCTGTTCTGTTCTACTCTGCTCTGCTCTGTTCTACCCTATCCCATGACCTTGGGACACTGAAACCATCATAAATATGAGCTGATTACCAAGTGTCTGAATTTTGATCATGTGACTAAAGGGATACTGCAGCACTCATAAGTGGGGGGGAAAGGCCATATGTCACTTAAAGACAGTTTCTTTGTAACTTGGAACCATCACTAAATAAATGGTTGTTAAGTCAAGGACTACCTATATATTTAGCAAACTCTCCTATTCCAGGCACTGATGATATTATCAGTGAAATGTCTGTAGGAAAACTATCAACCTTGGAGAATATGAAGAATTCTAAAGTTCACCTATGATTATCTCTCTTTTTCTTCCAAACCCCCATTAAAATACTTCCCTAAAATTCCACAAGCTAGTTTATTTCTCATTGTTTTAATTTGAGCTGAAGATTTGGGTAACTGAGCAATGATGACTTCTGTTAGAAGTGGCAAGAAACACTGCCCAATGTAAACAATGATTTTTTTAAAGGACTAAATCATTTAACTGCCAACCTCAACAATATGCTTTGCTTCTTGTTCTGCCTCATTGTTCTATATGGCCTCTCTTGGACTTCTGACAAACAGCATTATTTAAACAGACATTAAAAGTTATTGAAATCCCTGCACATGCTGCACTGCATAATTTATTGATGGACAGATGTTAAATGATGGCTTTCGGAGCTCTGATAGCAGGAAATGGACAAAGGGAAGTTCAGGCTAGCCAGAATATGCTTGCAAAGTGAGTGCAAAACATTGTAGAATGGAAGGAATGGATGAGGTAATAAACAACAGTCATATACTGTATGTGCACATGGAGAACAAGACTGGAAAGAATAGAGAGTGGGTAAATTGCATATTCTAATGAATTGAATGAAAGATATAAAGAAGGAAATAAAAATCAAAATAAAAGAAGGAACCGCAGTTCAGAGGCTCAACTTTAATCCTTATTCTTCATTTAAAAAAAACAACAACTATGTATCCAATGCTGCAATGAAATAATAACTTTCACCTCTCTCTCAAAACATTCATTTGTTCCAAAAAGTTTTGCAGAATTACTTAAAAGGACAGCAAAAAAAGACCTTGTTGATGATCCAAACTCTGTCAAGGACCTTGGAGTACTCAGCTCTAATGATCTAAGTGCTAGAGCCCTCTGTAACTACATAGCCAAAAAGGCATTAAGAGTTGTTAACCTAATCTTACGTAGCTTTTTCTCTGGTAATATTACATTACTAACTAGAGCATGCAAAACATTTGCTAGACCAATACTTGAATACAGCTCATCAGTCTGGAACCACATTACGTATCTGATATTAACACCATTGAGAAAGTCCAAAAATATTTCACAAGAAGAGTTCTCCACTCCTCTATTCGTTGCAGAATACCTTATGCCACCAGACTTGAAATTCTAGACCTAGAAAATCTAGAACTATGCCGCCTTTGGTCCGATCTAAGTATAGTATATAAAATCACACATTGCAATGTCCTACCTTTCAATGAATACTTCAGCTTCAACCATAACAATTCAAGAGCAAACAATAGATACAAACTCAAGGTTAATCGCACCAAATTTGAGTGCAGGAAATACGACTTCAGCAATAGAGTGATCAATGTCTGGAGTACTCTACCTGACTCTGTGGTTTCTTCCCCAAACCCCCAAAACTTTAACCTTATACTTTCTACTACTGACCCCACCCTTTTCCTAAGAGGTCTGTAGGGGGCGTGCATAAGCATACAATGTGCCTACTGTCCCTGTTCTATTGTTTCTTTTATTTTTCTTATATTATTCATGTATTCATAACCATGTTTTTACTTATACCTATTATCTTGTAAGCAACTGACAAACCAAATAAAATAAAAATAAATAAAGAAGACGTGTGTCTAAAAGAAACAGCATAAGAGAAAAATAAATTGGCAGGAGCTTAATTACAATCTTTTATTTTATTTTTTTATCAAGATGGTAGAAAAGAAAAACAGTTTTAGAACAAGAGCCATTGCTGTCAGTCTTTCATCAAGGGAAGGCCATACCTCTCCTCTCCTCTCCTCTCCTCTTCTCTTCTCTTCCTCAGCCCATTGATAATTGCTTAAAAGAGCAATTGGCTTCTCAGATGATGGGTAGTGTTTCTTTTCACTCACTGTGGGGTAAACTGACCTAGAATAGCCACAGCCACAAAGACCTCAAACAACTCTTCTTTCAAGTATTTCATCATGTGTGTTTTTGAATCTAGAAAAGTAGAATGATGGTTGGATACATCTCGCATTATAAGAGACAATCTCTTTCTGCCTCAGCTTTTTCTGGTTTGAAGCCTTTTTGTACTTCTCAATCTACTGAACACCAGGGCAACAGGGGCTTCAAAGTGTGTGTTGCACATTCCTTATTGATGAGGTTCTCTTCATTCCTCTCTTTAGTCAGTTCTCTTTTTCTCTTCTGGTTCTATAGAGCCGATAGCTCTGAAGAGCAGCAGACACAGAACCGGTTCTGTGCCTGTTGCTGTTTGGCCCACATGCCCACCCGGGCTCTTACCTGTCCTTTATTTCCTGCTTTTTCAACTTCAGCTGCTTTGCACTGCACAGCTGAGGTTGAAAAAGCAGGAAAAAAGAGGCTTCCCAAATGCTGCACACCTTTTCAGCTGTCCAGGAGGCACAGCCTAAGATCATTTTACATGCACAAAACGTAATCACCAAACCGGTAGTAATGCTGGTTGAATCCCACCCCTGCTGCTGACCAGCAGTGATTCAATATCTCTGGTCCTTTAGCATTAGGGAGATTCTGAATAAATAAGGGATATGTTTTAAAAACAGTTATTAATCCAGCTTTGGTTTTCACTGCCACAAATATGGTAGGAGATGGGACCATGTCATGGAAGACAATAGAATAATATTTTCTTGATGGCTAAATAACAGAATAGCAGAATAACAGAGTTATAAAACCCTTTCAAGTGTTATTTCTCTTTCTGAATTGAGAAACAACACTCTGAAAGAGTAATGTTTGTCATATATATAAAAGAAGAAAATGGGGCTGATAGGTTCAGAGGAGGATAGTTACAAAAGGGGAAGAAAATATTAAGCAACTGCATAATTCATACAATTAGCTAATTTTATCCAGAGTTAAAATTACTAATTGTTATTTATGCAATCAAGCCTTAAGCTTAAAAAATGGAGTTCATTGTTTAGTTGTGATAGTAGGAAAATTAACAATTAAATAATTGCTCAACATTGGAAATCTCAGATAGCCTAACAAATTATAAAGATCAGCAATGATAATTATCTAAGTTAAAAGAAATTGCATGAATGAAAAGATTTGCAGAGGCAAGGTATAAAGCAAGCATTCTAATTGTTAGAAAAGTTGTAGAGCTAAAATAATGACATCAGAACAGGAGCCACAATTTTACTAAATTGGATGGGCTTTATATATTATCTTTATTATAACAATGTCAGGTGTGAACAACCAGATCCAGATGAGAAGAGTTCAGTTAGCTGTTTTATTGCTCATACCTGTATACAGAAACCTTCTCAGACTGACAGTTTACACCTAGGTAAAACTACATAAGGTTCTAGCTGGGGCAGGTTGTTATACCCCTGTAGAGATTCTAGACTAAGTCCACATTTGACTTCTCCACTGACTTGACCAGTCTCTTTGTAATGCATACAATCATCAATACTTATGATATATAGCAAATTTGAAGATGCATTTTCTTCTGTTTCTAATTTTAGTTGACGTTTTTTCCCTTTTTCTATGCATTACAGATTTATGTTATTCAGCTATATGATAATGTCTATTTGCAATTCAGTACAAAGAAGATTCAATTAGCTAATTTAAGCAAAAGATTACACTTCTGTCTACAGCATGCAGTAGTCTTTAACCCTAGCATCTGATTTCAAAAGCTGAGTAAAGTTGGATCTGCTTAGAGTTCCGATGGTTGACACCAGGAAATGGAAGGACTTTTTAGTAGACTAGGAAATTTAAAAAACAAACCAATACCTTTAAGGAATAATTACTTTTTAAAAACCACATCTCTAATGCTAAAATGTTCATCACTATTCCATGTGAAAAGCAAATGTATATGTGTTTCATAAACACGGAGATGTTCATAACTATAGATAATAAACCAGTGAAAAAGGAATATATTCAGTGGAAGGAAAGAACTGAAGAATCCAGGGGTGGGCTCCTGGGGTTTGCAGGGGTTCAGGAGGGCCCCTCACTAAGATTCTGTGCACTTTGGAGAACCCCCAAATCCTACTCCTGGCTGGCCCTGCCCACCCCACCCCTCTTAGGAGTCCTCACATGGCCCATTTTGAATGCAGGTAAGTGCAGGGCACACACGGATGCTCGAGGAGGGTGAAAAATGGCCCTCCCGGAAGTTCAGGAAGGCCAGAAATGGGCCCGTTTCCAGCTTTCAGAGAGCCTCTGGAGCCCAGGAAAGCTTTTTTTCACCCTCCCAGAGCCCAGGGAGAGCAAAAATGCCCCACCCAAGGAGAGGCTGATTAGGCCATACCCACCATAGCCACGCCCACCCAGCTACCAGGCAGAGAACCCTTTGCTAAAATTTTTGAAGCCCACCCCTGGAAGAATCAGGTAATTTTCCACTATGGATTGGAGTAAGAGAGTACCAAAAGGATCCCTTAGCTGAATAAGAACAGAATTCCCATTGGCTTTGCTCCCAGGCTTTAAACATGCCAAGTGATCATACTAAGGCTGATTAATTCCAGCAATTTTCTTTATAAGACAAATATTAAAAGGTCCTGGTTCTTTTTCTTAGACTAGTTCTTCAGCTTCCTTCCCCCACGATCGCTTTAAAAGACATTTCTATCAGTCATTTTTCACTCTTTTTTCCCCCAACAACCTCACATACAACTGGAATATATAATGAAAGGTAACCAAGGATCACAAAAGACTGTTTGTTGGAAGTGGTAATCAGCTGAAACATAGGAAATATGCTGTAGGCAAGACAAATCAGCCTGCAGCAGTACAGGATTAATGCAGCTTTGAAAAGTCTCATCATCATCGCTAAAGCATTCTTGTTATGAGAAGAGAAGCTTCAAAATGCAGTTGAACCAAGGCACAGAGGAAAAAAGAGAAAAAAAAGCAAAACATTCAGAGTTGATGGTGTTTCCTACTTTATCATTTGGTGGTGTGTGCATGAGCCAGATGTTTTACAAAGAGTCCCTCCAGGTGCTGCTTGAATATTCCAGCCATAACAGCTGTCTCTCTCTCCTTACATATTAGATTTGCTTTAGTGCTCCTCTTTATATGAAGAGATGCAGATAGTGTCTCTTTATATAAAGATAGTGTTTATCTTAAATTAGACTCTTAGACAGATTAGACTCATTATATAAAGATAATGTTTCTTTATATAAAGAGACATAGATTTAAATGAGCGATGCATACAAATAGGTCAAAATATTTTATTTTATTTATTTATTTTATTTGGTTTGTCAATTGCTTACAAGATAATAGGTATAAGTAAAAACATGGTTATGAATGCATGAATAATATAAGAAAAATAAAAGAAACAATAGGACAGGGATGGTAGGCACATTGGTACGCTTATGCACGCCCCCTACAGACCTCTTAGGAAAGGGGTGAGGTCAGTAGTAGAAAGTGTAAGGTTAAAGTTTTGGGGGTTTGGGGAAGAAACCACAGAGTCAGGTACAGTATTCCAGACATTGACTACTCTGTTATTGAAGTCGTATTTCCTGCAATAAAGCTTGGTGCAATTAACCTTGAGTTTGTATTTATTGTTTGCTCTTGTATTGTTATGGTTGAAGCTGAAGTATTCATTGACAGGTAGGACATTGCAATGTATGATTTTATATACTATACTTAGTTACAGTGGGCTCTAGCACTTAGATCATTAGAGATGAGTACTCCAAGATCCTTGACAGAGTTTGGATCATCAATAAGGTTTTGACTATTCAACCTGTATTTTATTTTCTGATTTTTTTGCCAATATGTAAGACAGACCATTTATTTGTTGAGATTTGAAGATGCCATTTGTTTGACCATTCTGATACATAGTCGAGGTCTTTTTGAAGGGTAGCAGTATTGTCTGTGGTGTTGAATAGCTTTACATCATCAGTGAAGAGAATGCAGTTGCTCTTAATATGATCACAGAGGTCATTTACGTAGAGTATGAAAAGAGTTGGTCCTAGAACACTGCCTTGGGGGATACCACTGTTGACAGGTACAGAATTTGATAAGACACTCCCAATTTTGACCATTTGTCGTCTGTTTGACAGGAATACTTCTATGCAGTTATGCAGGTGTCCAGAGATACCATAAGATTTTAATTTTAGGAGTAGTTTGTTGTGTACCACTGAATCAAAGGCTTTACAGAGGTCTATGTGGATTGTGTCTATTGCTTTGCCCTGATCGAGTTGTGTAGTCCATATGTTTTTGCAGTGTAAGAGTTGCAGATTGCAGGATAGTTTTTTCCTGAAACCAAATTGTTTATTAGAGAGTAGGTTGTTTGTCTCTAAGTGGAGGATAATGGATTGGTTAATAATTGATTTCATGACTTTACAGGTGATGCATCATAAAGAAATTGGTCTGTAATTTTCAACTAGGCTGGGCAGGGGTGGGATTCTACCAGTTCGCACCTATTCGCTAGAACCAGTTGTTAACATTCTAAGCAGTTCAGAGAACCTGTTGTTAGAAGAAATTACTGGCCTAATCCTGTAAGGAAGGCAGGAAGGAAACATTCCGCTGTTGCTTACAGAAACTGCCTCTCCACTAACACTTATTACATTCTTGGCAGGACTAGACTTCCTGTCTCAGGATCTTCTCTGGTGTTATTTTTCCCTCCTTTGCTGGTACTTTGCTGGGAAAAATAAAGTTACAATGGCATTGAAAAACTGACTTATGACCATTTTTCACACTTATGACTGTTGCAGCATCCCCACAGTCATGGGAAGTCAGGCAAGGAGATGCGTGCCTCGATGTGAGTGATATTGAGTTGGCCATGCCCAGCCATTCACATGACCACCAAGCCATGCCCACCAACTAAGCCACACCCACAGAACTGGTTGTTAAAAAATTTGAATCCCACCCCTGAGGCTGGGGTCTCACTTTTTGAAGATGGGGATGGCTGTGAGTTGTGACCATAGTTTGGCAAAGAGCTGGTCCTGAAAGATTTTTCAATGATTATGTTTAGAGGTTCAGCTAGGGCAGTGGATAGCTTTTTTAAGAAGTAGGCACATATTCCATCCAGTCCAATAGTTAGAGATGGTTTTAGATTGCATAGTGCTTTTTCAGCACTGTCTTCTGTAAAATTGATATGTATTAGATCATTGTAGTTGTCTGTGGTTCGACTAGGAAATACTGGGCATGATCCATTGCTGTTTACAAATACTGAGCCAAAGAATGTGTTAAAGAGGTTGGCTTTAATGGTGTCGTCGTTGCAGTCTTTACCATTAGGTCCTTTCAGGGGTGGGATGGACCTTGAGTCTTTTGGTTTGTTGTTTACAAAATTGTACAAAGTGCGGGTGGAATTGGTGCGTAGAAGGTTTTCCTCTTGTTTAATGTGATAATTGGTGCATTCAGTTTTTATCTGGTGGCATAAATTTTTGTATCGGCTTTTGAAGTTGGCAACATGACCAGATTTGTTTTTCCGCCAAAGTGATCTAATTTTGAATTGAAGCTTCCTTATTGTTATGGGTAATCTGTTTTTTCTGGATTTTGGAGTTGTTATTGGTATGTATAGTTTGATGACTCTTTTGACTTCAAATAAAAATATATTGTAATGGTCTTCAACAGTATTGCATCCAGTGAATAGAAATTGCCAATCAAGGGATGAGAGATCGTTGTCTATAAGATCATATTGCCTTTTTGAAGTTATAATTGGGGATCACATTGTTGTGTTGATTTTTGTGTGGACGTATGTTGAGACAAAGTCAATCATGCTGTGGTCACTGTTGGAAAAGGGTTCTTTAATTTGTATTCTGTAAATTGAATTCAAACTATTGCAGAAGATGAGATCGAGGCAGTTGTTAAGTCTAGCATTGTTGATTACTAGTTGGTCCAGTCCAAGGTTTATTTCAGCATTGTAGAAGGTTGCATGTATGGGTTCAGTTTTACATTCGTTAAGGGTCCAGTTAATGTGAGGTAGATTGAAATCACCAAGAAAGATAAAAGTGTGTATGCAGGATGATGCCTATGTTAGTAGTGAATTTAGCTTGTTTACATGTTTGATGTCATAATCAGGAGCTCTGTAACATAGTAAGAACCGAAATATGATATTTAAGGACAGTTCACAGACGATGCTCTCAGGAATAGCAAGATCTTGGGTAAGTTGGATGTTTTTTAGATGTAACAACTTTTTATAGAAGATAGCAATACCGCCTCCTCTACGGATTTCATGATCGGATCAGTAAACATGATAGTCTCTTACTGTGGCAATGGAATCAGGGAGAGATGCATTGAGCCATGTTTCACAGACAAATATGATGTCAAATTTAGCCATATTTAGTAAGAGGAGAAATTCAGGTATTTTATTCACAAGGCTTCTTGCATTGAGTAGCTTGCATTTAAGGCCAGTTGTAGCTGGAACTGAGGTAGTTAGGGGTGTGCATGCCTAGTTTTGAGTGATGGTGGGTTGGATGAGGTAGGATTGCATGTGGAGTTGTGGGTTGTGTGACTTACTTTTGATGCAATCAGCATGGTAGTCAATGTAGAGATCCTTTTCTCCATTGTCTAGACGTCTTTTGAGTTCCTTGTGGAGTTCATGGGAGCGGATACTTTGCAGTCTGGATAAGTCTGGTCTTGAGCGAAGTTTTTTGTGGTTGGGATTGGTTTTTGCAATAGCATTTATTGTATGAATGAATATGCATTTGCTGGACTCATTTTTGCAAACAACTCTACAAAATTTTGGAGCCACCGAGCCATCATTGTATTTGGATTCAGGGCCATCTCTGGTTAGTTCAATGATATCTTCAGGAGAGATGTTTGTTGTATTTGAGTTGCTTATGATATTATGAACTTTGGTGATGTCATCTGATTCATTGGTGTCTTCAAGACCAAATAAGATGGCATTTGGACATTTCTGATCACGTTCAATGGTGTCTCTGATGAGTAAGGAGATATCATTTGTGGAATTATTTGATGGGATAGTAATTATTTGTGGTTGTGGTTTGCTGGTTATTTTTGGTTGTAGTTGTGATTGTAGTTGACGTAGTGGTTGTGGTAGTGGTTGTTGGATTGGGATTTGATTATGAGCTGATAGGTAGTCGCTTATCAGTGCTGTATTTTTTTTTCAAGAGATATTAGGCTTTCTTGTATAATTGTTTCAAAATGTGTTGCTAAGCGTTTTTCTATTGAGTGCATGAGTGATTCTATGCTATCAACTCTGTCAGGCAGGGTACTTGGTTTGTTTAGCATAGGAAAATATGATGGGCATAGACAAGGGAATTTATCTGATGCTTTTAGGAGATCAGCTACGTCTTTGTTTAAGTTTAAGCAGGCAAGGTGGGCTTGATTGTCACATAGGTAGCATTTGATGTTATTTTCGCTTTCATTGATGGTTTTAAGACATCTGAAGCATGTACAGGAGTCTGGGAGGTCATTGGTAGAGATTTTTGTTGTTATTGTTGTTTGGTAGTAGAGGATTTAGAGTTTCTGGAGTTTCCGGCTAGCCTGGTCAATGACAATAGTACACTAAACAATTACAAAGGCTCATTAATGTGATAGGTAGACAGTTACTTAATGAATGTTGGTAATTGATAAATGTTAATTGATAAGTTAGAGAACAAATCAAAAGAAAGGTTACTTATTACTAAAAATCAATCAGCTTATTATTAAGAATCAATCAATAGACTAGATAATCAATGATACAGTATTAAATCTCTATCAGTTCAATGAATCTGTAAATTAGTGGTCATTTAACAATCAATTATTATACTATTATATGATAAATCATTTATTATAGACAAAGCATTATCTATAAATATTTGGTCTTGAGGTATTGAAATAGTGGAGGTAGTAAAGTATTGGAGGTTTGTTGTGTAAAGTTCCTTTGTTTTTCCTTAAAGCCATGTTGTTGTTGTTTTGAAGTAGAGTAAGCAAGTTCTTCCCTATTTTTGCAGTTCCTATAGATTGGAGCCTGCTGTATTTTTGTATGAACTTTAAAGCATAGCAGCAAGCCATTTTGGTACAGTGGCAAACATAGAGAACCAAGAGATAGTGAGTTCTAATCTGGGTTTAGGAATAAAGTCAAATGGTGAGTCACTCCATCACCCTAGGAAAAAGGCAACAGCAAACAACTCCCCCCACAATGTTGCCAAGACTTCCCCATGTATTTGGTAGAAGGCAAAACTTACTATGGAGTAGGCTTAAACTTGTAACAAGGACAAAATAATTTTCATGATAGCTTTAATTCACAGTTGAAAACAAAGTTAAGTAGGTTTGATGGATGAAGCTAAAGCCATTTGAAAAATATAACAGCATAATACTTATCAAATTTAAGAGATAAGGACCATAATCTCCTTTCCAGGGAAATAAATTCCACAAAGGCTTTTTTTATAAAATAAATACCAGCTGTGATGACCCAGGACATGGCACAAAGGCAACACAGTCAGGTAATCAGTAGGAGTCCCTTTATTAGCTCCAACTTTGCCCCAGTGTCCTGGTTACCTTCTGGCTAGAGAAAAACTTTCCCAGGAACAGCCTTTGGCTGCAGAGAATCAAGTCCAAAACATGGTCAACAAAACTGTAGCTATAAGTCCACACAAGGCAAAATGAGGTAATTAGTCTGGCAAGGCAGGAGAAGGAATTCCAGACATGAAGGCATGGCAATAACTCAACATGGTTGGGAGGATGCCAGGAATGCAGATAACCAAAGTACACACAAGATAAACTCATGTTTGTTCCCAGCAAACTCAGCATGCATCTCTTTTAAATTTCCTTCCAAGCTGTGGCTAATGAAGGGAATCAGAGCCTTTTCCTCCCCCATAAGCCCAGCAACCTATGTTGATCTCTTCTCTGTTCCTCCCTGCGTGCCCTAGGATGAAGAGGGGATCATCATCCTCTGCATTCCCTCTCCCTTGTTCTCTTCCCTACTCTGCCCAGCCAGACTTTGCCTTTCCCCAGTTTCCTCCACAGCCAACAGAACTACACCCACTCCCGACCAGCTATTCATCCTCCTCCTCGGATTCAGACTCTGACAGGGGTATGACAACATCCCATGTTCCTTTATTACCAAAGATTCCTTCACTGTGGTACAGGGATCAACAACTTCTGGGCCTCTGCCAACTACTGAGCCATTCGAAACCAGGCAGCAGAACTGGTGAGGGAGTACATGCTCACATCCCCATTTATGTGAGCAGCGGGCAAGGGGGAAGTGATGTATTAACCATTAAACCAAAAAAGCATGTGCTTAGGGCACCAGGCACCACAAAGTTGAGAATATATGAGCTTTGTTTGTACAGTATGTACGAAGGAGGGGTGGTACCAAGATTTGTCAGTGCTTAGGGCACCAGTGAGCCTTAATCTGCCACTGCAAGGGGCACTTCATTTACATGCCCCCTTGCAGTGGGGCACGCAAATGAAGTGCCCGCTTGCAGTGGCAGATTATGCAATGCAGACAAAAAGGAGCATGTTTTCAATCTCACAATATAGCCACAATCTTCACTTTTTGTACCCTTTTACGGATGCCCCAGTGGTAAAGAAGATAACAGATGAAAAGATTTCAACCCTTCTGAATAGTTTTTTTTTCTTAAAAAAAGGAATATATTTATTCATCTTTAAGTCACTTTACATTTGACCATGAGTAAAGATTAGCATTACCAGTGTATGAATTAACATTGTCTGTGTGTGCATTGCAGGATTACTTTTATTTCCACAGAAAGGGAGATGCAGTTAAAAATTAAATTCTGGAAGGGAAGCTAAAATTAGTCTACAGTGCCATGGTTAGCACTGGGCCAATGAGGATATTTCATTTCCGATAGAAATATTAAATTAGATGAGCTGGAAGACCCCATAAACATGTTGTTAGGTCTGTGTGCTATGAGAAAGATAATGGAAGTAATAACAAATAGAATGGAGAATCACATTTTAATTAGTCATATGAACTGCTCACTGCAGAAAAGCCTGACAAGGCACATTGTAATGAAGCTGGTTATGAGTGTAAGATAGGAAGTCTTCCTTCCGGCAATATAAATGCATTGCTTAATAAGATTTTTTTTTTAAATTATTCAGAATATCCATTTCACTAAAACACCATAACAAGACGACAGCCAAATGAGAGAGATGAAAGGCATAATTCCGTCAGCATTTCTCCAGTCTGTCCTCATTTGTTTATTTATTAAGCCCTTTGTCCTGCACCAAAGCTGAGCACCAGACCTACTCCGGAGTAGAGATGAATTGACTTTAATGTGTAATTTGTGGGTACAGTTTGGGATAGGTAACTTTACAGTTTTAGAGCTAAAATGTTTGAAATGTATAGGGGAGATGGGGTGTATTCCTAAAATAGGAAAACTTTTAATTCTTAGACAATTGCTTGTAACAGCAATAAAAGAAAGAAAGGGAAAGGGAGAGAGGAAGAGAGAAGAGGAGGGAGGGAGGGGCTGCTTGCCATTTTTTTAAAAAAAGTGTTCACTAAACCACAGCTGGTTATACTATCCTAATAAAATTTAATCTCATATTCATTGCATGTTATAAACTAACTGTTGTGGGTGGCAGTACCTAGAAAACTTGGTTTGACTTTGGAAAAGCTAAACAAACTTGGACCTCATTATTCCTTGGATATCACCAGAAAATCCTATGACTGTAGGCTAGTCTGAGATATTTATTTTTTGTTTGTTTAATTTGTACAGCTGCCCATCTCAGCAACTGATTCTGGATGGTGTACAAATTTAAAGAGAAAATAAAAACAATTGCAATAATACAAAAATTACAAAGCAAAAATAAGTCATACAGCATAACCACTAAAATAACCAAGAAATAGGTCTCTGCACAAACTTGAAATTCCATGACTGGGTATTTAAAGACTTATGAAAAGCTATATAAGTGTCTATCTCAAGAGGAGAAAAGACAGGTACTATGGCATTTTCTATTCCTATTTTGAAGTAACCCTTTTTTTGCATCTCTTGTTGTTCTGAGTTCTCTGGAACAAGTCGCATTGCTGAGAACAGTCTGAACACTAAAAATAGTGACCATGCAAAGAGACAGAGATATCCTCTCTGTCACCACTTTTGGCTATATACGGTAGGAAAAGGAAAAAAAAGAAAAGGAGAGTTTATCCATTATCTGTTAGCCACCCTTATTGGAACAACATCATTGTTGGAAGATTTGGAGGACAAGAGCAAAATTACAAAGTCACAAATTACTTATTACATTTATTTCTTTGTTTCTGCAAAATCCATTTCAGAGATTGTATAACCATTTGCCTGAAGTGGTGTAGGGTTTCCTGCCTAAGCAGTGGGTTGGACTAGAAAACCTTCCAACTCTGTTATTCTATTCTATTCATATTGGAAAAGGGGAGAAAATGGAAATACTTTTCTTGCTACGTTTGTTAAGTGAACCACTGCAGTTGTTAAATTAGTAACATGGTAGATAAGTGAATCTGGCTTCCCCTTTGACTTTGCTTGTCAGAAGATCGCAAAAGTTGAATGTAAATCACGTGACCATGGGGAGACTGCAATGTTGTGAGTGTGAAAAATTGGCATTTTTTTTCAGTGCCATTGTAAGTTTGAACAGTCACTAAATGAACTGTTATAAGTCAAGGACTGTAATACAGGAATCTCTTCAAATTGCTTGCTTGCCTTCCCTTGAGAACAAACAATTAAGGGGTAATGGAGCTTGTGGGTCAGTCCAGATTCTCTTGCAGCCGCATAACAATTAAAGGCTAATTCCTGTTTGAGCATTTAGAGATTTAGACTAGGAATAACTTTATTGTCACTTTGAATCGGCATTCACTAAAATGAAATTCTGTTGCATACAGCTCCCAATATGCACTACATAAACATGGCAAAATAGATAGATACAAAATTGTGCATATACCTATATATGTATGTAGGTTTACTCCTTCCTGCCTGATATCTAATATCCTATTAATGCCTGATATCAAATTCCTATTAATGACTCAAGGTAGCTATCAGATGAACTGTAAAGATAAGCTAACCTATTCCTATACAATAGTTTTTATGTATAACCTCTTTCCCCCTCTTAGTAAAAAAATTCCCTTAATATTCCCTTCTTTTCCCACTTAATAAAAAACTAGGAATAATAGAATTGTAGACGACTCTTTGATGTATACTGTGGGGCAAAGCACAAAATCAACAGAACCCATCCTTCTTCAATATAACCATGTTTCCTCAAAAATAAGACTCTGTCTTATATTTTTTCTTCCACAAAAAAAGGCACCAGTTCTTATTTTGGGAGGAGAGGATGTCGTCCACTAACTCACCTCACTTATGCATGTTGCCCCCAGCCTCCTTTTCATTATCAGAGGCCTTCAGAACTTCTTCAGACAGTAAGACCAGCAAGACTTTCCTGAAGGTCTCTGCAGCCAATAACAGAGCTTTCGATCAATCTGAACCTCTTTTATAGGCTACCGAGGCCTTCAAGAAAGCCTTGCTGGCTGCAGAAGAAATGGCTGAGGTGTGAAAGACCTTGCTGCAACTATTCAAAGATAAGTAGGAGGGCAGCTCCACCCCTCATCCCCCTCCTAGCTTAATTTTTACTTAGCACCCTGGAGTGAGTAGGGTCTTAATTAGGATTTATTTTGGGGTAGGGCTTATATTGGACACACATGTAAAAATCAAGCTAGAACTTACTTTTGGAATAGGTCATATTTTGGGGGAAACACAGTATATGCAGAGATCTTTTCTACAAGTAACCTACCTTTGTTTTTCTAGTAACAGTGTCCACAGTTCCATTCCAATAGGATTCAAGAACTTAGTGAGTCCCTGAAGACTAATCAGTTTGATGTGATTGTTACCAGCATGCATTGTTTACATATAACTGACAGAAGAGTGCTAAATATAAGTCAGTTTTCTTTAAACCCAGAAGGGGATCCCTAGGACACCATTAGAATATGAGGAGCATACAGCACTTTATAAATAATTCAAAAAAGATATATCTGAGGGTGTGAGATGCAAGCATAAAACTGTCAGCTGCCGTGGCTCTTTTGGTATCAACTTAAGTTTCTTCTAGGCAGTAGAAATATTAGCACTTCAGCAATATGGCCTCGTACTAATTTTGATAATTTAATACTCCATTATTTAGGACAGCTGAAAGGAACCATTTCAAAAATTTATAGGTTATTACTGCAATTAGAAATAGAAGATCCACCATACAGATTAAAGGAAAGTTGGGATACTGATTTTGGTAATCCCATATAGGAGACAAATTAGCAGCAGATAGATTCACTTCAGCCTTAACGCAAAAATGTAGCGGAAAATTATATATTGTTGGTATTTGATTCCTCTTAGTCTGGCATACCTATATAAAATATATTCTTCCAAAGGTCTCAGATGTTGTCCTTCTCCTAAAAACAGATCATTCTTTCATTTGTGAAAGTCAGGTGATAAAGCTATACCCTTTTAGCGAAAAATGTTTGGCAAGATAAGCATCATCACTAAACAAAAAACTGAATGCTCTCCAGAGTAAGCTTATTGCACTTATTTACAGGACCAAATAATAATCTTAAAAATAATGTTTATTTAATTATAGCAACCAAAACAATAATTGTGCAACAATGGAAACCTTTAGATAATGTAAGAACTGAGTTGTGAATTAGTAAAGCCTCTTCAATTGTCACAGTAGGAAAAAAAAAATCACAAATAAAGTAATGAGATTTCAGACACAGGATCCACAATTTTATCAAACTTGGTTGGATTTTATTATTTATTTTAACAGCAATATATTAAAATCTGGTGTGCTCCTTATGAATGATAATGCCCAAGTTTTCCTTTTTTTACATTGTAGTACATTCTTTTTGTATTTTCTTTCTTTTTTTCTTCTATGTATATATTTTGAAATTATGTTATTGTAGCTACTTGAAATTGTAAAAGAAAAATAAATAAATAAACTACTTCTAAGAGGAAAATACCTTTTTAAAAAAGAGGAAATATATAAGAGGGGGAAAAAGCAGACATGCGATTCTATGAAAATATATAGCTGCTTTACAGGGTTAAAACAGACACTTTGTTCACTTCCTTAATGTGACAGAACACCGTTTACAAATTATTTCTGATGCAGTGTATAACCTCAATAACCCTTATTCTACCTCACAAGAGGAAACAATATAATAAGACAACATAAAAACAGTGCTTTCAGGAAGGAATATGACAAGAGGACGTGGAATCTAGCATATAGTAAACGATGAGTGTAAATCCGTTTTTCCTCTTTTCCTTGGTTCTCCTGAATGTAAATAATAGACTTCTTTGTCACATAAAATTAAGCTGTTTTGAAAACGTACATTTGGGGTTTTGTTAAATTATTCATTTAATCATTATTGATCTCAAATGAATTAGTAAACTGTGTGCTTTAGAACAGCTCTCCGTTATTCATTTTTTATTTTAATCTTGGAGAAGCTAAGTTACATGCTACTAATGAAAGGAACAACCTGAATAAATTGGCTTTTTTTATTTGCAAAATGTCTCACCACAGAAATTTTAGATGTGGCTATGTTCAAATTAATTGGCCAATAAAGAATTCTATCTATCTATCTATCTATCTATCTATCTATCTATCTATCTATCTATCTATCTATCTATCTATCTATCTATCTTCACAGTGCTTTATCGTCCTCTCTAAGCGATTTACAGAGCCAGCATATTGCCCCCAACAAGGGGGGCAAGTAGCTATGTATGGCATTGTTGTATGAAGTGAAGCAGGATCAATCTACTTGATCCCAGGACTGCTCCCTATAGTCATGCCCGATTACATTTGTATGCATTTGTAAAAAAAATACATGTATAGATCTCTCATGACACAGGACCTAAATAATATAATATAAAATAAAATAAATAAACTAAAACCTGGCGAATCTATTTCTCTTGCTCCTCCACAATTCATCCACTCCTCAGAAGGACTCAGCAATTTCATGGAAAATCAGTTCAAGGAGTTGGATCTGCAGTTTGAGGTCTGGCTTTAAAATCAGAAAGATGCTCCTGTCCAGCCCTAAAGAAACTTATATATTGATTGGTGGTGCAGTGGTTAGAATGCAGTTGATGCTTACAAGCTAACTCACTGCTCACTGTCAGGAGTTCAATTCTGACCATCTCAAGGTTGACTCAGCCTTCCATCTTTCAAAAGTAAACTGGGGATCTGGATTGTTGGGGGCAATATGCTGGCTCTGTAAACCACTTAGAGAGGACTGTAAAGCACTGTGAAGATAGATAGATAGATAGATAGATAGATAGATAGATAGATAAAATTCTTTATTGGCCAAGTGTGATTGGACACACAAGGAATTTGTCATGGTGCCAATGCTCTCAGTATTCATAAAAGAAAAGAGAATTTATCAAGAGTCAAGAATCATAAGGTACAACACTTAATAATAGTCATATCAGAAAGCTGCTCCTTTAAAGAAACATTGCCTAATTCTTAGCAGAAGTCTAAGTGCTATTACTAGGATAGTATCTGCTATGCTGGCCATTACCCTGAAAATATTGATTCATTTGGTTGCACATTCTCAGTCTCTCTTTTGGCAATTCACCCGCTGTCTCCTAGAGCAGACTGCAAAGCCCTTAATGAAACCCTTCTACTTTGAAATAGAAGAAGATAATTAGCACTAAATGTTGTATATGGTGATGCCCAATGTTTTGTATGGTGATTCCCCCAAGTGTTTACCAACTTCATTGCTTCTTACATATTTGTTTATTTTATTTTATTTTATTTTATTATTTTATTTTAGAATAGAATAGAATAGAATAGAATAGAATAGAATAGAATAGAATAGAATAGAATAGAATAGAATAGAATAGAATAGAATTCTTTATTGGCCAGGTGTGATTGAACATATAAGGAATTTGTCTTGGTGCAAATGATTTCAGTATACATAAAAGAAAAGATATATTCATCAATACATTTTACTGCAGAAACTAGCATTTAAAACAGATCAAATCTTTATTATGGTCATAGACTAGCATGTTGATCAGCATAAATGGATGCAAATCCACATGTACTAAGATACTTTTAAATATATTTTGTGGGTTTGGGGGAAAAAGCAATTGAGAAACAGATGTTATTCCAAAGTAGTTTTGACTGAAATGAATGGGATCCACTTCGAATTAACTTATTAAGCCTCCAGAGGCAATGGAGTTAAAGTGCAAGCAATAATTAAGCAGTGCAGAATTCTTGAAGGACAACATACAGTGTGAAATGTAGGTGTGAAACACCTTAGAACAAATACTTTAAGCTAAAAACATCTTTTCTAAGGATGGGATGCCAGTTGTAGAAGGTAGAGGACAATTTCAGGAAAAGACACAGCTATTTCCAATAGTTGTTACATCATGCTCTAAATTACATCTTGCCCTTGGAATATGAATCCCTAGTCCCAATAATTATTATAGATACAATATAGTACATAAATTGATTTTTGACTTCTCCAAAGGCAGATTATAGGGAGACTTTTTAGGGAAATGGACAGAAGTGTAGTAGACCAACCAGATTAAAAAATAAAACCTATGTTATTTTATTTCAATACAAGTTCATTACTCATGGGGTATATGTATGTATCTAGATATATACAGCGGATAAACTAACTACATCCTTTTTATTATATTGAGGTTAGAGGAGTGGAATTAGGTTTATAGGAGAAAGAAAAACAGATGAGTAAATATTTCTGATGGTTATATAATCGATACTATAATGGAAGATAATATTTGTTACAATATGATTGATGTTATTGGATATTTGTTTATATATTACCATATATATAAATATACATACACACACACACAAGTTTTCTTAAGTTTTTGCGGGTTCTTACATGTATGGTATTCAGCTTTGTTCGGGTATTTTCCCATGTCATTATAGTTGTGCTTTTAAAGTTGTAGCAACGTTTCAGCAGAATCTCGTCTGCCATCATCAGGCTTCTGTATAGTGTTCGTCTGTGAGTCAGACTTTCACAGCTGTTTCAGTTTTAAATTTGGTGCTAGCCATTTGCTGTGCCAGAATGGTTTTTTCTTCATCCTGATTGGTTGGGAGTCTTGGTCTATGTTTATTGGTCTTGGAGTTTGCTGTGCTCTGCTTGATTGGTGTTTCTAATATCTTCTGACTGTTTTGTAACTTTTTTTGTCTTGATTGGCTGGCGACATTTTGATTCCTGTATTGGCTTTTAGTGCGGCTTGGCTCCAAGTAAATGGATGACTATCATTTATTAGGAAGCTAGGTTTCATCTGGGTGCCTGGTTGCAGTGTGTTTGAGCTAGAGGTATCAGGGGGAGTCTGTTTGTGCTCAGGTGCTTGGCTGGCTTGTGGTGTGGAGATTTTTTTTGTTTGAGAGCGCAGGCTTCCAGATAATTTACAGTATGGTGGAGTCATCTCTTCTATTCATGCTTTCAGGTCTTTTTTCAATCTTTATGGCTTCTCTGATAATTCTGTAGCTGGGGTTTTCTATAGTGACTAGGGTTTTGGTGCCACTGAAGTTGATGCTATGACCTGTGGCTTTCATGTGTTGGACTAGGGAGGAAGTGTGTCCCAGCTTTTTTACTACATTTTTGTGTTCATCTAGGCGGGTACTTATTCTTCTATTGGTCTGTCCAATGTATGTGGCAGGGCGTGATGCGCAGGGGACTTCATATATGCCTTGGTTTTCCAGGTCAATTTTATCTTTGGGGTTTCTTAGGATGGCTGCTATTTTTCTGTCTGTTTTGAAGGCAGTCTTGATGTGATGCCTGTGTAGTATCTTACTGTTTTTGTCTGTAGTACCTCTTATGTAGGGCAGGACAGCTGTTCCGCAGGTTTGTTCATCTTCTAGGTCTCCATTATGTCTCAGTGTGTTTTTGGGGGTCAGGCCTGTGATTTTGCTTTTGGGGAATCATTTCAAGAGAAAAATCTTCCAGATGCCCCAAACTATAAGGCCTCCCCAAAGTACACAAAAAAAGGCATACCTCTCAGACCTATAGTCAGCTCCAGAGGAGCACCACTAGAAAACCTAGCCAAATACCTAGCAAAACAGCTACAGCCCCATGCTGAAACAGCAGCTTCACATGTACAAAACTCATACCACCTCTTGGAAATGATCAAAGATCTACACGTGGAATAAAAAGTCCTGCTTGTAAATTTCGATGTGATTTCACTATTCACTCAAGTCCCAATAGAAGAAACCCTAGAAATCATCAAAAATAAATACCAACCATCCAAACACCTCATGGAACTAGGAGAACACTGCTTAACCAACACATATTTCATATATAAAGGAGAAAGATACAAGCAAATTGAAGGAGCCCCTATGAGATCACCACTGTCACCTGTCATTGCAAACCTGTTCATGGAAGAATTCAAATCCAGAGCCCTAGCCAATGCCACCCACAAACCCAAACTATGGTTAAGATACATCGATGACACATTTGTTATTTGGCCCCATGGAAAAGAAAGCCTAAACAATTTCCTAACACACCTAGGCAGCACACACCCCAAAATAAAATTCACCATGGAAATGGAAACAAACAAACAACTACCATTCTTAGATGTACTAATCTACAAAAAAACAGATGGCACACTAGGACACACCATATACCAGAAGAAAACACACACCAACTGCTACCTCAATGCCCAATCCACTACCACCCAGCACAGATAAACTCAGTGGCCAAAATACTAATTGCCAGAACCAAATTCCTGGCAGACAAGACACACATAAAGACTGAACTATGCACCCTGACTAAAGTACTGACAGCCAACGGCTTCCACAAAAGCAAAATCACTGGCTTGATCCACAAAAACACACTGAGACATAATGGAGACCTAGAAGATGAACAGACCTATGGAACAGCTGTCCTGCCTACATAAGAGGTACTACAGACAAAATCAGTAAGATACTACACAGGCATCACATCAAGACTGCCTTCAAAACAGATAGAAGATATTAGAAACACCAATCAAGCAGAACACAGCAAATTCCAAGACCAATAAACACAGACCAGGACTCCCAACCAACAGGATGAAGAAAAAACCATTCTGGCACAGCAGTAGGCTAGCACCAAATTTAAAACAAAAAAGGCTGTGAAAGTCTGACTCACAGACAAACACTATACAGAAGCCTGATGATGGCAGATGAGATTCTGCCAAAACATTGCTACAACTTTTAAAGCACAACTACAATGACGTGGGAAAATACCCGAACAAAGCTGAATGCCATACATATATATACACATACATACATATATACACACATATATACACATACATACATACATACATACATACATACATACATACACACACATATACACTGCTCAAAAAAATAAAGGGAACACTTAAACAACACAATGTAACTCCAAGTCAATCACACTGCTGTGAAATCAAACTGTCCACTTCGGTAGCAACACACTCAATTAGGACAATCAATTTCACATGCTGTTGTGGAAATGGAATAGGCAACAGGTGAAAAGCATAGGCAGTTAGCAAGACATCTCCAACAAAGGAGTGATTCTACAGGTGGTGACCACAGACCACTTCTCAGTTCCTATGCTTTCTGGCTGATGGTTTGGTCACTTTTGAATGCTTGTGGTGCATTCACTCTAGTGGTAACATGAAACAGAGTCTACAACCCACACAAGTGGCTCAGGTAGTGCAGCTCATCCAGGATGGCACATCAATGCGAGCTGTGGCAAGAAGGTTTGCTGTGTCTGTCAGTGTAGTGTGCAGAGCATGGAGGTGCTACCAGGAGACAGGCCATCAGGAGACGTGGAGGAGGCCATAGGAGGGCAACAACCCAGCATCAGGACCTCTACCTCCGCCTTTGTGCATGGAGGGACAGGAGGAGCACTGCCAGAGCCCTGCAAAATGACCTCCAGCGGGCCACAAATGTGTATATGGCTGCTCAAATGGTCAGAAACAGATTCCATGAGGGTGGTATGGGGGCCCAACATCCACAGGTGGGGGTTGTGCTTACAGACCAAAACCATGCAGGATGTTTGGCATTTGCCAGAGAACACCAAGATTGGCAAATTCGCCACTGGCGCCCTGTGCTCTTCACAGATGGAAGCAGGTTCACACTGAGCACATGTGACAGATGTGACAGAGTCTAGGGATGCATGAAAAATGTTCTGCTGCCTGCAACATCCTCCAGCATGACCAGTTTGGCAGTGGGTCAGTAATAGTATGGGATGGCATTTCTTTAGGGGGCCGCACAGCCCTCCATATGCTCGCCAGAGGTACCCAGACTGCCATTAGGTACCGAGATCCTCAGACCCCTTGTGAGACCATATGCTGGTGTGGTTGGCCCTGGGTTCCTCCTAATGCAAGACAATGCTAGACCTTGTGTGGCTGGAGTATGTTAGCAGTTTCTGCAAGATGAAGGCATTGATGCTATGGACTGGCCCGCCCGTTCCCCAGATCTGAATCCAACTGAGTGCATCTTGGACATCATGTCTTGCTCCATCCACCAACGCCACAATGCACCCCAGATTGTCCAGGAGTTGGGGGATGCTTTAGTCCAGGTGTGGGAGGAGATCCCTCAGGAGACCATTCGCCACCTCATCAGGAGCATGCCCAGGCATTGTAGGGAGGTCATACAGGCATGTGGAGGCCACACACACTAATGAGTCTCATTTTGACTTGTTTTAAGAACATTACATCAAACTTGGATCAGCCTGTAGTTTTTTTCCAGTTTAATTTTGAGTGTAACTCCAAATCCAGACCTCCATGGGTCGGTAAGTTTGATTTCCATTGATAATTTTTGTGCGATTTTGTTGTCAGCACATTCAACTATGTAATGAACAAAGTATTTAATAAGAATATTTCATTCATTCAGATCTAAGATGTCTTATTTTTGTGTTCCCTTTATTTTTATATATATATATATATATATATATATATATATATATATATATATATATATATATATATATATATATATATATATATATATATATATATATATGATGTTTGTATGTTTGTATGTTAACATCTTGGACACCTAAAAGCACACTTTTCAACATAGAAAAGAAATGTATGATATAAAACAATAAACATTTTTTTAAGTTATTTACCAAAACATGCCACCATTACTTTTATTATTCAAGAACACATTTTTCCCCATGTAATTTAGTTCACAATGAATTACCATTATAAAACTACTATTGATCTTTGTATCGTTGTTGTCAGATTTCAAGGGCATGCAAAATACCACTGTACCTCTTTTGAGACGAGTACAAATAATTTTACAAATGATAAGTAGCCTCTAGTAATATTATAAATTTCCCAGCTCAGATATATCCATGATCAGATAGCCTAAAAACAGGGAAAAATAGAAACTTAATTCACTTTTACAGTTTTCATTGCTTATCATGAGCTTCTCAGCCATCATAGGAAACAAGCTGTTGAAAAGTTTGACCCTTACTACATGTTACTGATAATCTTAATCACAACTGTAAAGTTAATGAAAAGCTTGTCACTGTCTCTACTCATCTTACCCATCACCAAATGAAGTTAAGAATTAAGGTCAAGGCCAAAGTACATGGCCTGCTCTCTTCCGCTCCTTTCCTTTCCTCATCATTTTTCACACATAACACAAGAATTCTTCCTACGGAGGGTTTTTTTTTTTTTTCAGCTTTGGAAGTATGGACAGCCAAAGTGATGGAAAGATACATAAGTGGAAAGTGCCACCACCATCTGCCACTTCTAGCAATAAAGAAAGATCAAAACCATTACTTGGATAAAGTAAACACCCCGAGTTTAACTTAAGATCTTCTCTCCGAAGGAAAGAAAGTCTTCTGAGAAATGGCAATGTTGTGTTGGTACAGTGATCCATGGCCCCTCTTATGCAATTGAAGTTCTATGGACTGATTCATGCTTAAACTGAATTCACCGCAAATGAGTTGATCTCAGGTTCCAGTCCTAAAAATACCTACATCTTAAAAAGATTTTGACAAAATTTATTTTCTCCATAAATAGGAGACTTCTAGTGATCATCATTCTTCATTAGAACATTAATACAAAATATATTCCCATGAATGCTTCACCAGTCTATATATAAATATTATAAATATTTATGTAAATATTGAATTTTTTATTTAAAAAAATCAGGCAAAGCAGGCAGGCAGATTGAATTGCTCACAGAATCACAGATTCACTCAGATCTATCTTTCTGCCATTGGCTACCTGAGTCTGTCACATAAAATTTGCTTGCAAGCAAACCCTTAAAATTTGCTAGCAAGCAAACTCACAAAATTAACTCATAACACACCATGTATATAAATATTGCTTTTTTTTTTAAAAAAAAAGAGCAACTTTACTCAAAATCAGGCAGAGTAGGCAGGCAGATTGAGTTGCTCACAGAATCACAGATTCATTTAGAGATCTATCTATCTGCAATCTGCTAGCTGAGTCTGCACTGAAAATAGAAGCTTCAGTACTAAGGAAGCTTTAGCTCTGCTTTTTGGTTAGCTAGAAAGCAAGAAAACCAACAATTTCCTGCTTTCTAGCTAATCTAAATCTCCCAGCACAGCAGAACAGCTGATGGGGCGGGGGAGGGAGGAAAAATAGCCACTTAGCAGGCAACTTTGCCAGGTAAGGAGTATGGGAGGGGAGGGTTCCTGCGGGCCATATGAGCGGAGCAGCCTTGTGTTCCCATGCAGCCTGGATTAAATTGCTTTGGGAGGTGCTCTGGGGGTGACATTTCTCTGCGGCCCACCAAAATTTTCTTGCAGACCATCAGTGGGCTGTGACTCCCCAGTTGGCCATTACTGGTCTATAATGAATCATTAAATTTGGGAAATGGAAAGGTTGCAGCCACCTAATATTCTCAAAATAAATGTCAGAACTTACATAGTAACTTCATATTTTACATCTCTGTAGCTGTGGGTGTACATTCAGAAGGGAAGCAGGATGCTTAAAATACAGTGGAGAAATAAGATCACCCATGTTCACTGTGGAAATCCATGAAGATTCAGAGGGAAAATTCTATCGTAATCCCATTGTTTGATAGTAGTTACTCAACCAAGGGCTTTCTCAATATTTTGAAATGCAAATAGAATAGAATAGAATAGAATAGAATAGAATAGAATAGAATAGAATAGAATAGAATACTTTATTGGCCAAGTGTGATTGGACACACAAGGAATTTGTTTTGGTGTAAATACTCTCAGTATACATAGGTACAATCAACAATCAAATTATACTAGGAAACAGTCAAGTGGGAGGGGATGAGTGATAAGGAGTGGTGAGAAGATTAACAGTAATAGTAGTGTACACTTTGTAAATAGTTGAACAGTGTTGAGGGAATTATTTGTTTAGCAGAGTGATGGCTTTCAGGGAAAAAACTGTTCTTGTGTCTAGTTGTACTGGTGTGCAGTGCTCTATAGCATCATTTCGGGGAAAGGAGTTGAAACAGTTTATCTCTAGGATATGATATCCCATATATCATAGTCTCCTTAAATAAATAATAAATGCAGATATTCCTGCAATTTTAAAAGAATATATAATTGAAGACTTGGCTATTGATTTAGTACTCCCAATGAATATGTTAATGCTCATGAGTATTTTGTGGGGCCTTCCTTTCTTCCTCCCCCCTTCCTCCCTCCCCCATTTCTTTCTTTCTTTCTATCTATCTTTTTCTTTCTTTCTTTCTTCTTTCTTTCTTTCTCACTCTTTCTCCTTGATACCTGAAGTGGAAGCAAAAAATCTGTGGCATTGATATTCAGTTCCAAAATGGACTCAAGGCCCATTCATGCAAATTTCAGTTTCCCTGATTTTATCCTGTTCCTTTTCTCTGAAGCTTGTATTTGAACTTTGTGACTTGGTTAATCTGCTATATGAGAGATCATGTACCACTTTTGGGTAGCTGATGACAGCTAGAGTCTATTAAAAGCAATTCCACCATTTCTTGTGAAATGAGTCAGTTGTGTTAGCTATCATTACTTTCTTGAAGATAGATGAATATATCTGTCTTTGCCACCAAGTCCTTTGTTCAGACTCTGGTACCTGACATCTGGTCAGCATGAGGAGAATACTAAATACCCTGAGGCACCCCCGTACTTCAGAGTACTTAATAATTTACAGATTGGGTACCCGAGCCTTTTACCATCTGTGTCCAAAAGCCAGAAATAAATGAACTCCAAAGTAATCTAAACCTAACAAAAATAATAAGCTGATAAAAGTTGCCACCAAAATCAATCAGGAGACAACTCCAAAATCCTTATTCAGCCCACAATAATGGACAATAAACAATTGTTTCTTATCACAAGTGGATGGTGGGAAGAAAATCTTACCAAAAGAAACCAGAACCCTGGAATACTTATATAAATTATAATTAATGATAACTATGAAAAATGAAATAGGGACGTGGTGGCTCAGTGACTAAGAGGCTGAGCTTATCAGATAGGTTGGCAGTTCGGTGGTTCGAATCCCTAGCACCGTGAAACAGAGTGAGTTCCCGTTACTTGTCCCAGCTTCTGCCAATGTAGCAGTTCAAAAGCATGTAAAAATAACACTGTTCCATGTGCCTTCGACATTTAGTCATGCTGGCCACATGACTACACACATGTCTTAGGACAGTGTTGGCTCTTTGGCTTTGTAATGGAGATGAGCACTGCCCCTAGAGCCAGAAAAAACTACCAGGTATGTGTGAGGGGAACCTTTACCTTTACCTATGAAAAATGAATACCTCAGGTCCTAGTATTGTATGTGCACCTTAAATTTCTTTTCTGCAGCTCTTAAGAGTTTCTTCTGCTCACAACTGTTGAACTAGATAACATAATTTCTCATCACAATAAGATGGGAAATGTATAAAAACAATAGGTTTAACTTTGAAACAAACATATTATAAAATAAAGAAAATCTCTCAATGCGCCTTCATGAGCTTCATTCCCCATACACTTTTATTTATTTATTTATTTACTTAAATAAACTAAGTATAATAACTTATATAATTATTATTTTTTTAAATAAGTTTTTTATTTTTTTATATTTTAAAAACATTACTTTTGGTGAACAATGTGGTTCTAGGTTTTTACATTTCAAATCAAATATGGCCTTGATTACATATTTTTTTATTATAATCAATTTCATATCATTTATATTCATGACAATTATTATATTCATTTCCAATTCATATCATAGCTTATTTAATTTTTCTTTAAATATTCTCATAACTTATTTTAAAATGGTATCGAAAATTCTTATTTTATTTCTATATTCATTATACTTATAAACTTTTATCTGTCACATTTGCAATATTATCACATATTTTTATTTCATTCGCTATTCAATTAATTTCATCATAGTTCTAATAATTCAAAAAAAAAAATAGTGTGCCACCCTTTCACTTATACATTCCACAGTTTACTCCCCTTATATAATTATTATCCGTACAAATAAATCAAGGCAGTAAACACACATTTTCCTTCCTCTTATTTTCCTCACAACAACCTGTGAAGGTGGATTGGGCTGAGAGAGAGTGACAGGTTACGCAGCTGACTTTCATGTCTAAGACAGGGCTTGAACTCCCAGTCTCCCACTTTCTAGCCTGGTGCTTAATCGCCAGATCAAATTAGCATATATAAAGCGATCTTGTACATTTTGCAACTCTGAGTTACCAGAACAGGATAAGTTTAGGCCACCAAAATATTGCCAATTCCTACTCTAAAAGGAGTAATTGCTGTGCTCCAATTGCTGTGCATAAGCATACCCTTGTACACAGGCAGAAGAAATTATTTTGTTCTCTTTAAAAGTAGGGATTGATATTCTAATCCAAGCCCATCTAAACCTTATATCTATTTTTTTGGCATATGTTACAAAGCAGGAAAAAAAGTTAGATAAGTGTTGAAAACACACTGGAATGTTTAAATTAGCTTGGATTCATGATGAACTAGATGCCATTGGAAGAACACGGACAACATTGTAGTCATAGCAGCAGCCAAACAGTTAATTTTGGTCAGCATTATCTATCCAGAAAAAAGAAAGATAATGAGATTGCTCACTTGCACTCTGAACAACTGCTTCTTGTGAGGAAACTGTAGGAACTGAGGTTTTTGTGATCAGTTTGTGAATTGAACAACTCAGAGTTGAGGGATTTAAACCAAGCTCACAGCTGCAGTTTATATGGAGATATGACCATGTCTTATGCATGACCTCATTTCTTTTGTATGCTATTACATGTAATTATATATAATTAATATACAACTAAAAAGATTTTCTAAACAGCAGATCAAAATTCCATTTGAAGATTCTTTCTTGATTACAAAGGATGTTTCTAGCCAATAGATTGAAAATAATTTTGCAAGAACTTATTTATCAGGATAATTTTGGGTTTTTACCTACCTTAATTGTCCAAGGAAAGATTGAAGGCAAAAGAGGGCCAGACAGAAGAAGAACATCATGTTTTCAAAAAAGGGATGGTTTGGACAAAACTCAACACACATTTTTGTGTAGCTGTTGATAAAAATAGGGTCACCAACATGACTGTCAATATCTGATGATGGATATGACACAACAACAAGAAGACCTAAAAGACAGTTAAGAAATAATGTTAAAAACTGAACAATGTCAGAATATTTTGGAATATTTGGAACCACATCGTGAAAACAAAAAGCTTGCCTTCTCTCAATGCAGAGAAGAAGTTTAATGATTTGAGCCAGGCTTTCTTGTTCAAGGTTTTAGAGGAAATGAATTTTAGAGAGAACTTTATAAAATGGGCAGGATTGATTTACATTCCACAGAAATCACAAATAACTTTGAATAGAGATCTAACAAAACTGCGAGATACAGAAAGGAACAAGACAGATATTATTCCAGAGGTGGTATTCACCAGGTTCTGACCAATTCTGGATAACCAGTAGCGGAAATTTTGAGTAGTTCAGAAAACTGGCAAATACTACTTCTGACTAGAGATTTTACAGTATCCTTCCCCTGCCATGCCCACCGAGCCACGCCCAGAGAACCGGTAGTAAAAAAAAATTGAATCCCACCACTGGATGATTCTTCTTTCCTCTCTTGTTTATTTTGAATACTGAAATACTGAATGGAGTTATAAATCAAGATGAAAGGCATGTGGAAATAAATATTAAAAAAAATACTGTAAGCATATAAATTAAGGGCTTTTGCAAGTAACTTCTTGTTGGTTCAGGAAGATTCTTGATGTTCGGTGGATATGTAAAAAAAGGTACAACATTTTGGATTCAAATTCATATGCTCATTCCAAGGATTTTAAAGATTAATATACAATTGAGACCAGAGGTTTCTTCTTTGGGATTGATCAATGAAAAGATAGGAAAAATCCATGGAATTTATTTTTGTACATGATAACTGTACAAGCACTACTTGTACAGCACTACTCACAATGGTTGGTGAAGATGATGGAACTTTCCAAGATGGCTAAATTGACTTCTTTGATCAGAGGAAATATAATATTTATGTTTATGGCTTACTGGAAACCCTTTATCAACCTTTCATGAAAAATAGAAAAAATATTTATGGTTTTGTTAATTAGACAGGCTAGATTATAAAAAGAAAAGAGACATTTTGTAACTTTACAGAAAAAGAAGAAATAATGTCTTGAACTTTTAGCTTTTTCTTTGATTTCTTTTTCTTTATTAGTTTTCATTAGTGTCTGTCTGTCTGTCTATCTATCTATATCTATCTATCATGTTATTTTGTATAAAAAAATTCAGTAATCCCTTTTTCCAAATAAAATGTTGATTTTACTTAATTAAAAAACTGTAAGGCCGTTTGTACTGTCTTCATGGAGTTCTTATTTGCTAAGGTTTTGAACACAAGGAGTCTTTCTTTTTCTTTAGAAATATCAACTATTTGAGATGGCTGCATATGTAAAAGAAAGAGCTGTAGAAATGTGAAAAAGAATATATGGATTACAAATATAATTGCACTCCTCTGCCATTATTTCTCCTGTACAGAGAGAAGCAATTTGTTTTTTAAAAAAATCAGAGCCATTATAAAAGAAGAATATCCAATGAATAGTAGATATAATTCCTGTCAATAAGACATTGAAATTATGTCTGCGAGTTGACTGAACATTACAATTATGGTAGCTTTAAAAGGTATGGAAAAATAGGAAAACAGCGAGAAAAGCTCTGAAACGGCAAAATTGCATCAATTTGACAATTGTACTTAGGTTGTGTGAGATCATTCATAAGACTGTAGGCCATTATAAGGTACCATCTATCTGATCATGAGCGTTAGTCCCTCTAAGCAGATAAATCTTCACATGGGAGTTCTGCTATGCCCTTAAATTATTTCAGACTAAGGATAGGTTACAGTGAGTATCCATAAAACTACTATATAGCTCCCAGCAACCACAATACCAAAGGCAATAATTAGAGATGCTAGAAGTATAGCATCTCTAATTATTACAGAGGAAAAAGACAACATTTAAACTTGTTAATTTTGTGGAGGCCATAGAACATCCAAGAATGTTATGGCATCAACTGAGGTACAGTTTCATCTCAGTTCTGAGTTGAGGAGAGAGTTAAAATTTAGAAGTAAACAGCTTTTGTGAGACTACAAACCATAATTCCCTCTTAAAACCACCCAAATGAACTAAAGCCCTTGCTTCAAATTTCAACTGTATAGAAGCCATCATATTTCTTTTGTTCTGGAGAGGGACAAATGCATAATTAAAGTTTCCTACCCATTCTTTATAGTGAGATATCTAACTTTTGATTGTGTGTATGTGTGTTTGTGTGTGTGTGTACACACATGCATACATGACTATTCTTAGCCAATCCTCTGTGGTATATGCAAATAAATTTTGAGTGAGTGTATTATTACTACAGTTCAAGAAACTGAAACTGATCCAATCAACAACTGATATCAATATACCTTAAAACATTCCAGTTTTCATTTCATTAAAAGAATGACAAAAACTTGATTTTGGGGGAATATAACTTTGCTACAAAATGGCACAATCCAGCTAATATAATAAGTATAAATGTGTTTTGGTAAAATAATTGAAATAACACAACAAAAACATTTTATAAAGTTGCCTAATAAAAAAAGCACGATACATGCATTGCGGAGAGGTGACTATATCTATTCATTTTTTTATACCTCAGGGTCTAATGTTTGAATGTTGTATTTTTTCTTAAGTAATTGAATTTTTGTTTCAGGAAAATTCCTTAATATTACCTGTCACATGCACTAATCAAAAATAATTTATATGTTCTTAACTGTTATATGTGCATTTGTATGTGCAAAAAGAAGGCAAACTAATACAGAGCATATATTTTAAGCCTTAGAATGGCTAGAATTTAACAGATGTTCAAGCTTCCATTCATCCTTCCAGCATAGAGAATCACTTGAAAAGTAACACAAAAAGATCTTTGTCTTGGGCTAACATATAGTGATTAAAAAAACCCCAACAAATAAAACATTGTTTTATCCATTTATAATTTAGTGGATAAGGAGAAAAATTAAACTGATTCATTTCAATTTTTTTTTAAAAAATAGCAACATCATAAAAGTGTCAGCCAAACAAATAGGGCAGAGGTGTCAAGCTTGATTTCATTGAGGGCCACATCGGGGTTGTGTTTGAACTCAGGGGGCAGGGTGATCATGGCCAGGGTGGGTGTGGCCACAGTGGGCATGCCCAGCTTGACATCACTTGTGTCAGGGGCACCTGTGGTGGCCAAGTGCTAAGGCAGGACTTCCCTCACATCCTCTCTCACTCTCATTATAATCTCCTTTCCTTCCTTCCGTTCCTTTCTTTTTCCTTCCCTCTTCATTCTCCCTTCTTCTTCCTCCCCCTCTTTCCTTTTTTTCCTTTCTTGTTCTCTTCCCATATTTCCTTCTTTTTCTTTTTCTTTCTTCTTTCCCTTTCTCCTTTTCTGTTCCTTTTTGCACACTCAAATGCAAAAGGGGAAACATTTATCCTTTTGTTTTTAGTTTGTTTTGCTAGCCCTCTGCCAGTGAAAGTGCTGCAGGAGGCCATCGAGGGCAAAAATGGAGGCCAATTTTTGCTGGCCTCCCTGTGGGGCGGTCCTTTGCTGTTTCCAGGACAACCCCATGGGCCAGATCCTGTGGGCCAGATCAAGCCCACAAACCTCGAGTTTGACACCCCTGCCATAGGGAAAAAAATTTTTTGGCAAAAAATCAGAAAATGGTTGGAGGAGATAACTAAAGAACAAATAGACTATAAACCAGAGTTCTTCCTGTTAGGGATCTCTGATAGATATTTATCAAAAAGGGAAAAATACCAAGTGATTTACTACTATCCAATAAGATCTGGAAAGAACCATATTTCTACCTGCTCTCTGTACCCTGTTACCTGACGTCTCTTACGCTTGATGTTTAGAAACACAGCACAAATCTTGTCCCAAATGGGGGAGTTGGAGTATTTTTACTTTCTTCAGGAAATGTAAATTTTGAGGGAGTTAAAAATTGGCATTCAGGAAGAAGAGATTTTGGGAAACATTCTAGGTTGTCATTTTTGTCTTTTGATGATGGGAGAAAGAGGATCCCAAGAAACTCTGTAATGCAAGCCAAGGCAAGCTGACTATTCAGTCAAAACAGCTCACTTCCTGACAATATGAAGGCTCCTGAAATCTTCTCACAACTTCCTTTTGAGATGGGAGTGAAACAGTACCGCTAGTTTTGCATGTGAAGAAAAGAAAAACAAAAACAAGATGGCACAACAGACTTGGTGGCCTTCTTCCTTTATTATGAAGGGAATTTTAGATGCCACCCATTCTTGATTTTGTCACACAACAAATACAGCTTTCTCTCTTTTTCTTTTTTGAGTTGGACTGAACTTAAAGCATAACACATTTTCTGTGCACAGTAGAAGTATCTATTTTTTAGATTAAAGATTAAGCTTTAGATTAGAGATCATAGTTTGTATCCCTAGGGTAGAGCAGAACTTTGGTTGAGCCTATGGCATATGAGTGTCCTTACAATTTGCAAGTCTGTTGTACATGGTAGGTATACAACTAAAGCTGACAATACACTTCAAATAGTCTGTATCTGACAAAAATAGGTAACACAATAGCCTTGAATGACCAAAGCCAAGATGTGTAATGAATGTCCATCTATATGGGCCAATCTATAGAAGATTACAACTTTGTATATAAGAGAAGTAACTGGTAGCAAATTAAATAAATACAATAATAATAATACATTGTGTGCCTATGAAACTAAGAGAAAGAGAAAAGAGATAAAGTGGTACCTTATTACCCAACTGCTTTGAAACTTATCAATTTGTGGGTTGTGGGATTTTTTTTAAAAAAAATCATTTTATTTCTTTAAATTCTGTTTTTATTTCCTGTAAGCCATGTTGAGATTCTGTAAGTATAGCGGGACTAAAAATTAATAAGGAAAAAACTAAAATACTTACTAAAAATATGACAAATATACAAAAAGAAAACTTAACAATGATAATAGACATCCAGACGACAAACAAAATTAAACATTTGGGAATTGTAATTTTGACAAAATGTACAACGCCTAAAGAGGATAACTATACACCACTAATTAGAAAAATAGTTGAAGACTTCAGAAAATGGAGCAATCTAAGACTTTCTCTTATGGGGAGAATTGCATCAATAAAAATAAACATATTACCAAAATTACTGTTTCTATTCCAAAAATTAGAAAAAAAATTTTTTTTAATCAATTGGATAAGTTAGTATCAACATTTATTTGGCAGGGAAAAAAGCCCAGAATTAGACTGAAATTGTTACAGGATGCTACTGAAAGGGGAAGATTTGCTTTACCGGACTGGGAAATATACTATAAAGCGGCCACTCTTACCTGGATTAAAGATTGGATAAGTGTTAAAAACAAAAGAATATTAACATTAGAAGGATATAATTTACAGGCAGGGTGGCATGCTTTTTTGTGACAGGACAAACACCTAATTCATGTTCACTTACAAAGGCACAAAATTAGGCAGACTTTACTAAGTGCATGAAACAAAACTAAATCTCAATTCTATGTTGAAATACCAACTTGGCTATCTGCATTGGAAGCGTTAATGTACCCATATTTATTGTGATGAGAATAGATCATTACATATGAGGACGTATTAGATGAGAAGGAAAACTTAAAAACAAGGCAGGAGCTGAAATGAGATTTGAGATAGAATGGTGGGCCTACTTACAATTGCAATCAAGGTATAGTGAAGATATGAATGAATGGGGTATTAGTAAATGGAAAACAGAATTAGATAAAATATTATTAGGACTGGATGAGAAATTGATTAAAACAATTTATAAAGTACTATTGGAATGTAAATTGGAAGAAGAAAAAGTGAAAGAAACGATGCTGGCCTTGATGAAAGATTTTGGATATGGTATAAATCTGGAAATTGGCAAATTTTATGGGACTTGAATAGGAAAATTACCCTGGCGGCATCCTATAAAGAAAATTTACTAAAAATGTTTTATCGATGGCACATCCCGCCATCAAAACTAGCAAAAATGTATCCGAAATTATCTCCTAAACGCTGGAAATGCAATAAAGAAATTGGAACATATTGCCATGTATGGTGGAAATGTGAAAAAGCCCAAATATATTGGCTGAAAATCAGAAACTGGTTAGAAGAGATGTGTAAAATTAAAATAGAGTTCAGACCTGATATTATCTTATTGGGAATTAATGTGGGGAAATATAACAAAGAGATAATATATTTAATAAACCATGTCACCAATGCTGCGAAATTAGCTCTTGCCCAAAGATGGAAAGGAAATGATATGCCAGAAGAGATGGAAATAATTAGAAAAAAATTGGTCATGTACTGAAATGGATAGAATAACTCAAGAATTAAAAGATAAGACTGAATGTGATTATTACAGAATTTGGGAGAAGTTTTACCACTGGTTTAAAAAAAGAAAGGAGTAACTCTAGCAAAGATGATTAATATTTATGTACATATGTAAATTTGTATTTTTGTTATGTATGTGCCACGTTCATTGTTTTTAATGTTTCTTTTTTGTTTGTTGTTCATTAATAAAATTATATTTAAAAAAAAGAGATTCTGTGAGTGAGTAGGAGGCAATATAAATTTTCCAAATATATAAAATTTTATATTCAACACATTTTTATGTGAAAATGTTGTCCCGGTACTCATGGTTTATTAGATACTCAATACACAAGCTAGAACTTGTTAGTATTGACTGTGACTCACTACATTATTACTTACGGGAAAAATTGTTTGGTAATCATCATTTTTTGGTACATATCACACCTCCCAGAACCAATTAATAATGAGTATTGAGGTACCACTATAGTAGACCTGAATGAAGGAGGTCTGATCCTGTAAAGCAGATGAATAAAGGCAAGGAAGTCAAGATTCATATTTAGTTATGAATGAGAGGGCTAAAATATACATCAGAAAGTATAAACTAATGTCATCTAAGTTCCTGCAGGTGATTTGAAAAGTAGGAATTTGTAGTTGGTGATCCTCTGTCAAGGATCTTGGAGTACTCATCTCTAATGACCTAAGTGCTAGAGCCCACTGTAACTACATAGCCAAAAAAGCGTTAAGAGTTGTTAACCTAATCTTACATAGCTTTTTCTCTGGTAATCTACATAGAGTTCTGTAAAGCCTTTGATTCAGTAGTACACGACAAACTACTCCTAAAACTAAAACCTTATGGTATCTCTGGACACCTGCATAACTGGATAGAAGCATTCCTGTCAAACAGACAACAAATGGTCAAAATTAAGAGTGTCCTATCAAATTTTGTACCTGTCAACAGTGGTGTCCCTCAAGGCAGTGTTCTAGGACCCAACTCTTTTCATACTCTACATAAATAACCTCTGTGATCATATCAAGAACAACTGCATTCTCTTCGCTGATGATGTAAAACTATTCAACACCACAGACAATACTGCTATCCTTCAAAAAGACCTTGACTATGTATCAGAATGGTCAAACAAATGGCAACTTCAAATCTCAACAAATAAATGCTCTGTCTTACATATTGGCAAAAAAAAATCCTGAAAATAAAATACAGGCTGAAAAGTCAAGATGTTGTTGATGATTCACTCTGTCAAGGATCTTGGAATATTCATCTCAAATGACCTAAGTGCTAGAGCCCACTGTCACTATATAGCCAAAAAGGCATTAAGAGTTGTTAACCTAATCTTACATAGCCTTTTTTCTGGTAATATTACACTACTATCTAGAGCATACAAAACATTTGCTAGACCAATACTTGAATACAGCTCATCAGTCTGGAACCCACATTATGTATCTGATAATAACACAGTTGAGAAAGTCCAGAAATATTTCACAAGAAGAGTTCACTCCTCTACTTGTTGCAGAATATCTTATGCCACCAGACTTGAAATTCTAAACCTAGAAAACCTAGAACTAGACCGCCTTTGGTCCGATCTAAGTATAGTATATAAAATCATACATTGCAATGTCCTACCTGTCAATGAATACTTCAGTTTCAACCATTACAACCCAAGAGCAAACAATAGATACAAACTCAAGGTTAATCACACCAAACTTGATTGCAGGAAACATGACTTCAGCAACAGAGTGGTCAATGTCTGGAATACTCTACCTGACTCTGTAGTTTCTTCCCCAAACCTCAAAAACTTTAACCTTAGACTGTCTACTATTGACCTCACCCCTTTCCTAAGAAGTCTATAGGGGGCGTGCATAAGCGCACCAAAGTGCCTACTGTCCCTGTCCTATTGTTTCTTTTATTTTTTAAAATTTTTCTTATATGAATCCATGTATTCATAACTATATTTTTACTTATACCTATTATCTAGTAAGCAATTGACAAAAATAAATAAATGAATGAATGAATGAATGAATGAATGAATGAATGAATGAATGAATAAATAAATAAATAAATAGCTGCATGTTACATATTGAGTAAATGGTGTATATGGTTTGGGCAGAAATTATTAGATTTTACTAAATTATATGAATGACTGAATGGGAGCAGCAAAAGTGGAACAGAAAAGGTTTGGGGGCCATTTAGACACCCAGCAATGGTGATTTGTGGTGAGTATATCGGAAAAAGTCAGTTTGTTTCAAATGTACAATTTCAAAAGTACAGTTTAGTCCTAGATATATTATGTATATTTGACAAAGAAATGAATAAAAATCTAAAAGGGTGAGTAATTTGATTGCTGATACAAAAGATTAAAATGATTTATATGGAATATAATAATGATGATACATAATGAATGTGGGACTATATTTAGAATGGACGTTGGTAGAAATGGAGTAAAAGTGAAAAAAAATCTAGAGCATTACAATGACTTCAAAAAGAGAGACAACAGGTTCTGTATAAAAAAAGCTTTGCAAGATTCTGTAATACCTGATCTCCTTCCCCCAACAAACAGTAGACACAAGGGAAAAAGATGTGGAACCTGTTTGAAACAATGAAAAAAAAATATGTTACAGACTGGCAAAATGTACGGAGTTACATGAAATACAAGCATGAAAAGGATATTTGATGGAACATTGAAGCAAAAAAGATATGTGGATGACACAAATAAAAGTGCTGATTCTTGAAGAAGGTTTTAACGGGTGAGGTGCTCGTGTCCACCTATGCCACAAAACATCTTTTGAGCTTTGTATCCATAGAGCAACATATCCTTAATATGAGGGGAGAGTGAGTGTGAGATGCTATGGGTAAGGTCTTAGGGGAAAAATGTGAGCAGTTCAAACAACAGAAGTGAACACATGAATTAACGCATATGTGATAAAAGCAAGACTGGTTCATCAAGGCTGACAAGTATGGAGTGCCATACTTATACATTCAACACAAAAAATAGTTTGTCACAAAAGTGACTGCCTGTGAAAGCTCCTGGATTGGGGCTGATAGGTGAAAGCAGAAGCAGTATGCTCTGTCCCATAATTGGGTAGACCAAGTTGCTCTGATAGACTGGTTTCACCAGAAAAACACTTACTGTCTCCCCTGGTATAGCCAACAAAGCAAGGGGAGTCTGTGGCCTAGAAATTAACATCTACCTAATATGAAAGTAGCTTGGGTTTGAATCCCAGAAAAGGTATGACAAGAGTTAAATAGCTTGAAATAGATCTATACTAGTCTCTGGTAGTGGGATTTGGTGTTTTTTTTTTTTACTATCAGTTCCGTGGGCGTGGCTTGGTGGGCGTGGCAGGGGAAGGATACCTTAAAATCTCCAGTCAGAGGTAGCATTTGCTGGTTCTCTGAACTAAAAGTTTCCACTACCTGTTCTCCAGAACTGGTCAGAACCTGCTGAATACCACCTCTCCTAATCTCCCTTTATTTCTTTGTAGGTAAATATAAATTCATTGTTTAAACTACTTTCAGCTATTGTATTTTTCTTACTGTGTGCCTTTAATTCTTTTGACTCTCTATTTTCTACTCTTTTTTTACCCTTCTGCATAATTCTACCTATTGTAAAAAGAAAGGTATGATGGTTATGTATCCATGCACATCTGTCATTTCCCACTATTCCTGCTTTTAATTCTTCGAACCTGCTTCCAGGCATTCATGTAGGACATTTATTCAAGAAGAGCAGTAAAGACAGCCTCTGGGCATGATCAGTAGAATGTTGTTGCATATTTTAATGTAGGTTGACCTGTGTTGATGCCCCTGGAAAATGGGATAGAGAAGGTCTGGAAGAAAAAAGAAAAAGAAATAAGGAAGCCTCATGATTCTGCGAGATGGCACTTGCTAAGAGGTAGAAGCAATATATATTCAGGCCAAAGATATTTTGGGATTTACAATGCTATAAACTCAGGTGAAGTTTATTAGAATAACGGCACAGCTGCTTGCAATCTTATTTCTTTTTATTATGGAAAGTGGAATTCGGTACAGAAAGAACCACCAGGAAAATTAAGGATGAAAGATATCTACAATAACACTGTATAATCCACAGTATTATATCACCTGAAATGTTCTGGTTTGGGTGGTTTCTGGAACAAAAAACAACCAGCTCCTCAATCCTGTAAAAACAAATTTGAAAAAGAATAGGAAAGATAACCCGAGAAAGAAGCACAGTTTCCTTATATCTCATGGCCTATGAAGAAATAATGTTACAGGCTCAGGTTCTGGTTTATTCAGCTAAAAAGAAATATTTCCACTAGATTCAGATGAATCAGTCTTTAGAATGTGATTTTGACATTAGGAAAAAAAAAGCTGCCTTGAGTTTCTACAGGGATCATCTTTTGTGAAAGAAGAAATGAGGTATGTGACACTATTGATTTTCCTCCATTTTTCTGCAGCTTTCATACCATCAATCATACTATTTTCTTGGAGAGATCATATGATTGTATGAAAAAGCTACCCTTTGATTATGACTTTACTTCTATTGTATAGCTGTTTCCATACAAACAGAAATGATGCTAGGATAAAACTTCTCGGCAATGATTTCGGTGTTCCATTGTTCTGTCTATTTCTTTCTTTTTCCTTTTGACACATACTATTTGTACAAGACTGTTGGGAGAGGTTAACCAAGTTTTGGTTAGGGATAGGGATATCTAGTTAATACACTAACTCTTAGTCACCATCTAATTCAGTATAAGGGTAGGTTTTGAAAAGTTGGAAAAATGAGCAGAAATTTTCAAAACAAATTTCAATAGGGAAAAATATGAAGTTCTACATTTAAGTATGAAAAAAAATGAAAGACATAAATATAGGCTGTGCGGGGCGGGGGCGGGGAGGAGCCATGTTGGGAAGAAACATGTGCAAAAAAGGACGTCTTCATGAATCACAAACAGCAGGTAGTCCTTGACTTATGATCAGCCACACTCCCCTCCGTCTGATTGCATTTTGGTTGATTGGTACTCTGCTCATTTTCATGGCTGTTTGTATTGTCCCTCCGTCATGTGAGTCTGATTTTCAACATTTTTACTGGGAGAGTATCATGCTGGGGGTAAATGATAGATTAATTGATCTTACCTCCCCACCTGCATAGCACATCTTACTTCCTTCCTCCCCATCTTTTTATTGTAATTTGTATTTTTATTCATATCAGAAATTTTTTTTATGGTTTTATTGATTTTAATGTTGTAAGCCAGGAGAATCAAACTCAAGGCCCGGGGCTGGATCTGGCCCCCGGGGTGCTTAGGTCTGGCCCATTGGGCCACCCTGGAAACAGCAAAGGACTGGCCCGCAGTGCCTCTGCCCACATAAATGGAGCTCAGCCCCCACCCCCAGCTAGCCCATTTTTGCTGGCAGAGTGCTCAGGCCATTATAGGACCTCCCAGCATGAGGGATGTTGTGCTGGCCACACCCACCCTGACCCCCTGAGGTCAAATATTTTATTTATTTATTTATTTTGTCAAGCAATTATAAGATAACGGGTATAAGTATAAACATAGTTATGGATACATGAAATGGATACATATAAGGAAAAAAAAGAAATAAAAAAGAAACAACAGGACAGGGACGGTAGGCATGTTGGTGTGCTTATTCACTACCCATGAAATTGACACCCCTGTCCTAAGCCACCCAGAGTTGCCTTGAGGTGAGATGTGTGGCAAATAAATCTAATATAAAGGATAAATACATCTATTCTCAGCACCACACTTTAGAAAGGATATTAACGAACTGCATCCAAAAAAACAGAACCCAAGATTATAGAAGGAATTATATGAGGAATTATTAGAAATATTTAGTATATTTAGTGTTGAAAAAAGAACAGTCTATGGTTTGCCAATTCTGTGGAGCCAAATTATTAATCTAACCCTTCCAATTCATTATTCTAAACACTCAGCAGAAATGAAGTAAAATAATAAAACATACTGACATTATTATTAAATTAGTCCTGAGAAAATTAGGCTTTTCTAGTTGGGTGTTTAGGAAAAAGTGTTCTAGGAATAGATATTATTTTGTACACACACACACACACACACACACACACACACACACACACATATTATAATTATCAGTTTTCCCACCACCTTTCCCTAACATGATATTTTCCAGCTGTGCTAGACTACCACTTTCAAAATTCCCAGCTACCATAATAACTACGAAAATATTTGGAGATTAATGGAAATAGTATTACACTTTTTTAAAAAATTGTCTCTTCCTGACATGATCTCACTTCAGCATAAACTTAAACTTCTTCAGATCAGTGAAAACCAAATTACCTGCTAGGATTCAAGGCAACAAGATCCTGGACATATTGAATCATAGACTGTATGTAGACTGTTAAACCTCAAATGTAAACTGAGATTATTATGATAAAGCAACTTCCTATTACTATTGTATAGTATATTTTACAGACTAAATTTAAAAAAAACCTGATTAATATTGTGATAATGTCAGAAATAAGCATCTGAAGGAAATAATTAATATTTACATCACTTCTTTGTTGCAATTAAATTGACCTACCAATTTCGTATTATTTAATGATGCTCCTCTTTCTAACACATTTGTTTTTTCCCAAAGGACTCTGCTGCACATTGATAGGCATAACTTATAAGTCTGAAAAGAGCTTGTGTGTTTATTTTGTTTTTATTTTATTTAACTTTATTTTATTTAACTTTATTTTATTTACTTTATTTTATAATTTTATGTGTTTATTTAACTTTATTTTATTTTATAATGTGTTTATTTTACTTTATTATTTTATTTTATTTTTTGTATCCTGTCATATTATTGTTAAAAATAAATCAAGGGAGCTAAAATACCCAACACATCTTTCTCCACCTATTTTCCCACAACAACCTTGTGGGGTTGGTTGCAGGGGTAAAATTCAACACCTTGTACGACCTTGAGAGAGGTGGTAGGGACGATTTGAATTGGTTAGCCCCGCCCATGCCCCCCAGCCTGAGTCCCACCAAGCCACGCCCACAGATCTGGTAGGGAAAAAAATGAATTTCACCCCTGGTTGGTTGGGCTGAGAGAGAATAACTAGCACAATCACCTATTTACCCAGAACCACTCCTGGTGATGTGGATTAGGCTGAAGGAGAATGATTGGGGAACCTGGCTTTCATGCTTAAGATTGAATGCAGGATCTTCTTCTTTGTTGCTTGGTGTCTTAAACACTAGACTAGGGGTTGGCAACCTTAAACACTCAAAGAGCTACAAAGGTCCTAACCGGAAGCCCCCCATTCAATTCTGGAGCCAACCGGACACTGTGGCACTTCCCCCACCATAGAGTCTCCTCCTAGCGCAGTGTACTTTTTCCTATATCTGTTCTAACCAAAAGCCTTATCAATTGTGGAGCCGACTGGCAATAGGAGCTGCAGCAGAGAGGTGAAAGAGCCACATGTGGCTCCAGAGCCACAGGTTGCTGACCCCTGCACTAGACCAAACTGGCTTTTATCGAGCCTAATACTTACATGGACTATTTTTAATTAGATCATCAACCTTAGCTTTATCTGTTTGGTTAAAATCATACTGATAATCTCTATAAAATCAGAAATGGGATGGCGACAACCCTTGTTCTATAATAATTAGATGCTGCAATGAATGTTAACTTTGGATAAGTTTCATCTAGAATAGCTCCACACAACACAGTGTAGAACAATTTAAATTTATTTCAGTGGGATCCCTGTAATGTCCAGATGGACACAATTAATAGGTGTACCAAAGTAAAGATCACTTGGTGATGACAGAACCAAAGGGGCTTGTTTGTTGAGTTTCTTGGTTGAGTGTTTTCTCTAATATACTTGAAATAAGCATAGATTTGTATATGACATAATTTCCTAAATGATCGCTGATGGTAGTACAATTTCATTTTCTTGCACAGGAAAAAAAGCTTTCTAAGCAAACCAACTGGAAATGGTTTATTCAATTGTTTTGTTTTACTTAATAAATGTTTGGTAATCGAGCACCTTATAACTGCTTGGGTCAAAAAGGTAACTGTAGGTTAACTGTAGTGCTCTGAGAGCAGGCGATAAAATGTTTTAATTTTGACCTTCCTATCAAAAATGCCTTTAGGTTCCTCACCCTTAATTACTTCAGCTCTGAAGCTTTGTGAGTAATATCAGCATTTTGATCTTATGCCATTCCAGCTAATAAATTCTGCTTAGTAATATTGGATAGTAAAGTTCATAGATATTGACTTATTCACACCCAAAGGCCACTTAACTCATGCATAGCATGAGAGTTAACTTTAGTTCTTTGCTACACATATTGTCATTATTCTGGGGGGAAGATTAAAGTTACAGTTGGTCTTGTGGTTTCTCATTCAACATCCAGGAGACACCTATCCTGCTGTTGATGATTATGGTGGGTGCAGTATGGGTATGAATATTATGATCTTCTTAACATTCCCTGGCATGACAGTACTATTGATAAAGCAATTAGAACTATCACACAAACTTACCTCAGAGTAAGCTGTACTGAAAATAGTGGAAATTATTTCAAAAATTTTATATACAGAAACCACAGAACACAACTAAGTGGGCAATACAACCATAAAGTTGGTTCTGAAATATGTATCTCATGATGCTTGCTTGGTATGTGGCAAATATTGCCATCTTTGAATGCATCTTTAGTTCAGGATGTAATCCAAGATACTAATGAAGTTTATCCCTTCTTTTTGTTCATACATCTATACATGATCTTTCTGGAACTCTCTTGCTTTCTCCTAACACTTATTCTACTGGCTGGGTATGCTGGTGTTAAGGATGGAATTTTTCCCCCTTTTCTTCTCTATTGCCAAATATATTGCTATCTGGTCTGTCTAGTGCAAATTACTCTAGAAATGTCATTTATACAAGATTAACTGACATCTACTGTAGACCAGTGGAAACTATAATTCTTGGATCTAAAAAATCATAGAGAGCCACCCAGTTTGGTGTAGTGATTAAGGCACCAGGCATGGAAACCATGAATTCTAGTCCCATCTTAGGCACAAAGCCTTGGCTACCAAGGTCCCTACCTTGGTCTAGTCCAGTGGTGGGATTTGAATAATTTAACAACCGGTTCATCCAGGATCAGGTTGGCTGTTGGTTGGCCCTACCTGATCCTGGGTGAACTGGTTGTTAAATTACTTTACTCCCTGCTATCAAAGTGAATCCTGGGTGTTGCACTGTGCTACAATGGAGAAATGGACAATGGAACAGCCAGCACAATGGAATGAGGAAGAGCAGGGAGAAGAAAGAGAGAAAGCTGCCTTCTCCTTCCCCCATGCCGGCCACTCCATTGCCCATTTCTCCATTGTAGTGCAGCGTAACACTCAGGATCTATTTTAATTGTGTGTGCATGGGGGGTTAATTTAGAAACCAGTTTACCTGAATCAGTGCAAACCAGCTAAATTCCACCACTGGTTTAGTCACTTTTTCTTAGGTTCACTCGGGAAGGAGGCAATGGCAAGCCACTTCCAAATTTTTGCCAAGAAATCTTCAGAAACTTGTCCAAGCAGTTCCAGAAGTCATCACTGATTTGATGGCATAAAATATGTGTTTATCTGTTTGCCTACCTATGATCTGTTGTCTGTTTATCTGCCTGCCTGCCTGCCTGCCTATCTGCCGGTCATTCTACCAATCAGGTCAAATTTAAATGGGAATTAGATCATGACAGATAAGGCAATCAATGACTGCTAGACTCGATAGCTGTCGTGTTATCTGAAATATTACAGACAAACACTTCTCAATCAATTGCTAAAAAAAAGGAAAGCAGAAGGGTCCTGTTGCTTATTACCTGCTTGTGAGCTTCTTAAAGGTATATATAATTTAGCATTACTGGTATAAGATAAATATCTGTTTGGTATAGTGGTTAAAATGCTGATTAGGAATCTGTGAGTTCTAGTCTGATGTTAACATGAAATCTGGTTGGGCTCTCTCAGCCAACTTACCTCACAGGGTTGTTGTTAGAAAATAGGCTGAAAAAGGGATATTAGTGTGTTTGACATTTTGAATTACTTATAAATAATAAAGACAAGACAAAAGAACCTTAAAAATGAAATAACAATTTGTTGTGATGTAACAAGACAATTATTACTACTGTATATTAGAGGCCAGCAATTAAATATGAAGTCTAAATGGATAAAGGAAAAGAATAAGTTGAAATCTGTTTCCTAGTACAGAAGTATGCAGTGAGGGGCATTTAGTCAGGCTTCTCCTAAGAGGCTGGAATGGAATGAATTGAATTCTTTTAAATAAAGTTAATTATAGAAAAATTTAAACTCAGAATTCCACTGAGTGTTAAATAAAAGTTCTACTTACTGTATAAAATCAAATAAAGTGAAACTTTGGGAGTGAGAAATAAGATTCCATTTGTTCCTTGCATTGGAATATTTTGTCATATGAGAACTAACTTTCACATAGTCCACATTTTGGTGAATTGCAACTTACAAGGGTTTCTGTAGCTACAGGTGAAACTCGAAAAATTAGAATATCATGCAAAAGTTCATTTATTTCAGTAATGCAATTTAAAAGGTGAAACTAATATATGAGATAGACTCATTACATGCAAAGCAAGATAGTTCAAGCCATGATTTGTCATAATTGTGATGATTATGGCTTACAGCTCATGAAAACCCCAAATCCACAATCTCAGAAAATTAGAATATCACATGCAATCAATAAAACAAGGATTGTACATAGAACAACATCAGACCTCTGAAAAGTATAAGCATGCATATGTACTCAGTACTTGGTTTGGGCCCCTTTTGCAGCAATTACTGCCTCAATGCAGCATGGCATGGAAGCTATCAGCCTGTGGCACTGTTGAGGTGTTATAGAAGACCAGGATGCTTCAATAGCAGCCTTCAGCTCTTCTGCATTGTTCAGTCTCATGTCTCTCATCTTTCTCTTGGCAATGCTCCATAGATTCTCTATGGGGTTTGCTGGCCAATCAAGCACAGTAATCGGTCATTGAACCAGGTTTTAGTGCTTTTGGCAGTGTGGACAGGTGCCAAGTCCTGCTGGAAAATGAAGTCAGCATGCCCATATAGCTCGTCTGCAGAAGGAAGCATGAAGTGCTTCAAAATCTCCTGGTAGACGGCTGCACTGAATCTGGATTTAATGAAGCATGGTGGATCAACACCAGCAGATGACATGGTTCCCCAAATCAACACAGACTAGAAACTTCACATTAGACTTCAAACATCTTGCAGTGTGTGCCTCTCCATTCTTCCTCCAGACTCTGGGTCCTTGGTTTCCAAATGAGATTCAAAAGTTGCTCTCATCAGAAAAGAGGACTTTGGACCACTGAGCAACAGACCAGTTCTGTTTTTCTTTAGCATAGGTAAGACACTTCTGACGTTGTTTGTTGTTCAGGAGTGGCTTGACAAGAGGAATACGACATTTGAAATCTATGTCCAGGATCCGTCTGTGTGTGGTGGCTCTTGATGCACTGACTCCAGCCTCAGTCCACTCCTTGTGAAAGTCCCCAACACTTTTGAATGGCCTTTTCCAGGCTGCGGTCATCCCTGCTGCTTGTGCACCTTTTTCTTCCACACTTTTCCCTTCCACATAACTTTCTATTAATGTGCTTTGATACATCCAACTTCTTTTGCAATTATCTTTTGAGGCTTTCCCTCCTTATGGAGGGTGTCAACGATGTTTTTTTGCACAACTGTAAAGTCAGCAGTCTTTCCCATGATTTTGATTCCTACTGAACCAGACTAAGAGACTGTTTAAAGGCTCAGGAACCCTTTGCAGGTGTTATGGCTTAATTTGCTGATTAGAGTGGGGCACTTTGAGCCTGGTTTATTGAACCTTTTCACAATATTCTAATTTTCTGAGATTGTGGATTTGGGGTTTTCATGAACTGAAAGCCATAATCATCTCAATTATGCCACATCATGGCTTGAACTATCTTGCTTTGCATGTAATGAGTCTATCTCATATATTAGGTTCACCTTTTAAGCTGCATTACTGAACTAAATGAACATTTGCATGATATTCTAATTTTTCAAGTTTCACCTGCATATTGAATGAAATTTTTGGAAAATTAGTGTTCATCAGATCTTTTTTTTTTTAAAAAAAAATTGTTTTTATTGATTTTAACAACAAAAAAAAAAACCACATAAAACATACAACATAAAACATAAAAACATCATCCTCCTTCATAGATTTACAAACAGTGTATCGGTTGGTTTACCACTTTTTTTTGTGCATCCGTTTCCTAGACGCCATTATAGTTATATTACATAATAACTCATATTATCAATCAACAATTGTATAACCTAGTATCATTACTGAGAAATCATTTAACTATAATTTTGTTAATTCATACTTTAATGAGATAACTATAATTTACTTAATTTATTTTACAACAAATCATAAGATCATACCAAATCTATCTTAGTAAAGTTTTATAAAAATAATATCAAAGAAAATTATATCCTAAGTCTAAATATTCTATTATTGTGTTTTATTATCTGACCATTGATAAAAAAGATCCCAAACTTCATAAAATTGTTTATCTTCTTGTTCTCTAATTTCAAATGTCAATCTACTCATTTCAGCATAATCCAATATTTTCTTAATAGTTTCTTCCTCTAATGGAATTTTCTCACTCTTCCAATTTTTAACAAATACAATCTAGCCGCTGTTAATACATTTACAATCAAATATTTCAAATTTTTATTATATGTATCAGGTAAGATTCCCAATAAAAAAATCTCTGGTATCAAGTCTATATGTTTCTTTGTCATTTTTTCCAACCATATGCAAATTTTAGTCCAATATTTTCTAGCAGTGTTCATCAGATCTTGAATATCATAGGCCACCTCTCCTTGGACATTGTTGATGAAACTGCATTCCACTGGAAAAATTCAGAATTGCATTTATTTTGTGGGGAAATAGTTGAGTCCTCTAAGCCTGGTCATGAATCAAAAAAGAAGAAAAACTTAATCAATATTACAATACAATATTTTATTTATTAGTTTAATATAATATGATATTGTAACATTAATCTTAATCAATATTTCTCTTTTTGATCTAATAGCCTTTTATCTTTCTACAATCAATCTCAATATTATGAAAAATACCGTTTTTTTCCCCTTCTGCCTAGGATAATGGAGCCCAGATGGAAACTGAAGTAATAATTATTCCCCAAGATTGCATGTGTCCCTTAATGTCTTTCTTATATTTTAATGCATCCTAAAAAAGAAAAACCTCTTTCAAAAAATAATAATAATAACAGATGAAAGTCTGTGACACAATTTTGAGACACACCAGCTATGATGTAAACCTAAAACAAACTTTAGCAATCAAACAAAAAAGAAATGTCTGCAATCCACTCCTAAAAATTTCACCATTCTGCCTATATAAGTGATTTCCCACTTTATATCATTTCACAGCTCACTGCAGCATCAGCTGTCCACAAAGGCATGAAAATGTTGCCTGTTCTTTTTTTCTTTTTCTTTGTTTAGGAGTACTTCTAAATCTAATTTCTGGCATAAACAAGAAAGCATACTCAACCTTATAAAAATCTGTAATTTTTCTTCTGTAAGGAATAAATCAGTTGCTGGTCTTAAAAAAAGTTTCTTTGTATTCTTTAGGCATGAGGAAGATGTATTAAAAATCTTGAACATCTTACTTGAATCCACTATATTCCCATTGTTGCTCCTAACATCCTTCTAACTTGAAAGCTCACGGCCAATCTGGCATAACATTGAGAAAAACTAATTTTGCTTCTAGTAGAATTGGAAATTTTCAATGAGTGTAAGGCAGGCAATCAAAACACCATTTTATCAATACTTGTAAATCAAACCACTGATGTGCACAACTTTGCAAATGAGACACTTCCCTCCAAGAGGCTAGCAGTGTGACTTTGTGGTTCTTGTTTGAAGAAACTTTGTTACATCATTATTGGCTTGAATCTGCCAACCAGTCAAAGACGGAAAATAGGAAGGAAGTAGAAACAAATACGATTCGGAATTGTGATTTCCTGGTATATTGAAATATCCTGCCCTTGTCATTATGTTTTATATCTGTTTAGTTGAGTTGATTTATGCAGACAGGTATTATAAGCATAATAGTGCTTTGTATTTGTATGCTTTATACAGGTGAAAGGGATTGTTCGCATAAGGTCTCCGGCTTCAGCTTCCTATCCTATGATTCTGTGTTTTGCCCTAGTTTAAAATTTACAAATCTCTGACATCAATTAGTCATTCTAGAGTTCCAACGAACAGTTCACATTGAAAATGAAGAAATACTGCCCATCCTTTCATCTTCATATAATCATAATTTAGATAGAAAAAAGTCTAGAGTCTAAAAAGTCTAATTTTTGTTAAAAAAAATTAAAAATATAAACTTATATAAAGTAAGGAGGAAAAAAGAAAAAAATCAAAAGCTAAAAATATAAGAAAAGGAAAAATCCAAGAAAGAAAAGAAAGAAAAATATAAAAGAAGCAAAAACAATGCCCTAAAACCAAAGAAATGACTCCCACAATCTTCTTTATAGCAATTATAAAAACAATGATAAATACAATAAACACAAGTATAATTATAATTTTAAAAGCTACAACATGCTTGTCTTCTTTCTGTTATCTGTCTCGCTAATCATCAAAACCATAAATCGTATGTTCATTTTTTTTTCTGTTTCATGTGAAAAGTCTATAAGGAGATTCCAGTTATCAATAAGCATAGATGTTGTTCTTTCTCTAATCAAAGAAATCAATTTATCCATCTCAAAAACTTCTATCATCTTCACCAATCATTTCTCTAGTATAGGTAGAGCTGAATCTTTCTATTTTTTTCCATAATCTTTTTTTAATAAATATTATAAACACGGACAAGTTTCCATGACATTTTTGAACTGTCCATCAGTCCCAAAACAAAGACCTTTGCCCTCAATCATATATTACTATTTAAAATCTTTGGAATGAGTGTATACATTTGAATCCAAAATTTTCTAGCTTTTTTCAGTCCACAAAGCATGATGAAATGTTTCATCATGATGCTTGCATTTACAACAAATTAATTTAGACCATTTCTCTGGTGATACATACCAAGAGTACTTTATTTTATAAAAATTCTCTTTAACATTATAACATGGTATAAATTTCAATCTTTTCAATCACAGTCTTTCTTCTGTTTATTATAACAAAACATTTTAGCACACTTTATGATTCATTCTTTCATTTGTTCTTCTATTTGAAATTTCAGTAAAAGTATATACATTTTACCAATTGCATTTTCAACATTTGTACATAATTCTACTCCAAACTCAGTCTTACAATCTTCAAAACTCTTTTGTCTACTAGACATTTTTCTAATAAGAACTATGTCCTTCTCAATTCTTCTCTTGATTTTATTTTCCAATGCTCTTGGCAAATTTTACTATTTCACCATGAGACCTTGTGGCTTAGTAGTTAGATTGGAATTTTGCATGCTAAATATGCCCATAGTTAGGAGTTTGATTCTGACCAGCTCATGGTTGACTCAGTCTTCCATCCTTTCGAGGTTGGTAAAATGAGGACCCAGATTGTCGGGGGCAATATGCTGACATTTGTAAATGTCACTTACAGAGGGCTGTAAAGCACAACAAAGCAGTATATATAAGTCTAAGTACTAGTGCGATAAGTTAACCATTTTGTTTACCTATTATAACCTGTCTTGCTAAGAGTCACAAAGGTTTGTATCTATTCCATATTCTCAATGTGCCATGTCTAATATAATGATTTTTTAAATCCAACTTAAACTCTGATGGTGTATCATAGATATCCATCCAAATCTCAGGCCACGACCATCTAACTCCCAAAGCCTTCTGCTTCTCAGTAGCCTCTATTCTTTCCTCTAAATGAAACAGCAAGCTGCAAAATGCAATTTCTAATCAGGTAAACTGAATTTCCCTCTTTACATCTTATAACATCTTATATTTATTTCACCCATGCCACACAAATTTAGATGTATTTTTCTGCCACTATTTAAATGGTGCATCACTTGTCAAAACAGATATTGTCTGAAATGAAAACACCATTCTAGGCAAGAGATTCACTTTTATCACAGAAATTCTCCCCAGCAATGACAGTTTTAGTTTCTCCCACCTTAACATGACATTTTAAATTCATTCCATGCTTTAATATTGCTATTTTAAAATATTTGTCACAGTGATAACCAGATGCTTTAATTTCTTCTCTCCCTTAAAACCTATTTTAGTAATCGATCACATTTGATTTTCTATTTTAATGTTTTTGTTAACTTCTTTGTCTTGTTGATCTCAAAACCTGCTAATGAATTAAATTATTTTAATTTGTTAATTAATGTTCCAGTTCCTTCGAAGATTTATTTTCTTAGAATAACTTTCTTAATCTGCTTCAGGTAAGGTGCTACCATGGGAATCTTTCTAAATTCATACATTGATCTCAAAGTGATGTTCTCATTGCCAATCCCACAATCCCAACATCTGGAACGGTATTTGACAAGCCTGGGTAAATTGTTTATTTATTTATTTATTTATTTTGGCCAAAATTGGGTAAAAATGGATAACAATAGACAAACATCATAAAGCAAATGATTGAGCTTAGGTCAAGCAGTCAGTGCAAAATGCTATCTGAAGAAAAGGAAGACTCTTTGGAGATTATCTGGTTAACAATTCATAATGAATATCCTGTGATAACTGGGGAGACTATGATGCAATTATTACTGTTTCCAAGAACCTACAGGTGTGAAATAAGATGTTTGACTCTTGTCTTCATAAGGGATGCAAAATAAAACTGAACCCCTCCAAAAAACATCTTGGTATTAAGGTAAATCCTTAAGTAAAGAATTGTCAAGATTTCTCTAGGGATTTGAAATTGTAAGGCCTCACTGTTTATATAGTGGAAATTAGGGAGCATAATAGTGATAGCTTTTGAAGATCGATAGAGAGACGATGGGGGTGGGGTGGGCCTGGCCAGGGTGGGCCTGGCCAGATTGATATCACTCATGTCAGGGGCCCTATGATGACCCAAGCACTCTGCTAACGAAAGTGGGCTCCTAAGTTCAGTTTTCGGCTGCAACGGCCTCCTGCAACCCTCTGCCAGCGAAAACAGAGCTCAGAAGGGATGCACACAGCTCTTGTGAATTCCGTTTTCACTGGCAGAGGCACAGTGGGCCAGTTCTTTACTGCTTCCAGGTTGGCTCCGTGGGCTAAATCTAAGCACCCTGTGGGTCAGATGAGTTTGACACTCCTGGTCTACACTATTGAAAACTGATAAAATGTACTATAATGAGTGAACATTCAAATTCAAGAAAAAGCTCTTTCTGGTAAAACCTACTTGCATTCAGCAAAGGATTTGTTTACACAGCACATAAAGCAGAAAGCAAATAGCAGGTGATCCTTGACCACAACTGAGTCCAAAATTTCTGTTACTGAGTGAGATTGTCAAGTGAGTTTTGCCCCATTTTATGACCTTAATCACTATAGATGTTAAATTAGTAACATAGTTGGCTTCCCCATTGATTTTGCTTGTTAGAAGGCCGCAAATCACATGATACTAAGACACTGCAATCGTAATAAATATGAGTCAGTTGCTAAGCATCTGAATTTTGATCACGTGGGGATACTGCAGTGGTCATAAGTGTATAATATATATGACACTTTTTTCAGTGCCATTATAACTTCAATCAATCACTAAATGAACTGTTGTAAGTTGAAGACTACCTGTATTCTGGTTTCCGCTGCTTCTTGCTTGATCTTTGTGATAGAAGTCATTAGAACAGCAAAAATCTGGTTACAAACAATAGTCTCCCCCAAACAGTGAATATAGGGCAAGAGCATCATTAATTTCCACATTATAGCCATGTTCCAATATCTAAGGGGCTGCCACAAAGAAGAAGCTATTCCCTAAAGTACTGAAGGTAGAACAAGCAACAATGAATGGAAACATATCAAAAAGAGAACCAACCTAGAAGTAAGGAGAATTTTATTGACAGAACAATTAATCAGTGGAATGACTTGCCTCCACAAGTTGTGGGTGCTTGAACAATGGAGGTTTTTAAGAAGAGATTGGACAACCATTTGTCTGAAATAATTAAAGGTTGGGGATTGTGCTAGAAGAACTTCAAGGTCCTCTCCAGCTCTGTTGGAATTGATGAAGCTGATGAAACTTCTGGGATGAGAAGTGAAATGTATTCTTCAAGGAAAAGAAACATAGTCCAGTTACCTTTTGAAAAAGCACATTTGAGACAGTCATGATTAGGATGACTCAGAAGATCCATACACATCCAACTATATTATTCTGTTATTTTGTAATCTTCTTGTATCTAGAAATATTTTTCTCTTTCACAAACCTTTGCAGCAACAATGCAGATTGACCCTCAGCAATCACATAGATAGATTTTCTCGGTAATCATTTTTCTCCTTAACCTGATCCTTTAAGTTTTCCCATAGGGCGCCTCTCATCACTGTAAGTGAATTCATCTGACTTACTGCTGGTCTTCCTGTATTTCTCTTCCCCTACCCCCCACCACATATTTCCACCATATTTCCCAGAGCTCTCTCCAGTGAACTAGGTTTTCCCATAATGTGTCTGAAATAGGATAATTTGAGCACTGGGTGACTTAAATGAGAGCTCTACGTTAATTCAACAGAGATAAGAGCTAATTAAAACAGGAACTAGAAACAGACTTAAAAAATAGGTTATTCATGCATCTACTGGATCTAATCTCTACAACATATTTTTTATAGTCCAAGTGCATAAGCACAGCATATCTGAAAATCTCTTCACATTGGTTTGATATATTGTTTAATGACAAAATCTTACCTCCGTTCTCTTTTCTTCAGATGATTTTTTAATTCATAGTTTCAACATTTACAATTTTCTGTTCCAATATACAGCTGACATTTCTTGGGTTTTCATATCTTCCATTGGAACGCTTCAACAAATTTAGCCTTGAGAGCTTCTCAGTACTGATGAATAGGTTTTTTTATTCATCAAGCATGCATAAAGCTAAGACACACCCTGAAATTACTTATTTCAGATTTTTTTTTTACAAAGATGAGATATTTGAAAGCAGGAATTTATTCTTTGTTTAAATAACAAGGTAGAAGCCCACGTCAAACATGTTCAGGTTATAAATAAATCCAAATAGATTCAGAAGATGGTACTATCTAGAATGTTTTAATAATAATTGCCTCTATCTATTTTCAAGGCAAAGATCTATACCTAATTTAGAGGGCTTTATTTAAGCAAAACTATAATCTCACTTTTGCAAGTTACAAAAAGAGAAAAATGAGCTTTTATTAACAAAAACTAGAATTTTCTATGTTTGGGCTATGGGATATAATGCTCAGAATTCCCTGTTTTGAATTAACATGGGATGTCATGTGATGACAGTGATGTTGGGTGACTTTTCTGTTGGATAACCTTGATGTTGCATGACCTAAAGGGGAAAAAAATCATTACCCGCATGTACTCATGTGTCTTGTTGTGTCAGCTTATGTCACGGTTTTTATCAAGTGCATTCTGACATTTTTACAAGAACTTTGGCATCAGTACCTTAAATCACCAGGTCTGTGTGAGGCAGCTTTGATTTGTCTTGAGCATTTTGTGCTGCAGAAGAAATACATTTTTCCTTGCCAAGACCTCAAATCTCATCACCTCAACTGGCACTTGCAATAACCAGAAGAGGCTTAATGCAAGTGCCAATCGAAGTATTTAGAGCAGATAAAGTGAAGCAATACAGCTGCCCCACTTTGCTTGTGGAAATGAGGGAACCCCTTGCTTTAGGAAGAAACTTGATGCACAGTCCTACTATTTATGTTAAAATATTGTACTTGTTACAGCTTTATTTGTGCTCAATGAAATTTGCAAGCTCCAGAAAGGAAGTAATTTTTCCTACTGTTCAGGCTGTAGAAGATCAAGGCAGGATTTGTAACTGCTCCTCAAATATCTAAAAATCTGTCAAAGAGTGAAAAGATTTGTCCTCTGCTGCTTCAAAGAATATCATAAAATGTAATATTGCAAAGTACATTGGAAAGCATCTATCCTATCATACTTATTGGTGCAGAAATCCATTGCTGCTAAATTCCTACAGCATCTCTGACAGATGCCATCCAACTTCTGTTAAAAAAAGACAAACCACAAGCAAAGAAGAATCCATTACTTGACAAGGCAGATTTCAATGTTGAAGACTCTTATTGTAGGATTTTTTTTTTCCTGATGAGTCAAAATCTACTTTCTTATAGTTTAAACCAGTTGTTTGTCATCCTGATTTCTGGTCACACAATAGAACTTATTCTTTTCCTTCAAGTATCTCTTCTCCACTCGAATTATATCCAATGTCTCTAAACACTCTTCATAAATCTTTCTTTCCAGGCAATTTTCACTTTGGTTGCTGCCTCTGGATATGCTCTAGGTTATTTCTATTTCCAAAAATTGAAACCCAGTAGTAAGTGTTCTACTTACAGTTGAGCCAATCCTGAATAAAAAGGAACATGTTAATATTTAGTTTTCTCAAAGTATACGGTTTTAGGCTTTGAAAGAAAAGGACTTAAGTACTGGTGGGATAGTGTTGAGCAGGGTCTCCAACCTTGTCAGCTTTAAGATAAGAATATAGGCCCAGACCCTCTTAAGTCTAAACAGGAGATCCCACAGATGGTTGTAGAAAATAAGGGGATCAAGTTCCTGTGAGATTTCCAAATTCAGATAGACAGGCAGGTACTGGCCAATCAACCAGATATCATGGTGGTAAGCAGACAGAAGACAACAGTTCTGATAGCTATATCAGTACAGAGTGACAACAACATCACAAAGAAGTATGAGAAATTGGAGAAGTACTAGAGCCTGAAGAACAAACTGGAGGTGATATGGAAAGTAAAAACCAAAGGGATCCTAGGGGTAATAAGAGCATTTAGGCTTATGATTCCTAAATTGGGAGTGTTCCTAGGAGCAACATCAGAGCTTTCTGTCCAAAAGAGTCCAGTGCTAGGAACAGCACTATGCAGAATCTTCTGATAGAAGGCCCAAGGTTGAAGAAGACATAGACCATCCATAAGAGTGACAAAGGATTATAGAGATATAAATATTGATGTCATTTAGCAATTGTTCTCTCTTATTCATTCTACTCCACTTCCAAACCATTACCTATTATGTTTTCCGATAACATCTTTGCTTTGAGAAGTTGAGCTGCTGACTCTTATGTCAACTGATTAATTTGTGCATGTATTCAAATGGGTACAATTCTTTATTTTTCTTCCTTAAAATACAAGTGGTGAAATATGATGTGAAAATAAAGAAAATAAGACTTTATATTGATTCCTGACATACTCCTGGCTACCAGCTATTAGAATATCAATAATCTCATGAGAAGCAGAGTCTGTAGAGATTATCAATAATCTCATGAGAAGAAGAATCTCCTGAAAAATTACAAGTCTTTTGGAATAATAGACTAAATTTCTCTCTGGACCTATTTGTGAAGAGATAGTGGAAGAAGCCATGTTGGATTGATTATGGAACAAAAGGCCAAATCTCATAAATAAAACCATCCACATGTGCTTTGATATAAGTTGAGGAAAAAGAAGAAGAAGAAGAAGAAGAAGAAGAAGAAGAAGAAGAAGAAGAAGAAGAAGAAGAAGAAGAAGAAGAAGAAGAAGAAGAAGAAGAAGAAGAAGAAGAAGAAGAAGAAGAAGAAGAAGAAGAAGAAGAAGAAGAAGCAGCAGCCTTCATGAAAATTAAGCAGCAGGGAGATCCAGAACTTCTTCTTTTTTGGACTGCAGCCTAGGCTGGCAGAACTATCCTGTGACTTTCAGAAAGTCAAGTGGGAACATTGCTGGTCAATTTAGGTGCTACTGCTATGAATTGGAATTCAACATCTGAAGGACAAAATGTTGCTCACTTCTCATCTAGACTAATGCACTAAGGTAGCCTATAAACATTAACACCCTGTTAATGAAACTGTTGAAACAAAACACACAATAATTTTATTATCTGGGTAGAGCTACAGACAACCCTACTCAGAAATCTGATAGCATCTTTCCAGACTAACACATTTGATTAAAAGCCATAAACAGACATGAAAGCATATGCCTTTTAATCAAATGTGTTAGTCTGAAAAGATTATACTAGATGCTGAGTTTAAGCTACCATATAGATCACTTCCTAAAGACACACCAATTGTGCCCAAGATAGGGCAAGTTTCCCCCCCACATGGTTTTCTAATTTTTTTCAATTTGTATCTACTTGAGAAATTATAATAATATACCATTTAAATAATTCTTCCATCCTGGTGCCCCAAATAAGTTGGATGTCAACTCCCAGGATCTGATGCTGAGAGTTGAAACTCTCTGTTCATGAAGATTTTGGAAATTAGAAATATTTATTAAGGATAATAGTTGACTCCCAAATGGATAAAGATTCAGGAAGACATTATGTAAATGGCCACCTTCCAGCTCCTCTTTATTAGGGAAGAGGCCAGCTATTTTTCTAATTCATAGAATGACAGTACTAAAGCAAATAACGAAGACTCTTTTTTTAATGTTTTTTTGAGCTGTATTGGTCTTAAAAGACAAATAGCTTAGTTACTGGGATTTTCATCGCTCCGTTTTTTTTCTCAATAAATCCTGCTAAAGTGATTCTGTGAGAATTGTGCTTCAAAAAGAATTAGTTTTAGGCAGATGCCAAATAGTTTTTCATTGGGTATGTTATTGCAAAATTAAATCCTCTAGCTAATAAGCAATATTATTTTCCTCTCTGCCCATTTATTCTGTGGACCATTTTAAAATCCTTAAAATTTTTAGTACTAATCAATGAGAATTTTTATTATGGGGGAAGAGATTTCAGCACACTGAATTTTTTAAAAGCACTGTGCTTATGTGCTTATATGCATAGCTTAGTTTATAAGCTAAGATCTCAACCTGCCCATTACACATGCCAGATGATGAAGAGTAAACTTAGACTGACACTTAGAGAAATCCAATAATCCAACTGGACTTTGATTTGAGAAGATAGAGATGTACTCACCAGTGAACAGAAGGAAAATACCATTTCAGCTTAGAAATTGGTTAAGGATTGGGGGAGAAAAACCACGCTAGAAATGACATTTTCATGAGCTCGAATTGATGTGATGAGTTTGGGTCAGACGAAATGTGTCTCACTGTATGTTTTTAGCATGAAGCTGACATTTCTCTGATGCTGCTGCAAATTTAAAGTGACAACCTCTTATTTTTCACAGGAAAGATGTGAGAGTTCCCAGGTAAGCAGTGGCCTCAGCTGGTGAATAGCAAACAGAAATGCTTGCATTCTGCTAATGTTTTGAATTGGTGAACATGGTGGCTTGATTAGTTACAAAACTGCCAATGACCTTTAGAAGCAGTGATGATTTCATGATGATTACCAATGCCCTCAATAATCAGACGCTTTCTGATTATTCAGGGCATTATAAGTTCAACAAAGTGGTAATAATAACAGTTGTGTTGCTGCTACATGATGCAACATTGCTTTTTTTTTTTCCACTGGAGCAGGATAGTGTTCAATGAGTGTCTGATAATTTCTGTTATGTGCCCATATTGCTAATTGCTATGTTCCTAATAAAGAAAATACATTTTTGTTTAAATTCTTAGGTGGCCTCCTCATACAACCTTTTTGCCCATCTTTTTCATGGCAACTAAAAGATCTTATTGCTTGGGAGGAAAGCTATGGCAAACCAAGACTATATTAAAAAGCAGAGAAGTCACCTTGCTGAAAAAGATTCATATAGTCAAAGCTTTGTGTTTTCCCAGTAATAATGTATGCCAATGAGAGAGAGATGGACTATAAGGAAAGCCGAGTGCTGAAGAATTCGTGCATTTGAATTGTGGCACTGAAAAAGACTCCTGAGAGTCCCTTAGACTATAAGGAGATGAAATCAGTCCATCTTAAAGGAAATTAGTCCTGGCTGTACTTTGGAAGGACAGATACTGAAGTGAAACTCAAATTTGTTGGCTACTAAAGAAAGAGAGAGGATTCATTGGAAAAGCTCATGATGTTGGGAAAGGTTGAAGACAAAAGGAGAAGGAGATGGCAGAAGATGAAATACTAGATAGGGTCATTGACGCAATGAACATGAATTTGGGCATATTCCAAGAAGACAGGGGACTTGGAATGGGTCACAAAGACATGACTTATCCACTAACCCAGGGGTTGCCAACCTTTTGGACCTCATAATTTTAAATTCCGTGGACCAGACACCCTGGGAAAATCCCAAAAAAAGTTTACAGGAAAATTCCCTACCCCGTTTTCCTACCGATTGATCATTCTTTATTTGGGATCGCAGAATACCGTCTCCAGCTCCATTTTTGGGGGAGAAAAAGAGAGAGAGAGAGACTTTTGCCTTCATGCAAGGAAAGCAGCAGAAGCAGCAGAAGTCTTTCTTTCTCTCCCCCAAACTCCGCCAGAAATGAGTCTTTGTCAAACTTGTCATGCCAGTGCAGCCTCTTGGTGCAGGATGCCTTGCAGGGTTCCAAAGACTTATTTCTGGTGGAGTTTGGGGAAGAGAAAGAAAGACTTTTGCTGCAGACAAAAGCAGAAAAGAAAACAAGTGGAAAGAAGCAGCCCGGTAGCCAGGCCAGGTGCATGGGGCGAGTGGGCGGCATAGCCTTGCATTCCCACACAGCCTTAATTAATTGCTTTGGGGGGTGCTTTGGGGGTGACATTTCTCTGCAGACCACCAAAAGTTTCTTGCAGCCCACTGGTTGGCAACCACTGCACTAAACAACAACACCTTGTTGCAATTGTTATTTTATGCAACACCTGGCCTTTCAGAAATGTCTGAACACTCAGCTCCACCATGTTGTTTGGGATTCTTAGAACAGCATGCATTCATGGGCTGGATAGCACTATGAAAAGCCTTCGTTAGCCTCTTAATTGTTAATGTTGAATTTTAACTATCTTTACCTCTTCCAGCACTGGAAGTTTTTTTAAAAATGTTGGATAACCATTTGTCTGAAGTGGTGTAGGGTTTCCTGCCTAGGCAGGGGGTTGGACTAGAAGACCTCCAAGACCTCCAACTCTATTCTCTTATACAAATTTTATGTACAGGGTGGTGTTTTTTAGTTTATTTGTTTTAATGTATTTGTCAAGCCTGAAATTAACATATGTGTAGCCATTTTAGTTAGGCTTAGTATATATTCTTTTTCTTACTTTCTCTTTGGCAGTCGTGGGAGAAGGTTTTGGGCTTGCCACATTCCTAAGAGGGGAGGAGTGGGGATAGAGAAAGTTGTTTAGGCTAGATGGTTCTTCTTCCTGTGGGAGAACGAGCTACCATGCTCAGGCCCCTTGAGGTGGAAATTTATGACATTGGACAACGTTGAATTACTTCTATTGGAGAATGTGACTTTGGGGGGTTGTTTCTAACTTCTAATATTGTGGGGTAATTCCAGGTTGTGTCAGATCCGGAATTACCACGGACTTTGCTACTTTGATGCTTTCCTAAATAAAAGAAATTGTCTTGGAAGATGGACTTTGTTCTTTTCTTTTTAAATGGATTTCATCACTTAGAAACATAACAGTATTACTTGTACATTACCCATAGTTCCTCTGTGAGTGAGAAGGACAGATTCTAAATTTGATAAATAAATAAAGGCAGGTGGTATTCTACTGTTTTGAAAAGAAACGAGAAAGCAGGTTTCTTTTCTTTGAGAAACTTGATATCTACTAGTTTGATTGCAGTGGGTTTTCTGGTATTTCCCCAGATCAATAGTTCAGTTACATTGAAACACTTCAGCTGTAAGCTAAGGCAGCATCTCTTGACTTCAGCAGGCCTCAAAAGATACTCAATTTGTCATTGAATTCAGTGAAGCAGAAAGACAGAGAGAGAAGAAGAAGAAAAACTACTCATGCACTGATTTTAACCTGTTTGTTTCCTTGATATGGTAAAAAAGAAAAAAAAATATTTGTAGCTCAGAAAATGGAATTTCATAAAACAATCTATATGAGGCATTTATTTTACAGCTACATTGAACAATTGGACAAAAAAAAGGTGAGCTTATTTATTTTCAGTTCCACTAAAGGGTGGATCTAATGAGCAGATATTGCAGGAAATCTGTTTTGGCTAAATACTAAGATTTTTTTTTAAAAAAAATACAGCTAAGTATTTATAGCTATCTGCTATCCAAGATCACAATACTAATCTGTAAAATAATCTGATTAGTCCTGCCAATTGATGTTCTTGTTTTGGTCTTCTGTGGTTTTTATGCAGAAAGTGGTAATAGTGTAGCAGCTGACAGTTTCTGCTATGATTTTATTTGCATTCTTGGAAGTATTTCATTTTTAAATCATTTCTCTTGGTTACAAACATCCCTGAGAGGACTGTCAGCTCCCCTCAGGATGCAGGGCCTTTTTCATGTCTCTTGAAGGCCTCTTTGATCAAGATTGCTGAAAAAAAAAAAAAAAAGAAGACAGATGGCAACAATTTAAGGGGAGAAACAAATGCAAACTGCTGCATGTGCCCTAAAATGGGTATATTGCAACTTAAGAAAGATAACTTTCAATATTTTATTCCATATTCAGTCCTGCTTGCAAATAGACTGAGTATGTGAGCCACTTTGTATCTCACAACCCCTAAAGTTGATGAGTATGAAACTTGACCTCTGAAAGATTGCCCACACATGACTTAGGTTATATGAGCAGTATCAGAAAGAAAAACTAGGAGCTTCCATTATAGAAATAATCAGGAACTAAACATACAAAATGGTGATTGGTAGAAAGACATCTCTATGCTTGACTGAACAAAGTAAAGAACTTTTAATCAATGGTTAACTTCAGAACTTGTGAGGAGATCAATAGGGTAGATTGAAATTCAAATAAGGGTAGGAATTTGGTCCTTCTTAAAAAATGGGAGGATTTATCTAGATTCATGATGAATTTATATTAAGAAGATATTTCAATATTCACTATAGAGATGTGATTCAAATGCAATTCAGGCAAATATTCAAATCACATTTCCTTTCTGAACTGAATGGGAAAGCCAAATTGAATAACCAAATTGGATGTCTCCAATTTAGATGATTTGAATGATTTCTCATTGTCAAGTAGGAACTGCTTCTCTCCTTTATATTCAGAAGTTGAAACTGAATCACCTCAGCACTGAACTACAAAAAAGGAGGGAATTGTCCAGATTAAATCAGATTGTAAACCATAACTGATTCACTTATTCAAAAGTAATTCTGCCTAACTAACTCAGATCTAAATGCTAGCAGTTGTATGGAACCATGAAGGATGCTATTGGACTCCCACAAGTCAAGAATAATCATAATTTTGGATTGTCTGTGGAGATTCTCAGTCATCCAGGTCATGATTGTCCCAAGGGCGCTTCTTCAAAAAGCAACAGGACTTTGTTTTTCCCTAAAGATGTTTTTCTTCTCATGCAAGAAGCTTCTTCACCATCAAGGAATAAAACATCATCAAGGAAAAACAAAATCCAGTTGCCTTTTGAAAAAGCATCTTTGGGACATAATTCTGGATAGCTTCTTCATAGCAGATGGTAAGAAGGCTTGGTGGGGTTCCCCTTCATGAGATTCTTAGCATGTTTGAGTGACATCTCAGCAAATGAACAATGTTGTTGCTAGACCTTCAGCATGTATCTCTGTAATAGATACATATCCCACATGATCTGGGATGGTGATATTCAGGTTCCTCACTTGGAATGGAATGGAATGGAATAATGGAATGGAATGGAATGGAATGGAATGGAATGGAATAGAATAGAATAGAATAGAATAGAATAGAATAGAATAGAATAGAATAGAATAGAATAGAATAGAATAGAATAGAATAGAATTCTTTGTTGGCCAAGTGTGATTGGACACACAAGGAATTTGTCTTGGTGCAAATGCTCTCTGTGTGCATAAAATAAAAGATACATTCATCAAGAGTCAAGAATCATAAGGTACTACACTTAATAATAGTCATAGGGTACAATAAACTATCAAATCATACTAGGAAACAGTCAATAAAAATTGTTATGATACAAGCAACAAGGTTATAGTCATACAGTCCAGAAGTGGTATTCAGCAGGTTCTGACCAGTTCTGGAGAACCAGTAGCGGAAACTTTGAGTAGTTTGGAGAACTGGCAAATACCACCTCTGAGATTTTACAGTATCATTCCCCTGCCATGCCCACCAAGCCATGTCCACAGAACCAGTAGCTAAAAAAAATTGAATCCCACCACTGATACAGTCATAAATAGGAGGGAATGGGTGAAAGGAAGAATGGATTAATAGTAATGGTAGTGCAGACTTTGTAAATAGTTGGACAATGTTGAGGGAATTATTTGTTTAGCAGAGTGAGGGGGGGAAAAACTATCCTTGTGTCTAGCTGTTCTATAGCATCATTTTGAGGGTAGGAGTTTATGTCCAGGATGTGAGGGGTGTGTAAATATTATGTCCAGGATGTGAGGGGTCTGTAAGCAGACCAGTCTATATACAGTCTTATATGAGAAGGCTTAACTCATATTCATGCTCAATTTTTAATGTCTGTGGGAGTCAGTATAATTTGAGCTCTCTAGCTATTATCGGAGGAACACATATATTGATCCTTCTAGATATGTGAATGCTTGAATAGAGACAACATGGTTTTTTTGTAAAAGTTGATATGCTCTCAAGTCAGAAGTATTGTCTACTTCTTTAGCTCTTCTGTTGCAGCCCCAGAATTAAATTTTTAACATTCTACATCCTAACAAGGAAGGAATTAAATTAATATGTAGTAATGCTGTAGTACTGATTTTTTGTACTGGATGAGTTGGAATAGTTGACCACTAAGATGTCCATTGCCTCTAATATAATTCTACAAATCAAATTAACTTAGTTAATATAAGGTTAAATAGATCAATGTACGTTTGTTGAGTGTTTGTGACTTTCCACCTCAATCACATGGAGATGTTCCATGTTGATTTAAGGCCTGTGTACAGAAGAATTTTTCCAGATTTTCATGTTCTCATAGAGCAGGATGTTGGGTGATGGCGCAGACAACCTCCAGCTCAGCTGGGTATAAGTGAAAAGTTTTGGGCATGTGAGTATTACAGAGGTACTTTTGGAGGGTGGGAAGGGGAATGGGGGTGAGGTAATCTGTTTTTCATTTGCAGAAAGTCTCACTACACCATTCTTCTTCTTGCCTGAAATTGGGAGCTTTCTAGTAGATTTCATGGCAACATGACCAACTAACTAGATCTGAATCAGTGGAACAACTTGCCTCCAGAAAATGTGAGTGCTCCACAGTGGAGGGATTCAAAGATTTTTACCTCCGTTTTGATGGGCATGGCTTGGTGGGCGCAGAGGCGTTTGCCGGCACAAAGGCATTCCAACTCACCTCCTGCAAGCCTGCACTCTCCCCGTTGCTTCAGCAGCTACCGTGTGGCACTCTACGGTGCTGTGCAAAGCAGCTGTGCTTCAAAAGGAAGGAATAGAGGTGAGTATGGGAGCCCAGGTGGGCAGGTGGGACTGATAGAATACCACCACTGGTGCTCCAGCACTGGAGGTTTTTAAAAGATTGGACAATCATTTTCCTGAAATGCCATTGGGTTTCCTATCTGAGTAGAGGTTTGGACTAGGTGTCAGCTGGTGCTCCATTCAAAATCCAAGAAAGAAATACTTATACTCCATTAATTAGAGAAAAGGTATCTTTTACTGGAAATCAAGTGGTAGCAACAAAAGAATTCTGAATCTGAGGAAATGAGTGCATAAATCACATATACAAAGTGATGGTAATGTTCCCACCCACAATAGTTCAAACTGTCCATCCAATAAAAAGTTGTGTATAGCATCATGTGGGCATCTCCAGGTGGTAATGAGACCTCTGTCCATTGACCTTGACATATTTTGATAAAGAGCTGCACCTGCGCAAAGCGTAAGATAGAAACATAAGAAACTCCCCCCCCCAATTTATAGAGTTTTGTTTTGTAAAACCTCCAGCTTGCTTCCCATAAACATGTCCCTCCCTCCCCCCGTTACTTATGACAGCCGAAAGATGCAAAGCAAAGGAAGAAAATCTTGAAGGCTGACACTAGGACATATCCAACTGTATTCTGTTAAATTAACTTTTGATCTGATTCTAGCTGCTTTTTGAAGTTCCAGCATGGCAAAGTGTGGCCTTTAGTTTGAAAGAAGTTTCCCTAACTTTTCTAAAGTATTTGAGCACTAAGTAGTGAAAAAGGCCCATGGCAACTAAGGGTAAGGGCGTCTTCTGCCCTCTCCCCAATGCAAGAAATAATGAATAATTTCTTCATCTGTATATGTGTTTCTGCTGCAGAAAATATGTTATGTAGCTCTATCACGCTGGAGTCTTGGGTCAAACCTGTTGCCTTTGTCTTCCCTCGGAAGATGTAGGTGGACAGTTTGAGTCAGACATTTGCCATAAACATGATAATCATATTTCTGTTAAAAAAAGAAAAAGAAGGTTGACCTCTCCCCTCCCACACACCCTAATAAATTAGCAGATTGTCAAAAAAAAAAAAAAAAGCTCTAACAGAATATTAAGGTTTGAATCAACAGCATCATAAAATGAATCATATTTTTAAAAAAAATCAAAAGAAAAAAATGTGCTGTTTTAAAACATAGGGCTAACGAGCATGTGTAGCTATGAAAGTCAGCTGGGTGACTTTTTCTCTCTCGCATCCCAATTTACAGAGTTGTTTTTATGGGGAAAATAGGAAGAGGAGAAAGATCTAATGGGTATGTGGTGCATTTGGGGCCTAGGAATAGTGCAAAATCACAATGTTGGAGCAGAACCAGAGGTGGTATTCAGCAGGTTCTGACCAGTTCCGGAGAAAGGGTAGCGGAAATTTTGAGTAGTTCAGAGAACTGGCAAATACCACCTCTGAGTGGCTCCACCATCTCCATCTATTCTCTGCCTCCTGAGTCCCAGCTGATTGGCTGGATCTTCTTTTGTTGCCCTGCACAGGAGAACGGAGCTGGAAAGCAGGTCAGTGGGGTGGGGAAGGAATGGGATTTTGCAGTATCCTTTCCCCTGCCATGCCCACCAAGCCACACACCCCAAACCACGCCCACAGAACCAGCAGTAAAAAAATTTGAATCCCACCACTGAGCAGAACAATGGCACAAGTATTAGATTAGCTTCAGAAAAATCTATGTTGAAGTCAGCCATAAATACTCCAATAGATGACTTAAAGCTAGTTGTTTTCTCATAAGATAGTAAGGCTGACAAAAAATAGGAGGACAGACTGCACAATGCACTGCATGGGAGGCCCAAGTGGAAAGACAGGAAAGAAATATGATTAGCTAACCAGATAATTAATTGACCAAGGGCTTCTGGGAATCTACCATCTATAGATTGTTGGTGATCTGCCTCTTTTTGCATCCCTAAGATCAGGGCTGTCAAACTCAATTTCATCGAGGGCCACATCGGGCTGTGTTTGACCTCAGGTGTGTGTGTGTGTGTGTGTCCAGGATGGGCATGGCCAGCTCGACATCATTCATGTCAGGGGCACCTGTGGTAGCCAAGTGCTAAGGCAGGACTTTTCTCTGACCCTCCCTCACTCTCATTATAATTTTCTTCCCTCCCTCCCTCCCTTCTTTCCTTCCTTTTCTTCTTCCTTTTCTCTTTCCTTATTTTTCCTTCCTTGCTCTCTCCCCTTCTTTTTCTTCCCTCTTTCCCTTTCTCCTTTCCTGTCCCTGCTTGCATGCTCAAATGCAAAAGGGGAAACATTTCTCCTTTTGTTTTGCTTTTACTTCATTTTGCTAGCCCCCTGTCAGCAAATAAAGAGCTGGAGGGAGGGCCACACATAGCTGATTTTAGCTGTGACAGCCTCCTGCAGCCCTGTGCCATTTTTGCTGGCAGAGGCCAAAAACAAGGCCCAGAAGGCCCGCCAGACTTCATTTTTGATGGCCGAGGCACCAGGGGCTGGTCCTTTGCTGTTTCCAGGATGGCCCTGCAGGCCAGATCTAAACAGCCCATTGGCCTTGAGTTTGACACTCCTGCCTAAGAAGCTTTATGAAGTTTCACGAAGACACATTTTTCTAATTCAGCAAAGAGTTCAGATACCCTCCGCCCCCCCATCTGCAATAGTCAGGCAATTGTCCAAACTGAGAAGAGTCTCTGTGAAGAAAACCAGGGCCCATCTTATTGACAGAAACAGCTGATTAGAAGCAAAAGCCATTAAGTAGGAAGAAATTACTCAGATCACTGGAAGTTCTGCACAGCTCTACTTCAACAATTCAACAATATAAGATCACCCTTTTACCCATACTGGTATTTCCAAAAAAAAAAAAGCCTTAGATTAAGGGTGTGAGATACATAATTCTACTAACCAGAGATATTTTTAAGAGTATTTGCATTGTTCTACCAGCAAATGAGAATTGTTTGGAAATGACTTGGTCATTTCTTTCTATGTTCTTTATATGCCTCTGGAGCAACATGACTTAGAATGTGGAAAAGTAACATTGTTAATATTTAAATAAGGAATCAAATTAATTTTTATTAAATACTTTAAGTGGGTTGCAATCAGGTCACCTTAATATTTGAAAGTGCCTGTAGGCTTAAATCTTCGCCTTTCTAGCATTAAATTATGATGATGTAATTTCTTCAATTGTGTCCAATTCTCAGTGATTCTATGAACCAGTTCTCTCCATTTTTCCTGGTTTTGTAGCATTTTTTCAGTTAAATTCTCAATTTGTGGAAATTCTCAATTATCCAGGTAATGGTTTCCCCAAATGTGTTTTTTTTTCAAGAGGCAATTAATTGGACTTCCTTGTTTTTCTTTAAAAACGTTTCACTTTCTCATCCAAGAAGCTTCTTCATCTCTGACTGGAGGAGGAATGGAAGGGTTTATATTCCTTTCAGGCAGCTGGTCATTTGTATTCTTTTAGAGAATTGTACTCTCTAAGTGAAGTACAATGCAGTGAGCCATGTGCAGATCTGTACATTGGGGAAGCAAAACAACCACTTCATAAACGCATGGTACAACATAGGAGAACAAACCCATTAGGATAAGTTTCAGCAGTCCATCTGTATTTAAAAGACAAAGACCATTCTTTTGAAGACAGTAAAGTCCACATTTTGGACAGATAGGGCTGCTGGTTTGAAAGAGAGTTCAAAGAGGCCATGTATGTTAAAATAGAACAGTTCTCTCAATAGAGGGGAAGGAAAATGACATCATCTATCTCCAGCCTACAACACAGTCGTTTCAGCAGTTCCAAGAAGGGCCCACACCCATTTGCACTACTCAAGTGACCTCAAGAACACAGATAAACCAAGTCCAAGTGCCCCCAATGACACTCTAAAAGGATGCAAATGACCAGCTATCTGCAAGGAATATAAATTCTTCCATTCCCCACCATCCAGGCAGAGCTGAAGAAGCTTCTTGGATAAGAAGTGAAACACTTTCAAAGAAAAACAAAAAAGTCCAGTTGCATCTTCAGAAAAGCACCTTTGGGATAGCTTTTTTCAGTTGTTTTATGCTCTGGCTGGTATCAACTTTGATGGTCTCTAGCTACCAGTTGGGTTGTTTTTTTTTTTTTGGCAGCCTCATTTCATTTAACCACTGATCATTGTAAGTATAATGGTTTTAAATGGGGGTCATTAACCTTTTGGACCTCAGGGACCACCAAACTCATAATTTTAAATTCTGTAGACAAGGGACCCTGGGAAAATTCTAAAAAAAGTCTGCAGGAAAATTCCCCACCCCGTTTTCCTACCTATCAATCATTCTTTGGGATCGCAGGATACTGTCTCCAGCTCCATTCTCAGGGGGACACAGGGAGAGAGAGAGAGACTTTTGGCTTCATGCAAGGAAAGCAGCAGAAGCAGCAGAAGTCTTTCTTTCTCTCCCCCAAACTCCGCCAGAAGTGAGTCTTTATGAGACTTGATGTGTTGGCACAGCCTCTTGGAGGAGGATGCCTTGCAGGGTCCCAAAGACTCATTTCTGGTGGAGTTTGGGGGAGAGAAAGAAAGACTTTTGCTGCTTTCCTTGCATGCAGCCAAAAGCAAGAGAAAACAAGTAGAAAGAAGCAGCCTAGTGGCCAGGCAAGGTGAATGGGACGAGTGGGCTTGCATTCCCACACAGCCTTAATTAATTGCTTTGGGGGCTGCTTTGGGGGTGATATTTCTCTGTGGACCACCAAAATTTTCTTGCAGACCACCAGTGGTCTCCCGGCGTACTGGTTGGCAACCACTGGTTTTAAATACATATTTATAAACTTGTTACTTAAAGAGATGGATATTTCCTAGGCCCAGATTTTGAATTTTCCTCAGATCCATTCCATTCTCCTGTTCCTCAAGAACAGAGCCTGGTCATCTGAGAAACCACCTCCCCACCTTCCCCCATAGTTTGTGTGGTCCCACCAATAAGCAACATCATTGATGGGACTCAGGAAAAGGTTCTTCTCTATCAAGACCCCTGTCCTTTGGAATACCATCCCCCCTGAGGTTTGTATGGTCCCCTTGGTTCTACTTAAACAAACCCTTCAAAACTGGCTCCATTTCTAGACCCTGGATTAGACTGGCAGAGAGACCCCTTTTGTGAGTTTCTAAATTTCCCTAAATGTGGGGATTTTTTTTCTGGGTTTTTGATGATTGTGTGAGTGTATTAAAATATGTATTTTATTACACATTTTGTAAACCACCTTCAGTGGTACGTAAATAGGGAGGCGGTGCCTTAAATAACCATGATTTGATTGACAGTTCAAAAACCCAACCATCATAAAGAGGTACACAGTTTTAGGACCCTACATGCAGTCCTCATTTAATAATGGTAATTGGGACAGGAATTTTCACTGCTAAGAAAAGCAGTCCTAAAACCTGATGTCACATTACTGTGCCACTCAGGAAGGATAACAGTTTCAACAGACCCATGGTTACTATCATTAAACAAGAATAGCATAGATCGTTAAAAAGATTACATGTAATCATGACTTCTGAGTTCCTACCAGCTTCTCCATTGACTTTGCTTCTGGAAAACTAGCAGGGAAGATCACAAATTGTTCCCTGACTGTGGAATGCTGTGATGGTTGAAAATTTGGGCAGACCAACAGCCAGAAGTTTGAGAGTTTCTCTTAAGTACCCCTTCTACAGTCATGTTGCAACCTTAATAAAAGGTCCGTGAAGGACCCTTATTCATCAAATTCCTCTTCTTCAATTTCTTAAACTACTTTCAGACTGCCTTAAATTCATCAGAATAAATGTTAATCCATAAAAAAATGGCATACAAAATGGGATTAAGTCTTTGGGTAATTTCTACTCCTTCTGCCTATCTTCCATTCACTTATCTACTCTACTTAGTGTATGGTGGTGACTTTCCATACCTGTGGGCTATCAGCTTTTCTTACTACTAAAAGTCATATATGTAAAATAATGTGTAAAGAAGCCATTTATTATGTGTGCATCAATGTGTATTTGTTTGAGGCTTATTTAGTCTGCCTGCTCTAAGTTAGAGCAGTTTGAAATTTTCTGGTTGGTTGGTTGATGGCTCAAAGGGACAATTCTTTTTTAGTTGTGAATATGGCTGATAGACCTTTAGAAATTAACACAAAGCTTTAAAAAGGATGGTTAAATATCCTAACAGTAATATATAAGAGCTATCAGTAAATCATCTTTCAAATAGAACAGTATTTTCAATGCAAAGAGTAACACAAGTTTACTATTTAATATGAGGTCCATAAACATTATTTTTAAAATGTTAAACTGGTATGAACATTTTCAAGTATATGTGAAAATGAATTATGTTTTTTTAGAGTAAAAACATAATTATCAAAGAAAGAAAAGAAAATCTTTTCATTACAGGAATCACTAGAGCTGCTTACAAATTAAATGAAATAATTTTGGATTTGGGGAGCAAATCCAGATTATCTACTAATACATAATATTTGCTTTTATTCTAAATATATGGTAGAATAAAACAATCTTTAAAACAATTACTCTCAACAAGTAAAGGACTCAAGTTCTAAATTAAGACCACTCAGTATTTTTTTAAAAAAAATAAATTTTAAACTAGAACCATATTCATGAGGCTATCAAAGTGGTGAATAGATCATACGAAGAAACATCAATAAATATTTCCAGTAAATTCACCAAGTGGCCTCCTGAGTTAAGTATGATTATTATCTTCTTTAACTAAAAGAAACAGAAGTTCTCCTTAGAAATGGTGTTTGGGGTCATGGACTTTCACTTGTTTGTGTGTCGATGATAGCAGAATACTTTGATGAACTACAGTAAGCTTATGCAAGTAAATTGGTTTAATTTCATAGTGGCTAGAAATATTTCTAGTGATTTGCCCAAAAATTCTGAAATGGAGATGAATGAAAAATTTATTTAGTTTAACTTCACACAGGAACTTACTTAGTTCACACCTTGGAAAGCTACAGTATATTTAAATCAAAATACAATTATATTTCACAATTCACACTTTTCAGAATAATTCAATAAGCCATGCAATTCAAACAATATGTTGTTACACCGTTTGAATTGCACCACTGCTTACATGAGACACAATTTGGAAATACCAAATTGTAAGACTATAAGGCTGGATTGGGGAATATGCATGGCAAACTAATTCTATATCAGTGTCAAGATGGATGCATACATGAAGTCACCTGGAATTGAACTCCACTTGAAATATTATATATTTTATTCTTTCCTTCCCTGCCTGGAAGGAATGAGAAGCCCTCTCCCAGACTCAAACATATCTATAAAAAGCTAATGTTCTGAATTCTCTGTAGAAGCTTATTTCAGGCAAAATAGAAGAAAAAAAAATTACAGGGAAAGCAAAACACAAATGCTCATCTTAGTTGCTAAAACAACAGCATTTTTATTTGTGTATAAAGGTATGTGTCAGCCTCAAGATCTCTTCGGGTACCCCAACTATTATCCTTTATTTCTCCCTTAGTATCTCTACTACTAGGCTTACTTCTTTCGGCTGTCATTAGCAACGGGGGAGGGGTAATTGTGGGGGGAAGAGAGCTGGAGGTGTTTTGCATTCTTTTACTGTGGGCAGAAGAAGGGGATTTCTTCTTTCCAATTTTCCATTTCTTTCCTAGCCTCTATCCTTTTGCGCAGCTGCGAGGTCTTATCAAAATATGTCAAGGTCAACGGACAGAGGCCTCATCACTACTTGAAGATGCTCACATGATCATATTCGGAACTTTTAATTGGCAGAGACTTCTGGACTTTGGGGGGTGGGAACAATTCCATTTCTTTGTATGTGTGATCTGCGCGCCAAATTCTCACTTTCGGAATTCCATTTGTAGCTTCCTTTTCATCTTCCAGTAAAAGAAGAACTTTGCTCTGAACCATGGAGTCTGAGTATTTCTTTCTTGGATTTTGAAAGGAGCACATACCGACAGTATGCAAGGCTTGTTGGAGTTTGCTTAACTTAGCAGGCATTTTATTTGCTACTTTCAAAAGGTTCAGTTAACAGCAAGAAACTAGGGATAAACAGCACCAATAAGAATTTTTTGAGAATCCTGAAAGCGTTCTTTGGACTACATTAACCTGAAACATTTCTCAACCCATAACAGATGTTTCAAAGCCTCAAATGCTGTTTGCAAATTACAAAAGACATTAGGGAGTCATTTTCCTAAAGAAATCTCAAGCCCCATCTGCAGAGGAAACCAATAACTCTGCCCCCACCCACAGGCCTATGGGGACCCACAAGCTTTGATTGGGAAGCGTAATGTGTGTCCACCTTTACAAGAAATTGATGAGAGTGCTCTTGTCACCCTTAAGTGACTATCAGCTGGTGCCAGCAGATCAAAAATTGAGAGGGACACAGGAAAGTAATCCTTTCAAATTGCTGCAATATTTACTGGAAGAAGAGGCTTTCAGGGGAAATCAGGCATGTAATCCAGTAAGGCTTTGCCCATTCCCACTCCGAGCACACAGGAGGACCTATTGAAATATGGTAATCACGGCTCTGCTGAAATTCAGGGATGGAATGAAAATGATCAGACGGTTGACAGAGTCGAAAGTGAGCAAAATGCAGGTTAGCTCTTTTTTTTTCCCTTTCTCGCATCTGAGGATTTTCCAGTGGGGGTAGACTCAACTGAACTATGGAGTTATCTGGTCCCCTCTTTTGCAGTTGTTGGAAGAAATATCCTCTGGGTTCAGTTCCAAGTGTGGAAAAAGACACTAGCAACATGGAGGCTGTTTGGAAGGTTTAAAGGTGGATAGGAGGACCACATAGCTTGAAGCTCCAAAGTGAAAAGAATGATCACATGCTTCAAGGTGAGAAGAGAAGGTCAAGAAGGGCTGAGATGCTGAGAGTGCCTGGGTTTTATAACCTTTGTTGGGATTTAAATTGGAGCTTGTATTCTGATTGGTTGTCAGACTCCCATGAGGCCATGCAGGGGCAACTCTGTAGGCTGTCCTCAGTTCCAGGCTTGGTTGAGCCTTGCTGGATGATGATGCACCAAAAAGGGCTTTTGAGCAATTGCTATAGCTTTACCTGGAGATCTTTGTTATGTAAAGTATTCTGGCCCAGGCCTTAATGGCTCACCCATTAACAAAGGTGGGGGTGAGTTTCTACTTCTGAGGTGAGTTTCTGCTTCTGAGTTTGTACTCTTTTTAGGGGAAATATTCTGCCTTTTTAGTATTTCCTAGGATATTTCAATTTTCTAGGAGAGGTATGAGTGCTAACTTCCTACAGTCACACAACAGATGTGGTTTTTTGCATACAGCTCCAACAGGCATAATGTATACAGCACTGAGCCTGCCTTTCCTTCAGGAAGAACAAAACATGTAAAGGAAGTTGTGGTGTGTGTGTGGTGTGTGTGGGGAGGTGCACATATATATGTGAGGTATGCTTGTTCATTCAGCTGCTTGTTCATTCACTTCAATCCTATTCATGTAACACTAGCAATAGCAACTAGACTTATGTACAGAGCTTTATGCTTTAAGTGGTTTACAGAGTCAGCCTCTTGTTCCCAACAATCTGGACCCTCATTTTACCCACCTCGGGAAGATGGAAGGCTGAATCAATCTTGAGCCTGCTGAGAATCAAACTGCCAAATTGCAGTCAGCCAGCAGTCAGCAGAAATAGCCTGCAGAACTGCATTCTAACCACTAGGCCACCTCAGCTTCATTGTAGTGAATGAAGGTCTAAATCTGAGACAGGATGATGATGATGATGATGATGATGATGATGATGATATCCATTCAGTCATGTCCGATTCTTGGAGAGTCTATGGGCCATGTCTCTCCACATCTTCCAATCTTGTATAGAGTTGTTCTCTTGACTGGTGTCATCTTTGATGGTATCCAGTCACAGTGTTTTTTTTTGGTGGCCTAGTTTCCTTTTACCACTAACTTGCCCAAGCATGATTGCTTTCTCGAGTGAATTCTCTTACATGACGTGGCCAAAATAATTGAGATGCAGTTGTGAATTTTTGCCTTTCAGTGACATGTCTGATGTTATGCCCTGCAGTGCTTGCTTGTTAGTTGCTTTTGTTGTCCAGGGTGGGGGTGGGGTGGGGGAGAGTAGAAACTTGCTAAATCCAAACAAGTTTTTCCCATAATTGAAATTTTGAGCGTGTAGGGTTCTGTCCACACAATTTGTGTTGATTGTCCTTATTTGGGTATTTCCTCCCAGTGCATGGTTACTGCCAGAACATAGCTGAAGGAAGGAAGAAGGGGTAAAGGTGTGATTAACATTTGTGACTCTTCTATTTCTGTGCAGTTGTAGAAGAACATTTCTTCTAAGAGTTGTTTAGTGATGGGGTTCAGACACACTGTTGGTTAGATGGGAAGATTGAGATTGCACAGCCTTTTGGCAATAAATAAGTTAAATTGAACCTTCATATGTGGATCTGATCTCTTGCAGCTAACACGCTTTCATTAAATAACAAATTGTCTATTAGCTGTAGTGAAGGGCATTTAAAAGGTACTTTTTCAAAAGGCAGCTGAACTTTCTGGTTTTTCTTTGAAGACGTTTCGCTTCTCATCCAAGAGCTGAAGAAGCTTCTTGGATGACAAGCAAAACATCTTCAAAGAAAACCCAGAAATTCCAGTTGTCTTTTGAAAAAACAGCTTTGTGACAACCATGACCTGGATGACTGAGAATCTCCATAGACATGTAGTGGAGGGCATTGAGCCAAATTTGAAAATGTGGTGTTAAAAACATCTTACATGGATTTGCTCAAATTAAGATATATATGATTGGTATAGAATGAGCAGCGTGGTGGCCTAGAGATGAAGACATTCACCTACCACTCAGAAGGTTGAGAATTCAATCCTAGGCAACTATTGATGCTTCTCTATCAGGGCACACAGAGAAAATATCTGCTGCAAATTCTATCTAGGTGTCAGGAAGGACATCTGACCAGTAAATGCTCAGATCCATTCAGTCACCCTGACCCCACCCCAAAACAAGGGATTACAGGATTGTTAAAAGAAAAAGGAGATTAGTACAGAATAATTAGTAATCAATTATAATAGCATATTTAATTGAATTACTTATAGGTTTATGAGGCAGATCCATCATGTACTGGGACCAAGTGCCTTGAAGATTTTGGCCACAGTTTTCGACAGACTTGTTTTTGATAGGTTACTCTGAATATTCCCTATGGCATTCTTGTCTCTTTTGTGCCTTAATCTACATTGTTATGTTGCTAGTTTCAAATGCTTCTATAGCTAAACTGTCATTGTACTTTTCACTGGAAAAAAGATATGGAATGGGGTTAAGGGTTGTTGTTGTTAGGCTGTTGTTGTTTTTTTGGCTAAAGCCATATTTTTCTATTGGACAATTAACATACCTCAAGGAAAGGGTATGTAAAAGAAACATCACCTGATCTTGGAAAAGTTGAACAAGTCATATCTGTCTACTTATTACTTTTCTTCAATTTTGCTTTTTGAAAACACCATATGCAAATTTCTATACACCATCAATAATTTCTAAAATGCTGCAGGAACAAATATTTACAGGAATTTTTCCTTTTGTTCCTGTCTCCAAGATTATCATCTTTATGGAGTTCACTACCAACCTGACTATAATTGTTTGAATCCCAATGCATTGTTGTGTATAGTCTGGAACAAAATGTGATTAGAACGTCTATAATTGTCTAATGAAAATTGGGTTTGGAAGAAGAAAACACTATCCATAGTATAGCTATGTTCTGAAGAATTCAGAAAAGTCCTCATACTACAGGATGTTCTAAGTAAGACACATGGGGGGTACTCTTGGATTAAAACTTTAGGATAGGGGTCTTCGAACTTGACAGCTTTAAGACTTGTGGACTTCAACTCCCAGAATTCCTCCTCCAGTCATGTTAGCTCAGGAATTCTGGGAGTTGAAGTCCACAAGTCTTAAACTTACCAAGTTTGAAGACCCTTGGTCTAGGAGGAGAGACAGATAAAGAAATACTTGATTTCAAAAAATGATATACCAGCTTTCAACACCAGAGGGCATAGTGAATGAACAGTTTTCTATATTCAATTGATTTGGGAAATATTCTGGTGATTTTAACATATTTAAGAGGAAGCAAGAAAGAAGATTTGTTTGACATATAATGAGTAATAGCCATTGAAGACTTTGCAATAACTAAGTTTCCAAACATGACATAAATCCCTTTCCTTTAGCAATTGGAGATAATGATTTATTATGATTTTTGTTCTCTGTCTTTGTGTGTTTTAAGTTTGAACGCTTAAATGATGGTCGCAGGTTCCATGCTAAAATCAGATACCTTATACCTTCATAGCATAGACATTTCTCTGAAAATATGTGTCAGAGATTGTGGGAAAATCAAAGAAACCATCTGCAGCAAAATTTAATCTGAAATTCAACAATGAGAACGACAACAAAAAGACAGTGGCTAGGTTCTAAAGCCAAGTAGCCCAATTTTGTTTTGTTTTTTTACCATGTACATTTTTGATTTAATGTAAAATTGTATTCAATCAAAATAGAATGCAGACAGCTGTGTGGTGGTTCAGTGGCTTAAAGACAGTCGTAGCTTTGGTGATTCAAATCCTAGCACTGCGTGGTGGAGTGAACTTCTGTCAGCTGCCTCGGCTTCTCCCCTCCTAGCAGTTTGAAAGAATATTAAATGCAAGTAGATAAACAGGTACTCTCTCCTGGGTCCATCCTCTGTCATTGCCTAGCAATCAACTATAGTCAATTTGTTTCGGGATATGATCTGTGCGCCTTGGAATTTCCCATCATTTGACCTTGGGCACCAGAGCATTGCCAGGTGACAAATGGCTTTCTTGCATTCCACAATTCCCTCCCAAGCCTCCTCTTACATTCCAAACCTCCCCTCTGTTGTGGTGCGGATGGTTGAGGTCTCAGAGAGTGAGGACTCAAATAAGGGGCCTGCGTGTCACGTAGGGATGGGGCCAGGACTATCAGGGAGTGGAGTGTTGCCTTCAGAGATTGTGGAGGCGGGCAGCAGTAATGCAGAGGACCCCAAGGATCCTGTGTCTGGTGTGTGTGCGCACGCAGGACTGCTCATAGGAAAGAGCAGCTGCAGCAGCACAGGCGACTCGGGAGTAAGGCTGCAAGGTAATGGCCCCTCCCTTAAGAGATAAAAGCCAGTCTGAGAGACCGGGATTCTTTGCAGGAAGCAAAGAAGCTCTTGCACTTCAAGCCTTGTGGAAATTCAGACTATCTTGGTTTGTGTTTGATGACTTTCTGTTTGGAATATTTCTTGGCAAGTTAATCTAGTGCTTTTGGCAGCCTTGCACAACCTTGGCAAGGCTCGTTCTTATCAGAGACAATTAGTTTTAACAGCCTTTTAACCGTGAATTAACAGAATTCACAGAGAGGCATTAAAAGTTTTTGTTTTTATCTCTGTTTGGTGTTTGTTTACTTGGAACAAGGCTTGGGTCAGAACACCCTACCCTCCCTATTTCTATTGTCTGGTTGTGAGCAGAGTATGTATCGTGTCAGCCATGATACACTCAATGGCAGCAACAACATAATCAAATCAGCCACTTCACTGGCTGACAAAATCCCATTTTAGAGCCTTTCAGGAATCAGCAAAAGGGTGGGAGCTAACCACACCTGAGGGGGACTGGTGGTTCATGGAGAAGTGGCCAACACTGATTTAATACAATCCTCTTCTTTCAGATTGATGGCACACTTTTAAGAAGGTCCAGGACAATCATAACACTTTGGACTGGTGCTGGCCATGCATTCTGGCACACTTTAATTCCCTACTTTATAGAATACTTTACTGACCAAGTGTGATTGGACACACAAGGAATTTGTCTTGGTGTAAAGACTCTCAGTATACATAAAAGAAAAGATACGTTAAGAATCAAGAATCATAACATACAACACTTAATGATAGTCATAAGGTACAATAAGCAATCAAATCATACTAGGAAACAGTCAATATAAATCGTAAGCATACAAGCGACAAAGTTACAGTCCTACAATCACAAGTGGGAGAGGATGGGTGATAAGGAGTGATGAGAAGATTAACAGTAATAGTAGTGCAGACTTTGTAATAGTTGGACAGTGTTGAGGGAATTATTTGTTTAGCAAAGTGATGGCTTTCAGGAAAAAACTTCCCTTGTGTCTAGTTGTTATGGTGTGCAGTGCTCTATAGCGTCGTTTTGAGGGAAGGAGTTGAAACAGTTTATGTCTGGGATGAGAGGGGTCTCAAATATTTTCACAGCCCTCTTTTTGACTCATGAAGTATACAGGTCCTCCATGAAAGGCAGGTTGGTAGTAATTGTTTTTTCTGCCATCCTAATTACTCTCTGAAGTCTGTGTCTGTCCCTTTGGGTTGCAGAACCAAACCAGACAGTTATAGAGATGCAGATGACAGACTCAATAATTCCTCTGTAGAACTGGATCAACAGCTCCTTGGGCAGTTTGAGCTTTCTGAGTTGGCACAGAAAGAACATTCTTTGTTTATATATTTATATATATATAAACTTTATATATTTTTTATTTACACATCTGTAGATTTCCAGTCTTCTATTCAGAAGTAGCTCAGTTTATCTATGCATTACTCATAAACTTATCTTGGCTCAAATCAGTAGGAGCGCTAACAATATTTGTGGTGATGACAGATGTCATTCATTTTTTTTTAAATGGCTGTGGGGGTTTCAGTGGGTGTTAGGTTTATTTTCTTTAAAAGCTACAATTATCTAATTATGTCACGCTGACATTTATCATGTTGTTTGAAATTTTGATTTTGACAAAGGCATTAAGTTGCATGAACAGTTGCTCCCTTATAACAAATTATTAATGAGTAATAAAAGGCTAACTGAAATTCACAGCTACATTACATGATCCTAACCTATTAAAGTTATTGAAATTAAAATAAATTAAGCATCAATTTTAAAAAATGTTTCCAAAGATTTACTAAAATATGGCCTCTTTGGACCTGTAGTGATGAAATGTGAATTAAAAGTATATTTTCTGACCAATCTCGTCTACACAGGAGGCTCACCTCTGGAAGAGTTATTGATTGGGCCTTTGTAATCTCAAAGAATTAAGATAAATCCTTTTTTCCCAGACTGAGCAGTCACTGTGTGAACCTGGGACAGGGGCTTATGATTTTCAGGAGTTGTAACAGTTGCTGTACTTTTGGAGATAAAATCTAAAGTATTCCACTCCCCTAATAATTTTTTTAACTGTAACATTGATTTTGACTCTTTAATTATTATCTTATTGTTGTAACATTGGATCATTTTTGCAATGTCAGCCTAATCTATATTGGGTGCAATCCTTGAAACACAACTGATCACTGATACTTCTCTCAATACTCCCATCTCTTAAGAAGAGTATACTGCCTAGATAGAATAGGAATAAGAATAGAATAGAATAGAATAGAATAGAATAGAATAGAATAGAATAGAATAGAATAGAATAGAACAGAATTCTTTATTGGCCAAGTGTGATTGGACTCACAAGGAATTTGTCTTGGTGCAAATGGTCTCAGTATACATAAAAGGAAAGATACATTAGTCAAGAGTCAAGAATCATAAAGTATAACACTTAATAATAGTAATAGGGTACAATAAGCAATCAAATCATACTAGGAAACAGTCAAGGATAGTAATTGTTTTTTCTGCAGTCTTAATTATTCTCTGAAGTCTGTGTCTGTCCTGCTGGGTTGCAGAACCAGATAGATGAATTGTTGCATTTCGTCAACTGATTGGTATCCAACAACAACCATATATACCTTTGAGCATCTTCAACCTACACAACTTTTGTTCTGTTATTATTTGCCCTTGGTCTGATTTTACCATTCTCTATTTTCAAATGGCAGTCATATCCTATAAATATTTCTTGGTTTCTTCTAAGAAGCATGCAGTATCACCCACAGACTCCAAATCTTTACCTTTAAAATAGTCCTTCATACCTAATTTGTCCTACATTCAGGTTTTTTTTTTCTCATAATGAAATTCATAGGCAGCAGGAATAAAAATCGAGAGATGACGCTTCTTTGCTGATCTACATACAATACTTGTGGTAGTGGGGAAATCAGCTATGACAGTATAAATCATCCCACAACAAGTGGAGTTCAAATTGGGAACCTGGCATATTATTAAGGAAGAGTTGAGGGAATGTATGTTCTTACAATATTCCATAGTACAGGGTAATTCAGTACATTACTGGGCTTCTGCCCTTTCAGAATGGGCCCATGCAAGTATGCATGTACAGCTCCACATCTGTAAGCAGTGGACGCTAGTGCTCATACATGAAGCTCCATTTGTGTGAGTGGCAGGTGTGTGCCCTTATGCACAAAGCTACATTTGCATGAGTGTGCACACCTGCTATTCACATGGAACCATCCCCTCTCACTCTCCCCCTGGCCGGGCCGCCAAGCTGGAAAGATTGGAGATCATTGCCATAGTGATTCTCTGCATATGCTATTTAAAACCCCTTTTGAACTAAAGCTAAGGATGTGTATTTTGTTGAACATCTTTTCTTTTCTTTTTCCCCCAGTGGCTTCATTTTACAGAATTATGTTGTTAGCCGACGTTCAACTTTCTTTCTTTTCTGGGTCTTGTACCAAAATATGCAGTTTATGCCTTACCTATATCCTATTTCAAATATATACTAATGAAACCATAAAGTAAGGTAGCTTCATATATACATGCATTTTCTATCTTCTTCACACACATATACACCACACATTTGAATATATAGCTGAAAACTGGTTCAAGAAGATTGCTATTCTGAAAAGCAGAATACCAGTATAATAAGTAATTTTCTAATATTTAGAGACAGGTTTCCTGCCTGTCCCTATCCAACAATAGGCAATTCAGTGGTGAGAAAAATAAACTCTTACACTCTTACACCTAGCAAGAAAAACCAAATGCCCATATATGGAATAGATGGTAGCAGGTCTCAAAAACAGTAACTGTGAGAGGGATCTAGGAATCTCAGTGGACAACCATAAGAACATACAGTGGGCAACCATATAAACATACAAGCATTTGTAGCTGCCAAAAAAGGGTAAACACAATCCTAGGGTGCATCAACAGAGAAATAGTCTCAAGATCACACAAAGTGTTAGGAATGCTTTATACTCCTTTGGTAAGACCCCCCACTTGGAAAACTGTGTTCAGTTGTGGTCACCATGATACAAAAAAGATGTTGCAGCTCTAAAAAGAGTGCAGAGAAGAGCAACAAAAAATATTAGAGGTCTACTGGCTAAAACATATGATGAACAGTTTCAGGAACTGAATAGGTCTAATCTAACGAAGTAAAGGACCAAGGTAACATAAATAGCAGTTTTCCAATATTTGAGGGGCTGTCATAAAGAAGAAAGTGTCAACTTATTCTTTAAAGGCAGGACCAGAAGTAAAAGATGGAAGCTGAACAAAGAGAGATTTAACCTAGAGCTAAGGAGAAATTTCATAATTGTGAGAACAATTAATTGGTGGAACAATTTCCCTCCAGAAGTTGTGGATGCTCCATTACTGGAGGTTTTTAAGAAAAGATTTAACAGCCAATTATCTGAAATGTTATAGGGTCTCCTGCTTGAGTAAGCAGTTGGATTAGAAGGCCTCCAAGGTCTTTTCCAATTTTGATATTCTGTTCGGTTCTATTTTTAAAGAAAACTGAATGAAGGATTTAAAAAGATTGTATAGTGGGGTAGAGAGGCATGAGGAATATCATCAACTCAGTTCATAGACTTACTGCACTACAAACAACCAGTGAGATATTAGAGGTTACCAACTTACTATCAATACTGTTTTTCTTCTGTTTAGCATCCCACTCCATCGTACTTGCATTTTTAATAGGGTCTTTTAATTTTTTTAAAAAAAAGAAGAAATGAAAAGCTCTTATGGTATGAGACAACTGATACTCTAGAATTATTTGTATCTTCAGTAAGGTATTCTTCTGACTTTCTTATGGAAGACATGAAGAATCCTCTGTCTTCATGTCTGCCATAAGAACGTTTAGATATTAAATCAATGCACTGCTTTAGTTTGGAAGCTGAACCTCTGTTCAGAAAAGAAACAAGAAAAATAAATTGGGTCATAGCAGAGAACCTTCTAGGTGGAGGACAGATAGAAGGCATACTAAGTTGAAACGTCAAAATATTACTTTCTAAAAGGCTGACACATTTTCATGGGCCCTGCTCATTGCCTCACATTTGTGTTGGAACCATCAAGGCATTTCTGGATTGAAAGGATTGGCCGGTGACATCACTGTTGCCTGGAAGATATCCTATTGGGGGCTTTTTTCATGTCCTTGTTAATGTGCCCCATTTATCTACTTGCAATTGCACACTTTCAAACTGCTAGATTGAGCTGGAGTGAATGACGGGAGCTCACCCTATCCCACAGCAGCACTTGGGTCTCAAACGTGGGCTTGTTGATCATCAACCCGGTGTCCTAACCCCGTGAGCCACTGTGCTCTGTTCTGCTCACTACAAAGATGAATTGCATGTTTTTGTAAGAGTCTTGCATAATGATCATTACAACCTTTCACACTGCACACCAATGTCCTACCCTGGATCAAATTACCTAGCCTAGGAAAAGACAAAAGCAAGGGAGGTCCCCTTCTTTTTGGTGACATTGAAGCAAACTGGAAGGAAAATGTGTGTGTGTGAGAGAGAGAGAGGGGGGGGAGGGGGAGAGAGAGAGAGAGAGAGAGAGAATGATTTACCCTTAATTTGTAGTAAAAGCTTATGCAAAGTTCATGGAGAACACCATTTGAGTGCCTGCTGCAAATAATTTTGATTTAAGCAAGCAGACAGAGGAAAAACCACCAAAGCAAAATGCAAAACTGAACTAAGCACAGCTTCTCTTTTTCCTCGCTCATTACATTGTGTCTTGCATGCATCATTAATTCTTGGTGTATTATCTGAATGTTATTGTTCATATTCAGAAATAGACTATAGTGCTAAATCACAGTCTAAATAGAAGGGGAAAATATGCTTGTTATCTAGATTCTTCATTCACTGGAGGATTTACAGAAAAGTAGGTGCATCTTTGGATATAAGACATTACAGTGCACTATCAATGAATGGGGTTCGATTTACTGCTTGTAATTATCCTAGACTTCCAATTAACTTTTCTACTCTGGCCATTATTCTGAATAAGAAACTAGATTTTCTCCTTGAGAAAGCTTGACATGGTAGGACTTTGCAAGTATCTGAAGAGATATCACAAAGAAGTAAGCAAGACCCGTTCTTTCTTGTGTTTGAAAGAATAATGGCCTTAAACCATTGGAATGCAGACTCTGATTATTAGGGGAAAGGGTTTAATGTCATGAGCAGTTCAACAGTAGAACCCACTGATTTTTGTTGAATATAATTAAGAAGAAGCTGGGTAGGCATTTGTCTTAGAAATATTTTAATTTGCATTAATTTAGAGCAAGCAGGGGACTCTCTGTGACTTTCACTCTGCAATATTATGATTTTAGTCATAATTTAATTCCTCACAATTCCTAATATAGGGCTCCTTCACAGATTAAAAGGGCAGCTTCATCAACTGCTAGTCAGAACATTATTACTTCTATTGTAGGACAGGTCCATCCAGACCAAGCACCGAAAAGAAGCTCAATAGGAAAGTATTACTTCCAGGATCTTGCTGAGTCTAAAACAGGGGGTCTGCAGCCTTAACCACTCAAAGAGCTATTAGAACGAGTTTCCTACAGAAATGAAAATACCAGGAGCCACAAAACCTGGGCGGGTGTGGCCAACTTGATGTCACTACCATCCAGTTACATGAACCCCATCCCCCGCCGCCATAGCTACACAGGTTTTGTTGGCTCCCAATTTTCTTTTCTGTGGGAAATGGGTATCTCTCTGTGTGTGTCTCTACTCTCTCTTTCTTTCTCCATTTCTCTCTCTCCCTCTCTCTCTGCCTCTCTCTGTGTGTCTCATCCATCTATCCCTACATTGTTCCTTCCCTCCATCTACTTATCCCTCCATCCCTTCCACTAGCCTTCCCTTCATCTATCTATCCATCCCATCCCTCCATCACTATCTATCTATCTATCTATCTATCTATCTATCTATCTATCTATCTATCTATCTATCTATCTATCTATCCCTCTATCTATCTAGGGTGGGAGTGTGAGGTTCGGCGGGACCAGCCCCTTTTTCCTGCTGCCCTGAGCTTCTTAAAGCCATGGCTGGGCGCTGTGGGCCTGTCCCACTTTCTGTCATCCCTTCCGCCCAGATCCCATTCCAACCCCAAGTGACCAAGGCAGCCCCAAGTGACCAAGGCATGCCCAGCGTTAACAAGGGCTGGAAGAAGCTCCAACAAGAGTGAGGCACTGGAGAATCAGCCCTGGATGCTTCTCCATCCCCCACCATCTCAGGCCAGGCAAGGGAGAGGAGGGCAAGGGTGAGAGGCGGGGACAGCCAGTGATGGGACAGGAAGCTGCAGCAGAAGGCCCAAAGAGCTGCATGCAGCTCTGGAGCCGCAGGTTGCTGACACTCAGTCTAAGAAGTGTGTTTTGGTAAACTAAACTCCATCCCTCCCTGATATCCATTTCACTCATAAATGGCAACAATTCAAAATAAGAAAAATACCACATATAGAAGAATATCAGATATCCTGAAGTTGTTATTAAAGGAGTGAAGTCTAAATAATGTTTTCTTTATAATAAAATCTGCTATTATATCTGTCTACCTGTCTATCTGTTTATCTATCTATCTATCTATCTATCTATCTATCTATCTATCTATCTATCTTTTCTGAGGTTTTCGCGGGTATTTGTATGTGGATCTTTGGTTATTTGGATTTTCTCCCGTGTAAAATTGGAACTATCTTGGCGACCTTTCAACGAAGTCGAAACATCACCAAGATACTTCCAATTTTATGTGGGAGAAAACCCAAATAACCAAAGATCCAAGTATGTATGTATGTATGTACGTATGTATGTATATATATGTATGGTATTCAGCTTTGTTCAGCTATTTACCCACGTCATTATAGTTGTGCTTTTAAAGTTATAGCAACGTTTCGGCAGAATCTCATCTGCCATCATCAGGCTTCTGAAGCCTGATGATGGCAGATGAGATTCTGCCAAAACGTTGCTACAACTTTAAAAGCACAACTATAATGACATGGGAAAATACCTGAACAAAGCTGAATACCATACATGTAAGTACCCATGAAAACTTAAGAAAACATATATATATATATACACATACATGTACATATATATACATATACATATACATGTTTTCTTAAGTTTTCGCCGGTACTTACATGTATGGTATTCAGCTTAGTTCAGAGATATATATATATTCTGTCTCACCTGTGGCCACGAGGTGAGAGTCCAAATGTCCAAAGGAAAAACCACAAACAGACAATATCAGGAACAACAAAGTTAACTTTCCTTTGGCTGAATTCGTCATTGGCAGTTTTCCCAGAAGCTGTCTGCAAATTCTGATAACGAGCAGAAGTATAAATCAGAGACGAACGGCAAACAGAAATACTTTGTCCAAACTGCAGATGCAAAGTAACAAGTTTGACCCGAATGGGGATTCAAAGCTAACATGCCTCCTTTTATTCCCTGAGGGGCGTGTCAGTGTCTTTCCTCAGTCCCTGATTCGACGTCTCCTTCCAGTTTGTGCTTGACGTTTCTGCTTACATCTGTTCCTGGCATCAAACCAACATTCTTCGGTTTGATCTTCATCCAAGAACTCCAGCACATCTCCTGCTTATCTGCCGACACCTGAGGCATAACTAATGAGGAAGGTCCTGGAGAGGATGAGGATTCTGAAACTTCCAGCAAAGCAAGTTCAAACCGCAATGCCAAGTCCTCCTCTTCCTCCAGACTCCCATTTATGTCACTCAACAAGGCAGGCTCAAACCTTAATGCCAGATCTTCCTCGTCACTCGAGCCTATGTCTTCTGACAGAGCAGGTTCAAACCTCTGAGTCACAACACTATCCCTCACCGCAGGGCCCTTCCCCCGAGTCTGATGATCTGGATGCAGTTTTAATGGAAACCATTCATGGAATCTCCAGATAAGGTCCGGGGTGGGAACCATGGAAGCATCCTCCCAGGAAAGAGCCTCTGATCCACTCTCCAGCCTCCTAACGAAGTAAGGAAATCATCCTTTCAGCCAGCGAGAATCCCGAATGCCGACCACCGTATCATCATCAGCAGGGTCATCACTGGGTACAGATGGAGAAGCCGTACCAGTGGGAGAACGGAGAGTACACGATGGGGTGTCAGGAATCAGAGGGAACGGTGGAAGACAGGATGAATGTGCATGGAGCGTGGTAGGGTGAGCTGATAAGCAACGGGATTGATAACCACCTCGATAGGGAAGGGACCCATGAAGCGATGATCCAACTTCTTAATTGGATGATCAACCCGGAGATGCTTCATGGACAACCACACCCTGTCCGCCACAGCCAGTGGAGGCATCGCCCGACGCGGACAATCCGTGAACCTTTTATAGTCCACCTTAGCCCATTCCAATTGTTGGGAAATCAATTGGTGCACTGAATGTAGTTCAGATAAAAAGTCTTGTGTTTCTGGAACCAGGGAATCCAAGATCGACAAGGGGAAAAACCTCGGATGGTAACCCACATTTGCGTAAAAAGGCGTCATGTGAGTGGAGGTGTGCTGAGAATTATTAAAGGCAAACTCCGCCAAGGGGAGATAGGTCACCCAATCGTTCTGTCGATGGTTGACAAAACATCTGAGGTATTGGGCGAGGATGCCAATTACTTTCTCAGTCCTGCCATCGGTCTCCAGATGGTGCGCCGACGCCAAACATACTTGCACCTATAATGCAGTCATTAGGCTCTTCCAGAATTGAGCAGTAAACTGGACACTGCGATCCGAAACTGCTCTGTCCAGTAGGCCATGCAAATGGAATACATGTTGCAGAAATAGTTGGGCAGTAACATGAGCCGATGGTAACTTTCAACAGGGGATAAAGTGGGCCATCTTGGTTAGCATATCAACCACCACAAGTACCGTCGTATAACCCAATGAAGAGGGCAAATGTATTAAAAAGTCCATGGAGATTGCCCCCCATGGTTGGTTCGGAGTTGGTAGTGGTTGAAGGAGACCAGGAGGCACACCCGACACGGCTTTCGCTTGCTGACACGGTACACAGGAGGCGACATAGGCGAAGACATCATGCCGGACTCGAGGCCACCAAAAAGTCCTTGTGACCAGATGAAGGGTTTTAAAGAACCCAAAATGGCCCGCAGCTGGGTCATGACATTGTCATGACATTGGGTCAAGTGTTCTGGTGGGCACGTACAATCAGCCCCGATGTCGTAGTAAACCCTCCTCCAGAGTCCATGGGGAGTCAGGTCCAATTTCCCCCATTCTTTGCTGCAATCAATCGTCTAAGAGCTGCGCCTCTCGTACCAGAGCCCTTAAATCCACCGGTTCCTGGATAACGGCCAAAGATTCCGGTGGCAGTACCGTACGTGGAGGAAGGGGGTCCTCAGGACAAAGATGCTCTGGTTTACTGGACAGAGCATCTGCTCTCCAATTTTGACCACTGAGAATGTAAGTGACCGAAAAGTTGAACCTAGCAAAGAACAATGACCACCGATCTGTCGTTGGTTCAACTTCCTAGCAGTGGTCAAGTGCTCCAGATTACAATGATCCATCCGAACCTCCACCTTATGCCGAGCCCCCTCAAGGTGATGTCGCCAGGTCTCAAACACAGCCTTGATGGCCAGCAACTCTTTTTCCCAGATTGTATAATTGCGCTCGGAAGTAGTAAGTTTCCGTGAATAATATGCACATGGAAAAAGCCCCATCCACTGGGGCTTGTAACAACACCGCCCCAATGGCCACGTTGGATGCATCCATCTCTACCACAAATGGATGATGGGGATCAGGATGCCTCAAGATCAGTTCTGCAATGAAGGCTTTCTTGATGGCCTCAAAGGCCTGTTGCTGCAGGGGCCCCCACTGGAACGGAACCTTCTTGCGAAGGAGCTGGGTGATGGGATCCGTCAGCTTGGCAAAACCCGGGATGAATGATCTGTAATAATTAGTGAACCCCAAGAGACATTGCACGTCTTTCACTTGACGAGGGAGTGCCCAACTACACAAAGCCTCTACTTTCCGCGGGTCCATAGCAATGCCTTCAGAAGAGATGATATGTCCCAAGAACTCTATGGTAGTCTGGAAAAAGAGGGATTTCTCCAGTTTTGCATAGAGTCTATGCTCCTGAAGACGTTGTAATACCTGGCAGACTTGGTGAAGGTGGCTTTGCCTGGAATTAGAATAGATTAAAATGTCATCCAGGTACACCACCATGAACCAATCAAGCATGTCCCGTAATATATCGTTCATCAAATGCTGGAAGACCGTGGGGGCGTTGGTTAACCCAAATAGCATCACGGTATATTCAAAGTGGCCGTATCAAGTACCAAACGCTGTCTTCCATTCGTCTCCTTTGTGCATACGCACCAGGTGGTAGGTTCCTTGAAGATTGAGCTTGGTGAAAATAGTGCCCTCCCTCAACCTCTCCATCAGCTCTGGAATGAGCGGCAAAGGATAACTATTCTTCACTGTAATGGTGTTCAACCTGAGATAGTCACAACACAAGCATAAATCACCCGTCTTCTTTTTTACAAAAAGGACGGGAGTGGAAAGAGGAGATGACGACATCCGGATAAACCCCCGGGCCGAGTTCTTGTCCAAGAAATCGCGAAGAGCAGCCAATTTGGGCTCAGACATAGAATATAGATGACTCTTGGGTAGCGGAGCATTGAGTAGTAGGTCCACAGGACAGTCATGGGATCGATGTGGGGGTAACTGATCTGCCTCCTTCTTGCTAAAAACATCTGAAAAGTCAGATAGTTCAGGAGGTACAGAGACAGAGTGGGCAGCGATGTCTTGACCAGCACAGGTGTGTCATAGATGGTTCACACACTGGAGACTCGGGAACGAAATGGCATTCTGTGCCCATGCCACCCGAGGATCGTGCAACCGTAGCCAAGCCATTCCGAGAACCAAGGGGAGATGGAGGTCCGATGTGATGTAAAAACTAATCGCCTCCTTATGGTCCCCAATGACCAGGTGTAACGGCTGAGTAGCAAAACGAATAGGCCCAGCCCGCAGTTCCCGCCCATCAATTGTTTCCATGTTAATGGGAGGCTCCACTGCAACCAAGGGAATGTTAAAATGTGTTGCAAAAGCCCGGTCCAAAAAATTGGTCATAGTCCCCAAATCCACTGATGCAACCGCAGGAATACCCTCTGACCGGGACTGCAAGGAAACCTGCGTGTCCAAAAGCAAATGTCGGGGAGGACCAGAGTTCACCTCCGCTACTTCGGGTGGTTGTTTGATACATGCCCCATTTCCTGATTGTACAAGATTAGATTCAGGCATTGGCTTTCGTGCCCCTCGTGTCAGTCTCTTTCCTCAATCCCTGATATGATGTCTTCTTCCAGTTTGTGCTTGACGTTTCTGCTTACTTCTGTTCCTGGCATCAAACCAACATTCTTCAGTTTGATCTTCATCCAAGGACTCCGGCACATTCTCCTGCTTATCTGCCAATACCTGAGGCATAACTAATGAGGAAGGTCCTGGAGAGGATGAGGATTCTGAAACTTCAAGCAAAGCAGGTTCAAACCCCAATGCCAAGTCCTCCTCTTCCTCCTGACTCCCATTTATGTCACTCAACAAGGCAGGCTCAAACCTTAATGCCAGATCTTCCTCATCACTCGAGCCTTTGTCTTCTGACAGAGCAGGGTCAAACCTCTGAGTCACAACACACACACACACACACACACACACACACACACACACACATATACATACACACACACACACACACACACACACACTCTCTGCCGAAACGTTGCTACAACTTTAAAAGCACAACTACAATGACGTGGGAAAATACCCAAACAAAGCTGAATGACATACATACATACATACATACATACATACATACATACACACATTCATTCTTAAACTTTTGCCGGTACTTACATGTATGGTATTCAGCTTTGTTCAGGTATTTTCCCATGTCATTATAGTTGTGCTTTTAAAGTTGTAGCAACATTTCGGCAGAATCTTATCTGCCATCATCAGCCTTCTGTATTGTGTTCGTCTGTGAGTCAAACTTTTACAGTTGTTTCAGATTTAAATTTGGTGCTAGCCTACTGCTGTGCCAGAATGGTTTTTTCTTCATCCTGATTGGTTGGGAGTCTTGGTCTGTGTTTATTGGTCTTGGAGTTTGCTGTGTTCTGCTTGATTGGTGTTTCTAATATTTTCTGCCTGTTTTGTGGCTTTTTTGGTGTCTTGATTGGCTGGTAATATTGTGTTTCTGTATTGGAGGCTTTTAGTGCAGCTTGGCTCCAAGTAAATGGATGGCTATCATTTGTTAGGTTTCATCTGGGTGCCTGGTTGGGGTGATCCAGGCCTGATCCAGAAAAACACACTGAGACATAATGGAGACCTAGAAGATGACCAGACCTATGGAACAGCTGTCCTGCCCTACAGAAGAGGTACTACAGACAAAATCAGTAAGATACTACACAGGCATCACATAAAGACTGCCTTCAAAACAGACAGAAAAATAGCAGCCATCCTAAGAAACCCCAAAGATAAAATTGACCTGGAAAACCAAGGCATATATGAAGTCCCCTGTGCATCATGCTCTGCCACATACACTGGACAGAAGAATAAGTACCCGCCTGGAGGAACACAAACATGCAGTAAAAAAGCTGGAACACACTTCCTCCCTAATCCAACACATGAAAGCTACAGGTCATAGTATCGACTTCAATGGCACCAAAACCCTAGCTACTATAGAAAACCCCAGCCACAGAATTATCAGAGAAGCCATAGAGATTGAAAAAAAGACCTGAAAGCATGAATAGAAGAGATGACTCCACCAGACTGTCAATTATCTGGAAGCCTGAACTCACAAACAAAAAATCTCCACACCACAAGCCAAGCAAACACCTGGGCAGAAACAGACACCCCTGATACCTTCAGCTCAAACACACCCCAACCAGGCACCCAGATGAAACCTAGCTTCCTAATAAATGATAGCTGTCCGTTTACCCGAAGCCAAGCTGCACTAAAAGCCTCCAATATAGGAAACACAATGTTGCCAGCCAATCAAGACCCCCCCCCAAAAAAAAAACACACTACAAAACAGACATAAGATATTAAAAACACCAATCAAGCAGAACACAGCAAACTCCAAGACCAATAAACACAGACCAAGTTTCCCAACCAATCAGGATGAAGAAAAAACCATTCTGGCACAGTAGTAGGCTAGCACCAAATTCGTCTGTGAGCCTGACTCACAGATGAACACAATACACAAGCCTGATGATGGCAGATGAGATTCTGCCAAAACATCGCTATAACTTTAAAAGCACAACTACAACGAAGTGGGAAAATACCCAAACAAAGCTGAATAATATACATACATACATACATACATACATACATACATACATACATACATAATTGTGTATATACATTATATCATACGCACAATAATCCCCAATGTTCTTTGAATAAAGGCTCATAAGAAGCTAAAAGGAGAAAAGAAATGAATTGTACATTTTGTCATTTCAGTGTAATAGAAACCATTTAACAACATTGTTGTTTGTAAGCATAAGGCAGTGTAACATTTATTATCTGTCACTTCTGAGATGGTATTACCTAACCACATGCTCAGCATAACCCCCTCAGGGCAGTCAAACATGGAAAGAGGAAACTCATACTGTCTAGACATTAAATAAATCAATAAACCACCAACATGTATATGTTTTATTAGCATCTTTTGCCAGTTATTCTTCTGAGATAAAGAGAGTTGTGTATTAAGAAGGATGTGTTGGGGTTTTTGCTGACCGGGATAAAGTAAGAGAAAGTAGCCTGGAACTTGAAATTTGCCAACGATAAATTGTTTCCAGAGAGATTTACAAGTGGCGAATGGAATTTTAAAAGGAAAAGTTTTTTTTTTCTTTCTTCTCACTCTCCTTCCTAACGTGACAGAGAATGGAACCATAAGAGAAATCAGAAAAGCCACATTGGAGGTAATTAAATGCTAAAGGGATAAGGATTTCTGAACATTTAAAAAAAATAAAAATCTTTTTTGCTGTGAGTGGGAAGGGAGAGGAAAAGAAAATTGGAGCAGAATTTGAAAATAAGGAGAAGATTGCCTAGAATTTTAAAGAGTTATTAAACATTAACAAGACTTCTAAAAGATATATTTTAAATGGAACTTTGTGACTAAACAGTAACCCCTGAAAGAGAAAGTGAAGAAAGTATTAAAAGAAACAGCTTATTTGGTTTGTGTGGTGATTTTGGAACTTCTGAGAACTATCTTTGATTAGAAGCACTTGGGTGGTTGTTTGGAAAAACTTTTTCTCTCTACAATGGTATCACTTGTGGGTGAATTGAAATTTGAATACCAAAAATACAAAAAAGAAGAAGAAGAAGGGAAGGATTCTCTTGGCACTCTCTTTCAATTTTTAGAAATGGCAGTTTGTACTTATGAAAAGATGACTGCGCAACAGGATGACTGGGATAAAGAAGAAGCCATCTTTGATGAACTCTATTTGGGGAAGGAAAGGAGAAAGAGGAAAGAGGGACTTTAAGACTTGGAAAAACAACCAAAAAAGAGAAAAATAAGGTGAAAAGTGGATACTATGTTAGAAAACAACAGAAAGGAGGAAAGCAGAAGAAGAAAAGGGAGGTGGAGAGACAAGGGGGTAAAAAGGGCAAGGAGAAGAATAAGCAAGGGAGAAAGGAAGGGATGAGAAGCCTCAATGGTGGGAAGCAAGATGCAAAGAAACAAAATTCTTTTAGAGATAATGGGTAAACTTTATTGAAAAAGGGATTCTGGAAAGGTACATAAGATTGTATTTTTATATTTGTATTTAGAAATAATCTTAGAAAATTAGAAACAATATGTAATTTAAAATGGGATAGAACATTTAGTGTAATTTAGTGAAATTTTTATGAAGAAAAAGAAAGCAATGAAATAAATGAGTGAATTGAAGTAGGAGAAGGGGGAACATTTTAACGAAATAATGATTTAAAATATGTGATGTGGGGGGAAATAACTATGGAAAGTGTTCCCATAAAGGTATGATATTTAATTGGAAAATAACATGTAAAATGTTTAAGATATAAATGAATATCAATATCAATGATTAGATTGTGTAACTTTAGTGAAATTTTTTGTGAAGAAAAAGAAGGCAATGAAATAAATGAGAGATTTGAAGTAGGAGAAGGGGGAACATTTTAATGAAATAATGATTTAAAATATGTGATGTGGGGGGGAAATAATTATGGAAAACAGAAGTGTTCCCATAAAAGTATGATATTCAACTGAAAAGTAACGTGTAAAGTGTTTAAGATGTAAATGAATACTAATATTAATGATTAGATTTGTATTGGCATTGATAGTTGTTTTAACTACATTATATACTTATAATTTTTTTTTCTTTCTCATAAAAAATATTGTATAATTTTAGAATGAACCAAACAGAATCCCAATGTAAGCTACGTATTATATTAAGTATTATAAATGTAGGGGAAAGAGATAAAGGTGTCATACTCCAATTAGTGTACAGGAGAAATTTTGTTTAAAGAAGAAAGATAAATGGATAGCTGGAAACAGAACAGACAAAGAATAATAAATATTCTGATTTGAACTGAGATGAGATAAATAAAATAAAACTAAGAAAGTTTAAAAGAGATGAGAAGCTATGTAGAAAATTGAAAATAGTAATAAGATATGGAATGGTATATAAAATGAATATGAATTTGAATTTGTGTCTGTACGCAGACTTGTAACCCGGGACTATGCAACTTTCAGAAAAGATGTTTTAGTTTTATGTTTCTATGTTTTGTGTTTTTTGTGTGTTTATGCTTGACTGAGTTAATAAAACCTTGGAGGAATTTTAGAAGAGGATAATTGAGAATAAAAGATAGAAGAGAATAAAACAAGTCAGAGGAAAATATAAGTATAATGAATAAAAACGTATAAAATAGATAAATATAGAAAAGAAATATAATTGAATAAAAGTAAAGGGAGAAATAATGAGAAATTTGAAAGGATATGTATGTATTTATAAGGAAATGTGTTAATGCTGCATAAAATAATGTTTTATTTGCTTTGTTAAAATTTACAAATAACTTTCAGAAAAGAGGTTTTATGTTATGTTTTATGTTTTGTCTTTAAAAATTAATAAAATTTGTTTAAAAAAAGAAGAAGAAGGATGTGTTGGATTGATTCCAGAAGCCTAGGTTCAAGATTGTTATGAGATTGTTGTAGAAATACAGAGTTGGAAGGGACTTTGGAAGTCTTATAGTGCAACCCCCTGTACAAATAGGAAACCCTAAACCATTCCAGACATGTGGCTGGCCAGTCTCCAAGGCCTCCAATGTTGAGGCCTCTACAACTTCAGAAGGCAAGTCTTCTCATTGTTAGGAAGTTTCTCTTTCATTCTAAGTTGCTTCTCTCCTTGATTTCCTTGGTTTCCATCCATTATTTCTTGTCTTGCTATCTGGTGCTTTGGAGAATAAGTTGACCCCTTTCTTTGTGGCAGTCCCTTAAATTTTGGAACACTGCTATCATATCACCCCTGGTACTTCTTTTCACTAGACTAGATGAAGAATTCTCATATGTTTTAGCCTCTCTAATCATGTTTGTTGCTCTTTTCTGCAAAATAAATTTGAACACCTTCTATTTTAGCCAATCAAAGTGCTGCTTAAAGATCAATTGAGAGCTTTGCTGAATGAATGAGATGAACTCATCCCATCTCTACTTCTTTCCAAGTTATGGGTGTTTGGTATGCATGTTCATTTGAAACAAGCAATGTCAGCAATGTTACAATTCAGAAGCAAATGGGCACTGCACCAATACTGGAGAAAGCATGGGAGAAATACCTACAGTGGTGTGGACATGTTCTACAAGACGTACTCAAACCATTACCTACATTGCCTTCCACTTTAATATAGATGGCAACTGTCGATGTGGAAGACCAAAACAAAGATGGCAAGATATAATAAATGTGGATGTGAAAAATGCCCAATTGGACCTGGATGCTGCATTTGATTTCACAAGATGGTGCTTGTTGATCTGAAAAGTGAACCCTGAAGAGAGGAGGAGGAATAAGAGAGGAAGAAGAAGAGGAAGAGGAAGAAGAGGAAGAGGGACAAAGAGGAGGATGAGGAGACGTTTTCAGAGGCTGCAAGATTTCAGGATGATCCTTATTCCATACTGTACTTGTTCACAATTTTTTCTGTGAGAACTCTATAATTTAAATAGGATTCTCCTTTATTTTCATCTCCCTAACCAAAAAAAACAAAAAAAAAATCCAGATTATCAAACAACTTGTGCTGAGAGACAGATAAGAAAACTGGCTAAAAACTAGGAAGGACTTGTCTTCTCATGTGGTGATTTGGACAGGAATCTCCTAGGTCCAAGGCATAATATCACAACATTACATGTCAACCATCTTGCTGGTTTGTTACTTTGTAATTCTTCCTTTTGTACTTTCTAGATGTGCAAAAAGAAAAACCACAGTTTCGGGGTAGGATTCTACAGGTTTGCACCTATTCTTTAGAACCGGTTGTTAACATTCTAAGCAGTTTGGAGAACAGGTTGTTAGAAGAAATTACTGGCCTAATCCTGTAAAAAAGGCAGGAAGGAAACATTCTGGTGTTGCTTACAGAAACTGCCTCTCCATTAACCCTTATTACATTCTTGGCAGGACTAGACTTCCTGTCTCTGGAACTTCTCTGGAGTCTTTTCCCCCTCTTTTGCTGGTACTTTGCTTGTGTGGAGTGACCATTCAAAGTTACAATGGCACTGAAAAAAATGACATGACCATTTTTCACACTTACGACTGTTGCAGCATCCCCACAGTCAGGAGCAGCCAGGTGAGGAGATGCATGCCTCGATGTGAGTGATGTTGAATTGACCACACCCAGCCAGTCACATGACCACCAAGTCATGCCCACCAACTAAGCCATGCCCACAGAACTGGCTGTTAAAAAATCTGAATCCCACCGCTGCACAGTTTTAGAGAAGAAGCAGAAGGCATACACGTATTTATCTGACAATATTTGTGTTTCACCATCTTCTCCTTTTTCTCTCCATATGGTATTCTGGTCCATCAAATTATAAAAGCAAGGTAAAGCCACTCTCAAATTGGGATCAATTCGTGATTACTAAATGTACTTTTCTTGGCAGCAATACAGATACACTATGTCATGGCCTTGCTCTGTTATTTTTTCCCCCCATTTTCTTTAAAAAGAACCTACAGGAAAAATTCCTAATCTACTTCCTTTTTTTCCTTTCTTTTTACATCTCTGGATTTTGACAGTAATCTCTCATCCAAGTGTAAATCAGATCTCCCTCTACTTAGCTTTCTTAAATTATCCAAGTTCAGCTAGGTGCTGTTACCTAACTGTGACCTATCTATAAAGGGACACTAGAAATGGGGGAAAGTATAAAATATACTAGCCAACATTTAAAGTGTGAGTGGATTACTGGTCTATCATATATGCTGCCATTCAACATTTTCCTCATTGCAGGCATTGTCCATCAAGTTGCAAGCTAACTGCATGAATTTCATAAGGTAACCAGGTGAGCAGAATATATGTGCTTGCGATCTTCAAATCCCACCTACTTACTTAAATGTGACTTTCCAGTTCAATCACATAGAGGTATTCTATGTCAGGCTGTCAAACTCATGGCCCATGGGGCAGATGCATCAAGCGCTGGCCACACCCACACCTAGTTTAGCAAAGGGGGAAAAGTCCCAATAGGTCACGAGATGTTGCCATGATGATGTGAACTTGATGCTCCTGTTCTATGTTGATTTAGGGACTGTTCACAGAACGATTTTTTTTCAAGATTTTCATGTTCTTAGAGAGCAGATGTTGAGTGGTGGAACTGACAACCTCCAGCTCAGCTGGGTATAAGAGAAATCACAAAGTTTTGAAATTTGAGGTTTTGGGGTGGAGAATGGGGATGGATAACCTATTTTCCATCTGCAGAAACCCTTTTTACACCTTTATTTCTCCTGCCTAAACCTGGAGCTTTCTGGTAGATTTCAAGGCAACATGATCAACTACCTAAATCCAAATCCTTGGAATCAGGTTTTAAGCAGTGGTAGGATTCAATTGTTTTTTACTACCAGTTCTGTGGTTTGGTGGGCATGGCAGGGGAAGGATACTGTAAAATCTCCATTTCAACCCCAGTCCTGGGGGAAGGATACTGCAAAATCCCCATTCTTTCCCCAACCCACTAACCTGCTTTCCAGCTCAATTCTCCTGTGCAGGGCAACAAAAGATGACCCAGCCGATCAGCTGGGACTCGGGAGGCAGATGGAGGCAGGGCCAGTCAGAGGTGGTATTTGCTGGTTCTCTGAACTACTCAAAATTTCTGCTACCGGTTCTCCAGAACTGGTCAGAACCTACTGAATACCACTCCTGGTTTTAAGTCATAAAAACTTACTTTCTTGGTTTTCTTTGCTTATATCTCAAAGGTGTTTTTTTTTTTTTTAAGGCAACTAGACAATTTTTTTTGCTCTCTTGAAGAAAAAGACATTTTGCTTCTCATCCAAAACTCTTCATCTGTTATTTTTAAAAAATAGTCCAGTTGCCTCTTGAAAAAGAAGCATATTTGAGATAACCATGACTGAATGACTGAGAATCTCCATAGACATTTCACTTATATAGACAGCTTTCTCTAAATGCTTCCCACGACCTAATTATATTTGTTGGGAAGAACACATGAATGCTGAATTTTACTGTCATTGCAATAACTCTGCCTACTAGGGGAAGGAATAATCTTTTTGCTGATGAGTAGCTTTCTTATTGGGGAAAGGAATTATTTAACTCATGGGATAGGGCATTGCCAGAGGGTGTTTTTTTTTTCCAGAAGTGCTCTCCTAATAGTCATCTGGAGAGAACATTGATTGGCTCATAGTGATTTCTGCCCATTTTCGTTTCCACTATTGGCAAGAATTTACATAGTTTCATAGCTGACCTCCAAAGGGAGATTTGGAAAGTAGCATTAAATGTGTTGTCAAAACATCCTCTAAACTACCATAGAAAGATGCTAATTTGGGATGTTTAGCTATCAGCCTTCCCTTGTTTATCTTATCTCTGCAAACACCTTCTATTTCTCATGTGCAAGATGCAGTGTTGAGGGATATGTAACCAAATAAATGGGTAACTGGTTTCATACTCCAAGAATATATATTGTTCTGGATTCAGCTTCAGGACATATGAAGATACAAAAGCAGGAGCTATCCACAACTCATTAAAGCAGCTGACTGCATTCGATATCATCACCCTACAATAACTAGAGTACTGTTATGACTGATTTACAAAATTGGAGCTGCCCTTTCCAAGTTTTTCTTCCAAATAACAAATGAAGTATTGCTTGGGCATAGTTTGAAACTTTGCATAGTGCAAAATGAAATTACTTAAAGAATGCCCAGCTGTTTAGTGGGACCTAAGGATCTGTCCATAAATACTCACTGTCTGAGAGCTTTATTCCTAAACAGAACTATCTCTAAACTCCTAAATCAAAATTGTTGTTGAAGTTGTGGCTGACTGAATTTAAGATGCATCTTCTTATTCATACTCTTTAGGTTATAGTTGTGAATTTTAAATTAAAATCGAGATCTGTTAATTTACTTAGAGATCTAAAATGAGCATGAGTAGCAAAGATTTTTTTAAAAAAACTAAACACATAAATAAAACATTGCCACCTCTATGTACAAATTTGTGAATACTATTTTAAAACACACACACACACACAAAAACACAAGAGTAGGAAGATGCAGGAAGAAAATAGATCCTTGGTGACAGAGAAACTATGGAAAGGGAAAGATGATGGAATGGAGAGTGGAATCCTACAATATTACCTTTCCTTGAAAATCCTTTTTGTATCTGTTTTCCAACACATGCTTCTTATCATAGCAGTAAGAAATTATTTCCCGTTGGATGCTCTAATATTTTATGAAACCAATGTTAAGAATAGAGGAAGAATTCAAATTCAGTTCATTACAAAGTGGTGACAATTACCAGGATCTTCAGCAGCTTTAAAAGAAGTGTGTTTTGAAAAAGGAAGAAAAATATTGTACGGGTGTTGTAGAAGAGAAAAAAACAAAACAAGGAGTGAGAAGTTCGTCATGATAGAGAATATTTATTGTGCACTTGAAGTTAGCCCGTCTATGGGCTCATTCCACTATTGTGAATGTTTTCTGCATTATATATCCATCCATTAAATGTAATACTGCATTATATATCTATCCATTAAAGCCCCATACTCAGCATAGGTATGCAAGGTGTTTAGAAGTGTGTAAGTAAGTAATAAGTAATATACTTTGGCTTTATTACCAGCATATGTCCCTATCCAGTTCTTCTTTTCTGAATCTTGGTTTAGTGCAGTAGTTGCCAACCAGTTGGACAGGGCCACTGGTGGTCCGGGAGAAAATTTTGGTGATCCACAGAGAAATATCCCACCCAAAGCACCCGCCCCCAAAGCAATTAATCCAGGCTGTGTGGGAACACAAGGCTGTGCCACCCAAATGGCCCACCCACCTGCTGACCCCCACCCTTCAGCCAAGTGCAAACCTTACCTTGAGTAGAGCCAGGTGAGCTGGAACTGGAAGGTAAGACCAATGGTGGGGAAGGGAAATCCACCCTGGGGTGGCTTGCTGACATTGGTGGGAAAGTCAGTCCCATATTCCAGAGCTCCAGTAGTCACAAGACTGGTCCTTTGGTTATCCCAGATCAGGTACTCCAATCCATGGCAGGCCGGTGCACCCGGGTGGAGGAGCAGCTGCTCTGGCATGACCAAAGAGCTAGTCTTGTGACTACTGCAGCTCTGGAATATGGGACCAACTTTCCTACCAATGTTAGCAAGCGACTGTCAGTCAAAATTTATATCAGTGGTCCGCAGGATTTAAAATTATGAGTTTGGTGGTTCCTGAGGTCCAAAAGGTTGGCAACTCCTGGTTTAATGAACACATTGAAGTCTAGGTATTTGTTATAATGAGCACTATCTGGATCTGCCCTAGTAAATTAGAGAGCCAGTATGGTCCAGTGGTAAAGGAACTAGACTAGAAACCAGGAGGTTGTGAGTTATAGTCTCACTTTAGGCATGAAAGCTAACTGGATGACTTTTGGCCAGTTATTCTCTATCATCATAACCTAGCTCACCGTATTATTATTATGGGGAAATTAGGAGGAGGAGAGAATAGTTAGGGCCTTGAATTATTTATTGAAGATGGGATAAAAATTTAATAAATAAAATTTGCTCAGGAACTGAAATAGCCAGGATACTAAATTGGTAACGCCTGGCTCTGTTCATGTTACACTTCTGTTAAAGCAACTTTACTGGCTATCAGTTAATTTACTAAGCCAGTTCCACCTTTCACATTTAACATACAAGGCTGTAAACAACTTTGACCCTAATCCCAAATCATTTTATTGAGAAGTTCTACTGCAGGAGGGCATTTCACAAGTCTTCTCAGCATCCATAACAACTGCACTTTCCAGATATCTCTTGTAAACCTCTCTCTTCACTGAGGCCATCCTTACATAAAGGTAGGCTGGATGGATTTCATTTTTACATATAGAGCTTTTCTCCTTTCCTTTGCTTGTGTTTGTGTGTGCTTTAATTTATATATATTCATCATAAATGTATGCCTTTTCCTAATTTTGTCCGAATTTTGACATATGACCAAAAGGATGCTGCAATGGTCATAATAGCAATAGAACTTAGACTTATCTACCACTTCACACTGCTTCACAGCCCTCTCTAAGCAGTTTACAGAGTTATATTGCACCAAGCAATTTGAGTCCTCATTTTACTGACCTTGGAAGGGTGGAAGGCTGAGTCAACCTTGTGTGTGAAAAACAGTCATAAGTTATGTTTTTTCTGTGCTATTTTAACTTTGAATGGTCACTAAATAAATTGTTTAATTGGATAAGTGGCCTAGATATTATTATATGGAACACTTATTCTATTCTTATGAATCCACGTACTTTAAAATTTAACCTCTAATTTACATTTTTTTAAATCCTCAAACCTTACAAAATGGTCTATATATTTCCATTGTACACGTATCATATATTAAATGCTCCTATATAATTTTGTCACTGTTATCTATGTTCTCTATGACATATACTAAATAAATAAATGTGCCTCTTCAGTAGAAATGAGTGTCAGACTTGCATTAAATAATACTTTCCCAAATCTGGGCAATTGCTAGATGGACTTTGGCATCCAGAATTCTCAAAAGCTCAGACCAGACTAGATCCCAAATTCTTTCTGCATTAAGAAAATCTTCATAACCTGATATTTCCCAGTTAAAAATACAAGTTCTAATGGACATATAAGATGACATTGTCACGTCATTCCTTTTCTCTAATCTTTCTTTCAGTAAGGCATATGGTCTAATCTGCCTTATGAAAACTTCCATTTATTTTCAAAATCACAGACCTTTACGAATAATTTCCTGTGCTAAACTATAATTACTTTAATTCTCCATTGCTGAAGAGAATTTGAAAACAGGACTCCTTTAGAACAAAATTAACTTGTATAATGAGAGAGGAGATAAATCATATTAGCGTAATTAAAGTATATTAACATTTTTGTTGCATGTGAATAAAAAAGTCAGACACAATGAAAGCAGGTTTCTCATAAAAAGACAATTTATGGAGATTTATGAAGATTTTAGGAACTTGCAAAATTTCATTACTTAACATCTCTATTAAGATCTTTACAAGCATGCTTAATGAAAGGCCTAATAAAAAGACTTAATAAATGGACTTGTATTTAAAGTCACGTTGATTTCAAAGCAGGGAAAAGATCACAAGGTTAATTTAGAAGGAGTGGATAATCAGCAATTAATGACAAATATTTTGGAAAGTTCTGCCAAGTTTGCAAAAAAACAAACAATCATAGGACAAAGTCATGATGCTCTAGAGATAGCCACACAATTACAGCAGTGTTTTCAAATATTTTTGAGAGATTGTTTTAAGAAAAAATAGTGTTCTCAAATAATTTTAACTGATTGCTTGTTTCTTCTATATAAATTATATATCATCACTTTAAATTGGGCTTAGAAGCCAATAGAATATCCACATTTATAATTAAGAACTGCTTGCTTTTCTTTTTTAGTTTAAGTCAGTTCATTTTCTTTGGGTAATAGCAGGATGGAGAAATTAAAGAAAAAGCATGCTAATGTTTTGTAATTATGAATATCAATAATGAATATTTGTCCCTGCCAATTTGCTAAAGAAAAGCAAATCTAGTTATTTTGATTTTTTCCCCAAATGTTGTTTCCCCAATTCTTAAGTTTGGCTCATGCCAATTGAACATCTGTTTGCATTTTTTAATGCAATCAGCAAAAAAATTCCTGTATGTTTTCATAGATTTAGTTTTTTCAACATGGATATTTTCTGTATGGTTTCCTTATCACATGTAGTTACTTTCCAAGAAATACCCTTAAACAGACTGTATATGCTCGTCTTTCTTTTAACAGATATTTTTGGGGGGCAGTGGGGGGCACATTTCTTAATTTGTCTGCATTCTTAAAAAGTAGCAAATTACAATAGTCTAAAATGTACGTATTGTTGGAAAATTACACTCTCCCACAGGGCTACTTTCCCAGCTTATCTCTGCTTTCAGATCAGAGCAGGCTAGTATACCACTCACTTCAGCTAGGAAAAAATATATAGGTTTATGCTTATTTATTAAATTTCAGCAAGTATAAAATAATTATCTGAAAAGTCGAATGAAAGGCAAGCAAAAATGGGCACAGCAAAATAAAATAAACATAAGCAAGGAGCAAAAGATAAAAAGTTCAGATAAGTTAAATATTTATATATTATCTATCTCTTTATATCTATATATTAAAAGTCACACAATATTTTCAAACCACTGGAAACAATGCTATGGGAAATCAGCATAGGCAGTCCCAAAGGGAGTAAGTAATATTTGGTTATTCCAGCTTCCCCTTTTTGGCAGACAGCAGTGGAATGAAGGTGAAAGGTAGACCATGAAGTGATCCTTCCTCATTCCACACCATTAAAAAAATAACTACTGGCATATGCTGATTCTTGCAGTGATGATAATGATGCTTAGCCAACATTTAATCCAGAGAGCTTTAATGAATCCACAATTCAAGCTGAGCTAAGGATACAGCTAGTTTTCAACTTAAAACCACAACTGAACCCAAAATTTATGTGGCTAAGTGAGAAATTTGTTAAGTGACTTGTTTGTCCCATTTTACAACTTTTCTTACCATAGTTCTTAAGTGAATCACTGGAATTGTTAAATTGGTAATATTAGTTGTTAAGTGAATCTGGTTTTCCCATGGACTTTGCTTGTTAAAAAGTTGCCAAAAGTGATCCTGGACACTGCAACCATCATTAAAGGGAATCAGTTGTCAAGGATCCAAATACCAATCGTGTGACCATGGAGATGCTACAACGGTCATAAAAGTGAAAAATGGTCTTAAGCAGTGGTGATATTCTACTGGTTCACCCAGTTCAGGTGAACTGGTAGTAAAAAAATGTTATCGTTTGGCTGAACCAGTTTTTCTTTTTTTTCCCCTCCCGACGATCAGCTGTTCCAATGATCAGCTGTGCTGAGATACCCCTCACTGTCTTACTGCTTTGCCCAGGGGGCTTCCCTGAGGTCCAGGAGGCAAAAAAGAAAAGGAGCATGGGGGGGTGCTACAAAAAAAGAAGAAGCCACACCCACCCAGTCACATAGCCATACCAACTTAGCCATCCCACAGAACCAGTAGTAAAAATATTTGCATCCACCCCTGGACTTAAGGACCATTGTAATTTTGATCAGTCACTAAACGAACTGTTGTAAATCAAGCACTACCTGTACTTTCTTCTGTTGGAGTTTCTTACTGTAACTGCTGCAGGTGGAGTACCTTTCTAATGACAGAAAAGAGTGTGTTCCCTCTCTATATAACATTTAAACATACACTGAATTTCGCACACATATTGAGTGTCCATTTTGTTTCCCCAAAGCTGCTTTGATGTGGAAAAGAAAGGGCTTAGGGCTTCCTCCAAGGGTGGGCTTCAAACATTTTAGCAAAGGGTTCTCTTCTTGGTGGGCATGGCCATGGTGGGTGTGTGGCCTAGTCAGCCTCCTGCACCACTGTGTGGAGGGGTGTTTTTGCCCTCCCCTGGCTCCAAAGGCTTTCCTCGAACCTCCAGGAGGGTCAAAACAACCTCCCTAGGCTCCAGAGGCTTTTGGAAAGCCAGTAATGGGACCATTTTTGGCCTTCCCAGACTTCTAGAAGTCCCATTTTTTTTGCCCTCCGCAAGCCTCCATGTGCGCCCTGCACTTACCTGCATCCAAAACAGGCCATGTGGGGACTTCTGAGAGGGGAGGGGCATGGTGATCAGGAGTGGGATTTGGAGGTTCTCCAAATTGCATATAATCTTAGCTAGGGGCTCTCCTGAACCCCTTTTAATCCCCAGCAGCCCATCCTTGGCTTCCTCTACCTTTTGTGGAAAAGAGAAGGCTTTTTGACAGATGGACATGGCTCAGGGAACTGTGAATGAAAGGAATGGTTAATACCTATAGGTTACCATTTTAGAACTTGAGTGATACTAATTAAAGGCACCAAACACTCTATTATTTGTATTTTTCAGGTCTATAAACTTCTTGAGGCCTCCTAGTTAATGATTTGGATTCAATTAATTTTGAAAAAGTGAAGCCTCTCCTTGAACAAATTCACCAAAGATTGAGGGGATACTTTCCAAGGAAGAATAGATTCCTTTGTGCTTGGTGACGTCTGGCTTGAGTCCACATCCATGCTTAGGATAAAATACTGCATGTGGGAATGCATTGGTATTTATTTACTTTATTATTTATTTATTTATTTTTGTCAATCGCTTACAAGATAATAGGTATAAGTATATACATAGTTATGAATACATGAAATGGGTACATATAAGAAAAATAAAAGAAACAATAGGAGAGGGACGGTAGGCACGCTTATGCATGCCCCCTGCAGACTTCTTAGGAAAGGGGAGAGGTCAATAGTAGAAAGTCTAAGGTTAAAATTTTTGGGGTTTGGGGGAAAAAACCAGAGTCAGGTAGAGTATTCCAGGCAACGATCACTCTATTGCTGAAGTCGTATTTCCTGCAATCAAGTTTGGTGTGATTAACCTTGAGTTTGTATCTATTGTTTACTCTTGAATTGTTATGGTTGAAGCTGAAGTATTCATTGAAAGGTAGGACATTGCAATGTAAGATTTTATATACTATACTTAGATCAGACCGAAGGCGACATAGTTCTAGGTTTTCTAGGTCTAGAATTTCAAGACTGGTGGCATAAAGTATTCTGCAATGAGTAGAGGAGTGGAGAACTCTTCTTGTGAAATATTTCTGGACTTTCTCAACTGGGTTAATATCAGATACGTAATGTGGGTTCCAGACTGATGAGCTGTATTTGAGTATTGGTCTAGCAAATGTTTTGTATGCTCTAGTTACTAGTATAACATTACCAGAGAAGAAGTTGTATAAAATTAAGTTAACAACTCTTAATCCCTTTTTGGCTATGTAGTTACAGTGGGCTCTTGCACTTAGGTCATTAGAGATTAGTACTCCAAGACCCTTGACAGAGTTTGGATCATAAACAAGGTCTTGACTATTTAGCCTGTATTTTATTTTCTGATTATTATTTTTTGCCAATATGTAGGACACAGCATTTATTTGTTGAGATTTGAAGTTGCCATTTGTTTGACCATTCTGATACATAGTTGAGGTCCTTTTGAAGGGTAGCAGTATTGTCTGTGATGTTGAATAGCTTTACATCATCAATGAAGAGAACGCAGTTGCTCTTAATATGATCACAGAGGTCATTTATGTAGAGAAAGAAGAGAGTTGGTCCTAGAACACTGCCTTGGGGGACACCACTGTTGACAGGTACAGAATTTGATAGGACGCTCTCAATTTTGACCATTTGTTGTCTGTTTGACAGGAATGCTTCTATCCAGTCATGCAGGTATACAGAGATACCATAAGGTTTTAATTTTAGGAGTAGTTTGTCGTGTACCACGGAATCAAAGGCTTTACAGAAGTCTGTGTAGATTGAGTCTTGCTTTGCCCTGATCGAGTTGTGTAGTCCATATGTTTTTGCAGTGTAAGAGTTGCAGATTACATGACAGTTTTTTTCCTGAAACCATATTGTTTATTAGAGAGTAGGTTGTTTCTAAGTGGAGGATGATGGATTGGTTAATAATTGATTCCATGACCTTACAGGTGATGCAGCATAAAGAGATTGGTCTGTAATTTTCAACTAGGCTGGGGTCTCCCTTTTTGAAGACGGGGATGATCGTGGCTTGTGACCATAGGTTAGGCAAGGAGCTGGTCCTCAAAGATTTTTCAAAGATTCTGCTTAGAGGTTCTGCTATGACGGTGGATAGCTTTTTTAAGAAGTAGGCACATATTCCATCTGGTCCAATAGATAGAGATGGTTTTAGATTGCGTAGTACTTTTTCAACATTGTCTTCTATAAAATTGATATGTATTAGATCACTGAAGTTGTCTGTGGTTCAACTAGGAAATACTGGGCATGATCCATGGCTGTTTACAAATACTGAGTCAAAGAATGTGTTAAAGAGATTGGCTTTAATAGTGTCATTGTTGCAGTCTTTACCATTACGTCCTATCAGGGATGGGATGGACCCTGTGTCTTTTAGTTTTACAAAATTTTAAAAAGTGCAGGTGGAATTGGTGCATAGAAGGTTTTCTTCTTGTTTAATGTGATAATTGGTGCATTCGGTTTTTATCTGATGGCATAAATTTTTATATTGGCTTTTGAAGTTGGCAACGTGACCAGATTTGTTTTTCCGCCAAAGTGATTTCTTTTTGGATTGAAGCTTCCTTATTGTTTGGGGTAATTTTTTTGGTTTTGGTTTTGGGAGTTGTTAATGGTACATATAGTTTGATGACTCTTTTGACTTCAAGTAAAAATATCTTGTAATGGTCTTTTACGTTATTGCATCCAGAGAATAGAAATTGCCAATCAAGGAATGAGGGATCATTGTTTATAAGATCATAGTTGCCTTTTTTGAAATTATAATTGGGGATTCCATCATTGTGATGATTTTTGCAGGGACATATGTTGAGACAAAAGTCAATCATGCTATGGTCACTGTTGGAAAAGGGTTCTTTAATTTGTATTCCGTAAATTGAATTCAAACTATTGCAGAATATGAGATCGAGGCAGTTGTTAAGTCTAGTGTTGTTGATTACTAGTTTTCTAATCCCAGATTTGTTATTGCATTGTAGAAGGTTGCATGTGTGGGTTCAGTTTTCCATTTGTTAAGGGTCTATTTAATATGAGGTAGATTGAAGTCACTAAGAAAGATAAAAGTGGGTGGGCAGGATGCTGCCCATGTTAGTAGTATATTTAGCTTGTTTGCATGTTCGATGTCATAGTTAGGGGCTCTGTAACATTGTAAGAACTGAAATGTGATATTTAAGGACAGTTCACAGATGATGGTCTCAGGAATAGCAAAAACGGATGTTTTTTAGATGTAGGGACTTTTTATAGAAGATAGCAACACCACCTACTCTCCGGATTTCATGATCTGATCAGTAAACATGATAGTCTCGTACTGTGGTAATGGGGTCAGGAAGAGATGCGTTGAGCTATGTTTCACAGACAAATATAATGTCGAATTTAGCAGTATTTAGTAAGAGGAGAAATTCAGGTATTTTATTTACAAGGCTTCTTGCATTGAGTAGCTTGCATTTAAGGCCAGTTGTGATTGGAATAGAGGTAGTTAAGGGCATGCATGCCTAGTTTTGAGTGATGTTGGAACGGATGGGGTGGGTTTGGATGCAGAGTTTTGGGTTGTGTGACTTTCTTTTGATGCAATCAGCTCTGTAGTCAATGTACAGGTTCTTTTCTCCATTGTCTAGACAGTTTTTGAGTTCTTCGCGGAGTTCACGGGAGCTGATTCTTTGCAGTATGGATAAGTCTGGTCTTGAGTGAAGTTTTTTGTGGTTGGGATTGGTTTTTGCAATAGCATTTATTGTATGAATGAATATGCGTTGGCTGGACTCATTTTTGAATACAACTCTACAAAACCTTGGGGCCATAGAGCCATCATTGTATTTTCACCCAGGGCCATCTCTGGTTAATTCAATGATATCTTCAGGAGAGATGTTTGTTCTTTTTGAGTTGCTTATGATATCATGAACTTTGGTGATTTCGTCCTATTCCTTGGTATCTTCGAGACCAAATAAGATGGCAATTGGATGTTTCTGTTCATGTTCCATGGTGTCTCTGATGAGTAAGGAGATATTATTTATGGAATTATTTGAAGGGATAATAATTGTTTGTGGCTGTGGTTTGGTGGCTATTTTGGGTTGTAGTTGTGATTGTAATTGAGGTAGTGGTTGTGGGTGTTGTGGGATTTGATTTTGAGCTGATAGGTACTCACATATATGTGCTGTATTTTTGTTTCAAGAGAGATTAGGCTTGCTTGTATAGTGTTTCAAAATGTATTGCTAAGTGTTCTTTTTTGAGTGAATGAGTGATTCTATGCTTTCAACTCTGTCAGGTAGGGTACTCAGTTTGTTTAGCTTAGAAGAGCATGATGGACATAGATAAAAGAATGTAACTGAATTTTTAACCATATCAACTAGGCTTTTGTTTGCGTTTAAGCAGGCAGGGTGGGCTAGATTATCACATAGGTGGCATTTGATGTAAATTTTTCTTTCATTGATGGTTGATGGACATTTGAAACATATGCAGGAGTCTGGGAGGTCATTAGTAGAGATATTTTTCTTTTGTTTTGGTTTGGAGTTTTAGGCTGGCATGGTCAATGACAATAGTACAGTAATCAATTACAATAGCTAGTTAATATGATAGGTAGACAGTTACTTAATGAATGTTGGTAATTAATAAATGTTAATTGATATGTTAGAGAACAAATCAAAAGTAAGGTTACTTATTACTAAAAATCAATCAATCAGTCAATTGGTTATTCAAATCACTCTAATCAAATAATTATGCTAAGCAACAAACAGCCTAATTTATTACAGTAATTACTAAACACACTGGTCAATTAAATTCATTAAATCACTGATTTTACTAATCTGATATTCAGTAATTACACTATATGCACTAAACACTCAATCATACTAATCAATAAAAACAATAAATCAGTTAATCATTTGATAAATATTAATTATTTTAAAGAAATTGATTTTTTGAGATAATGAAAGTAATGAAGTAGTATTGAGAGTTAGTAAGTAAAGGGTTATTGCTTTGCTTTGCTTAGCTGTTGCTGATATCTGAGAATAGGTTTATAACCCCTAATAAACTGGCAGGAGGTCTCTTTTCCTGGGCTGTTTGAAAACAATCAGTGAGCAAAGGTTTACACTCTCTTTCTTGTTTTGTAGGTTGAGTTTTTGAGATAGTAAAGATGCAAAGATGCTGAAGGGAGGGGGAATCTCTGGTCCCTTCTTCAGCAGAGATAAACAGAGCAATTCACTGGGAGGCAATAAGAAACTTTTTGTTTTGTTTTCCCTTGATGAATGGGATTTCTGCCCCCTCCTAGTTAATTTAAATACACTTTCAAAGTGTGTTGCTTTTAAGAGAAAGAGGCACGTAGATAGTCTTGCACTGGCAGTTTGAACAGTTTATATTTTTACTATGTAGACTCAGATTTGTATTGAGCATTCGCTCCTGGCTTCAATATACTTCTGCTTCTATCACAGGAAATAAAATTGCTTCCAATCTTCAAAGGAGTTCAATTATAACAATACTTCACTACTTATTGAAAGTCCAAAGTTACTGTCCTTTTAAATAGGGAGTCCAGATTAGCAATTTGGTGAAGAGGGAAGAGGGAAGGAGGGGTGGCAGGGGGGAAGCAGTCTGCTTCACACCCTGGCTGCAAACGTCTGAAGACCGACTCACAGCTCCTGGTGCTCACTGCACTGCAAGGATGGTATGAATCTCACCGTCTCACCGCCCTACAAGGATGATCGTAGAGCCTCCAGCACTGGCGAGCCCCACCGCCTTACCTTCTAGTAAGGATGGGTCAAATCACAGATCATTGAGTGCTTTTGAATAGAGTGCTTTTGAATTTAGCGCTTACTGAGGAATGAGCTCTTTTCTGGTGTGCTGGTCAAGGATGGGAGGAATCAGAGATCTCCGAGTACTTTTGAATTGAGCGTTTGCTGAGGATTGGAGCTCTTTTCTGGCTTGCTGGCAAGTCTCAGGCATTAGACTTTCCACCTCACCGGCTGAACCCACAGGGATTAGAGGGCTTGTCGCCTGGCACTGCCCATGCCTGCTGGAGCTCCTTACACTGCCGCTATTGCCACTGCCATCTTGCCTGTAATTCCGTATCTAGAGCCTAAGGGTGCAAAACTATCTTTGCTTCCATTATGGGAAGGGTCTGCCATGTTTACAGATAACAGATAATCAGAGTTGGAAGGGACCTTATAGGTCATCTAGTCCAACCCCCCACCCAAGCAGGAGACCCTACACCATTTCTGAAAAATGGCAGTCCAATCTCTCTTTGAAAGTCTCAAGTGATGGTGGTCCTACAACTTTTGAGGGCAAGCTGTTCCATTGATTGATTGTTCTCTCTGTCAGACAGTTTCTCCTTATTTCCAGGTTAAATCTCTTCTCGTTCAGTTTCCATTCATTATTCCTTGTCTGGCCTACAGGGGCTTTAGAAAATAGCTTGACTCCTTCCTCTCGGTGGCAGCCCCTCAAATATTGGCTGAGTGCTATCATGTCTCCCCTGGTCCTTCTCTTTATTAGATTAGCCAAGCCCAGTTCCTACAACCGGTTGTTTTATGTTTTAGCCTCCAGTCCCCTAATCATCCTGGTTGCTCTTCTCTGTACTTTTTCTAGAGTCTCAACATCTTTTTTATAATGTGGTGAACAAAACTGGATGCCGTACTCTAGGTGGGGTCTTACTAAGGCTTTATAGAGTGGTATTAGTACTTGATCTTGATTGTATCCCTCTGTTAATACAATTTAGGATTGCATTAGCTTTTTTGGAGGCTGCTGCACATTGCTGGCTCATATTTAGTTGGTTGTCCACTAAGACTCCAAGATCCCTCTCACAGTTACTGCTATTGAGCCTGGTTTCACTCAGTCTATATGTGTACTTTTGTTTTTTCTTGCCTATGTGTAGGACTTTACTTTACTCTACATTGAATTTCATTTTTGTTATGTCCCTGGAACTTGCCAAAGTCCCCACCCAGGTCCGTTCATGCTGCGGGGGCGTTTTCTGCCCCTCATTGGCTGGCCTCCCTCGACAGCCGGCTATAAAAGCCAGCTGCAGGGTTCGGCCAGCCGCTGTGAGCCTGCTCCAGGCAGGGCTAACACGTTCAGTCCTTTATTGCTTCAATAAAGTCTTGTTGCATCCATGCCCTGGTCTAGCCTCTCATTGCTCAACTACAACACTGGCGACGAGGGTGGGATGGCTACCAGAGGCAATCTACAACAGCTGAAATCACTCAATTGCTGAGCCGCAGCCGCGCCGCCGGAGAGCTCGGTCAGCAAAAGCGAAAGGAAGAGCATCTGTAGCCGCTCAGTTAGCAAGCTACAGGGAAAGTGAAGCGCTGTGAGCCGCAGCCGCTCAGCTCAAAAAGAGTGCGGAATTCAAACGGCTGTCGCGTTTGAATTCGAGTCGAATACAGCGCGGTGCTGCCATTCCGGGAGTCTCTGACGCCAGCACAGGGCGCGAGATTCAAATCACTGTCAGCTGTGGTCAGCCACTACCGCCTACACTCTCCAGGAGCGCGAAATTCAAATAACGCTGCCAACGACCGTTGCAGCCTGAGCCATAGCGTAACCCAGAGAGAACAGAGAGATTCTGTGTAACCTCTCAAGAGCTGAAGTCACTAGTCTGACAAGAGCACGAAGGGCCATTTGTCGTCCCAGAGAGATCTCACAGCAGTGTAACCTGCAGAAGTTCTCAACATGAACTCCAACCCAGCCTTCCCACCGTTCAAGCCTGATGAAGAAAAGTGGAATCATACAAAAATCGTTTTAACCACTACATCGATGCCATTGGTCTGGCTGATGCTGGGGAGCACAGAAAGAAGTCATTCTTCCTCAGTTATTGCGGAGCCATCGCTTTTGATACCGCCACAGCACTCGTTGCTCCATGTGAGTTAAAGAATGTCCCCTGGGCAGAATTGCTGGAGATCCTCACCAATCATTACTCCCCCAGGCCCTCACAGATCGCGAGGCGTTTCACCTTCCGGATGAGGAAGCAAGCGGAAAAGGAAACCGTAAACCAGTATATGGCCGCCTTGAGGACTGCAGCTCTCCACTGCGGGTTCGGGAACTATTTAGATGACATGCTCCTCGACCAGCTCATCTGCGGGGTCAAAGACCTTCACCTCCAAAGGCGACTACTTGCCAGGAAGGATCTCAACCTCTCCCAGGCCATCGAGAAAGCCTTGGCTACAGAACTGGCAACCCAGTCAGCCACCGAAATTCAAGGTCCCGTTCCCAAACAAAGCTGCGCCACCATTCACTCAGAAGAGGTGGTCAACGAAGATGATCCCAACGATCAAACAGACATCCACCGCCTCGCTCATGCCAAACAACCACAGGCAGGAACCAGGCAAGAAAGCAACAGTGCACCCAAACACATCCTCCTGTGCCTATCCTGTGGCGGACCTCACTCGAGAGCTTTGCAAATTCAAAGGTGCCATCTGCAACAATTGCCACAAAAAGGCCACATCGCCAGAGTCTGCCAGGCCGCACACAACTCAGCACAAAAGGTTCCTTCCTTTTCCCATTCTGGACCCCAAAGGCAAGTACTAAATTGTCACACTTGCTACCATGCTAACCACACCTGTCATTCTATTAGTAAAATCAAACTCTCCATTTTATTAGAAGGTAAACCTTGTCGTATGGAGGTTGACACGGGGTCAGCGCTCTCAATCATCTCTTGGAGCACTCTCAAGAAATTCCAGCCCAGACTATCCAGAAACCAGCTCCAGAAGTGCCAGATCACCTTGAGGGACTATCAGGGGAAGGACATTCCAGTACTCGGCAAAGGCAAGTTCCTTGTTAATTTTAAAGCTTTCAAAGGCCACCTGCCTCTAGTGGTAGTTAACGGCAACCTCCCCAGTCTCTTGGGGCTTGATTGGTTCCCCTACCTCGGCCTAGGGTTAACAGGAGTCCATGCTGTCTCAGCTTCTGACACTGACTCCTTATTCTCTGACTACTCAGACGTATTCAGCGATGAGTTGGGGTGTTATAATGGTACCCCCATCTCATTTGCAGTTGACCCCCAAGCGGTTCCAGTCCGGCTGAAACCTCGTAGAGTCCCATTCGCCATTCGGCCTAAACTGGATGCAGAGCTGGATAAATTATTAAAGCAAGGAGTCATTGAGCCGACAGACTTCGCCAAATGGGAGACGCCAATTGTCACACCCCTTAAAAAGGATGGCAGTCTGAGAATTTGTTCGGATTACAAAACAACAATTAACCGCTTTCTACAAGTTAGCGCTTACCCAGTCCCGGTCATTCAACATTTATTGCATACCTTTGAGCCTGGCAACATTTTTGCCAAATTGGACATGTCACAAGCGTATCAACAGTTCCCTGTTGACAACCAAACAGCCGAACTGCAAACTATTGTGACCCAGGGGTGCCTTCCGGTGCAGGCGTCTCCAGTTTGGCGTAAGTGTTGCCCCGGCATCTTCCAATCTCTCATGGAGCGTATACTTCAGGGCCTCCCAGGCGTAGTGCCCTACTTTGACGACATATTGGTCTCGGCCAGGGACAGGCCCCAACTCTTCCAGAGAGTCAGAGCAGTGTTAGACAGGTTCAGACAGCATGGCCTCAAATTAAAAGGGAGAAATGTGCCATTGCCACTAGACAGGTGGACTTTCTGGGCTATAGAATTGACGCCTCAGGCATTCACCCCCTAGAATCCAAGGTCAAGGCAATCCATGAGGCACCCACGCCAACCACTAAAGCCGAGTTACAAGCCTTTTGGGGATTATTGAACTTTTATGCGTCATTCCTACCTCACAAAGCATTAGTAGCAGAGCCTTTACACAGGCTCTTAGATAAAAAATCACCTTGGCACTGGGGACACAAGGAAGACACCGCTTTCCGTGCAGTCAAATCACTGCTCACATCAGACGCGGTCCTTATTCAATTTGACCCACACCTCCCATTGGTACTAGCAGCGGATGCATCCCCTTTTGGGATTGGAGCCGTGTAAGCCATAGACTACCCAACGGCTCCAAGGCACCAATCGCTTTTTTCCAGAACGCCTCAGCAACAGAGCGTAACTATAGTCAAATCGACAAGGAGGCTTTAGCCGCAGTGGCAGCGGTAAAGAAATTTCATGAATTCCTTTTTGGCCACACCTTCAAACTAATCACGGATCACAAGCCTCTTCTGGGTCTTCTATCTGGAGACAAGCAGACTCCCAAGTGTTGTCTCCCAGAATGACGAGGTGGACCTTGTTCCTGGCGGCTTACTCGTACAAGCTCATCCACCACCCAGGAAAAACGTTAAGCCACGCAGACACCCTCAGCCGCTGCCCCCTGCCAGCTCCAGCTGAGGACCCGGCCCCGGTCCATGCCATCTTCGATGTCACCGAGCTCGACCTTCCTGTCACCACCCTCGACATCGCCACCAAATCCAAGATGGACAAAACAATCGCCCAGGTACTGGACTGGGTGAGGAGGGGGTGGCCGGGCTCTAACCTCGCAGCCGAATTCACACCTTTAAGACCCGTCAACAGGAACTATCTAGCTTACAGGGCTGCCTGTTGTGGGGCACCCAAGTTGTCATTCCAGCCTCGCCGCACACCAGTCTTAGAGGCACTACACGAGGCCACCCGGCATCGTCCGGATGAAGGCGTTGGCTCGGAGTTACGTCTGGTGGCCTGGCTTGGACGACGACATCATCAAGTGGGTAAGCTCTTGCCAACCCTGTCAGGAATCCAGACCATCCTCCAGTCACCACCCCACAAAGTGGGAGCGCCAACGCGCCTTGGCCAAGGCTACACATTGACAAGCGGGACCAATACACGGCAAAACCTTCTTGGTGGTTGTAGATTCATACTCTAAATGGATCGATGTGGCCCAACTATCCACGACCACCACGCAAGCGGTTACCAAGGCCCTGACCCGCCTATTAAGTAACACACGGGCTACCAGATACCATAGTTTCGGATAATGGCCCCCAGTTTGCCTCAACAGAATTTAGCCGCTTTGCCACCAATCTTGGCATCCGACACATCTTCACGGCCCCCTTTCATCCTGCCAGCAATGGACTGGCGGAGAGAGCCGTTAGATCCACAAAAGAAGCGTTAGCCAGATTCAGTAAAGAAGATTGGCATCACAGACTCTCCCGCTTCTTGCTAAGCCAACACTCAACCCCTTGCATGGTCACCAACAAATCTCCAGCTGAACTTCTGATGGGTAGACGCCTAAGAACTGTGTTGGATAGGCTCCACCCTCACTATTGCCCTGACACCCCTCTCGCTTCAATGACGGGGTCAGAGATTTTGTCTTGCAGGAACATGTCTTGCGAGGAACTATGCCGGAGACCCACTTTGGATTCAGGAGTGATAGTAGCCATCACCGGCCCCAGGTCGCACTGCAGGTCCAGCTGGAAGACGGCCGCATCTGGAGAAGGCACCTGGACCAGCTAAGGAAGCGACAGGGTACCTTCGCCAGTGCCGGATCGTGGGCTCAGGTCGGCCCCCAGGTGCCTCACCAAACTCTCATCGAAGACCATGCCAGAGGCTCTTCACCACCATCACCCGAGCCAAGGGAGCTAGCAGTAGACCGGGACTGCCCGATGGGTCCTCCACCTGAACCAGCAGATGGGGCCACGACATCGCCAGCCAGAAGCACTGCACCGGTACCAGCGCAGACCTCAGAGCATGGCTGCACCCGTCACCAACCCTACCGGTTTCCTTGAACTCTGAGACACTTGGTAACTCACTGGAGTTACGACACTGGGCGCCAGCACAGACCGCCCGCTTATTTAAATGACTATGCATGTTCGCATCTGGGGGGAAGGGGTGTTATGTCCCTGGAACTTGCCAAAGTCCCCACCCAGGTCCATTCATGCTGCGGGGGCGTTTGCTGCCCCTCATTGGCTGGCCTCCCTCGACAACCGGCTATAAAAGCCAGCTGCAGGGTTCGGCCAGCCGCTGTTCGCTGTGAGCCTGCTCCAGGCAGGGCTAACACGTTCAGTCCTTTATTGCTTCAATAAAGTCTTGTTGCATCCATGCCCTGGTCTAGCCTCTCATTGCTCAACTACAACAATTTTGTTGGATATGGCCCAGTGTTCTAGTCTGTCAAGATCCATCTGGATCTTGAGCCTATCTTCTTGGGTGTTAGCTATTCCTGCCAGCTTAGTATCATCTGCAAATTTGGTAAATTCTCCTTCTATCCCCTCATCTAAGTCGTTAATGAAGATATTGAAGAGTACCGGGCCTAACACGGAATCTTGTGGCACCCCACTGCTTACTTCCCTCCATGTAGACTTAGACCGATTAAGGACTACTCATTGAGTACGTTTTGCCAGCCATTTGCGAATCCATCTAGTGGTGGTGCTATCTATACCACCTTTTTCTAGCTTACTAAGAAGTAGGTTGTGGTCTACTTTGTCGAATGCCTTGCTGAAATCTAAATATATTATGTCCACAATATTTTGCTGGTCTACTAATTTAGTCACTGTGTTGAAGAATGAAATAAGATTGGTTTGGCATGATCTGTTCTTAACAAACCCGTGCTGACTGCTAGTTATTACTTTACTTGTTTCTAGATGTTGGCAGATCTGTTTTTTTATTATCTTTTCCAGTATCTTCCTGGGTATTGATGTTAGGCTGATTGGTCTATAGTTTCCTGGGTCTGTTTTTTTTTTTTTTACTTTTTTGAAGATGGGAACCACATCAGCTCTTTTCCAGTCCTCTGGTAGTTCCCCGGTGGTCCAGGATTTTTGAAAGATATGGTGCAGTGGTTCTGAGAAGACTACTGCCAGCTCCTTTAAAACTCTGGGATGTAATCCATCAGGCCCCAGTGATTTGTTTTCATCAAATCAGACAGGTGTTCTCTTACTATTTTTTTTTGCTTCTTTTAACTTTTATTTCTATTCTGCTTTTACAGTTATGCTCTTGGTGGGTTGAGCTATGGTTTCTTTTTGCGTGAAGACGGATGCAAAGAATGAGTTAAGCAGTTCTGCTTTCTCTCTGTTGCCTGTTACTTCCTTGCTGTCTTCTCTCTTTAGTGGACCGACTGTTTCCTTGATTTTTTTTTTCTTGTTTTTCATGTGTTGGAAGAAACTTTTTTTATTATCTTTGACTTTTGTTTCAAGTCTTCGTTCATTCTGAGCCTTTCTATCCTGACTTTGTCTTTGCAGATTCTGGCTATCTGCTGATATTCTGTCTTAGTTGTATGTCCTTCTTTCCATTTTTTGTTCTTGTCCTTTTTTTTTTCAATTTGCCAGAGAGATCTTTGTGTAGCCATGCTGGTTTCTTCTTGGATTTCTTGTTTTTCTTTCTCAGTGGTATTGTGCTGGTCTGAGCTTCTATGATCATACTTTTTAGAGTTTCCCAAGATTCTTGAGTTGTTTTCCCCTTTAGGATTTTCATGCATGGAATCTTTCCCAAGTTCTCCCTGAGTTTATTGAAATCAGCTCTTTTAAAATCCAAGACTCTGGTGTCATTATGTTCTGTTGCTTGTGTTTGTGTTATGTTGAATTCTAGTATGACATGGTCACTCTCACCCAAAATTCCTGCAGTTTCAACTCCCTCTATCGCTTCTTCTCTGTTTGTAAGAATTAAGTCCAGCATGACTGTCCCTCTAGTTTCACCCTCTACCTTTTGGACAACAAAGTTGTCAGCTAGGTTGATTAGGAACTTAGTTGATTTCTCACTTGGTGCCGAATTAGTTTTCCAATTGATATCAGGATAACTGAAGTCTCCCATTACTATTGTTATATGTTTCCTGCATATGTTTGTTAGTTGGCTGGCAAAAAGGACATCTATATTTTGTGCTTGATTGGGTAGCCTATAATATGCACCTATGGCCATGTCATTCTTTTTTATATATATTGACCCATATGCATTCTAGGAGATTTTCATCTTTGGTTTCATGCATAACTGTAGCAATATAGTGGTCCTTTACATACAGTGCAACTCCACCTCCTCTTTTATGCGGTCTGTTTTTTTTTAATAATTGTATCTTTCTACCAGTATGTTCCAGTCATGGGTTTCATCCCACCAACTTTCTGTTATTCCAACTGTTTCTGAGGAGAATCTGTATTTACAAAAGAGACAGGCATTTACAAAAGAGACAGAGGTGGCATGCAGTGCCTTCTCTGTGGGCATGCACGCATCGTCAGCTGCTCTTCTGGTTTCTGGCACTCCTAAGTTCTAAGTTGCTTCTCCCAGGGGTGGGATTCAATTTTTTTTAAATAAAATTTTATTTGGGTTTTCACACACAAAATACAAGTAAAACATCTTTTTTGAAAATAGCATGGTCCTGGGTTGAACTTCTTTATTCAGACACAAAACTCAATTTCATGCTCCTTTTTGTATTCTATTCCATATCTTATACTATTTTACATTTTCTATAGTTTTTCCCTCTTTAATTTCTCAATTTTATTTTGATTATCTCATCTCAATTCAAATCATTATATTTATACTTTTGTCTGTTCTGTTTCAATTTCATATTATCTTTTCTCATTAAACAAATTTTCTCCTGTAGTTACTAATTGGAGTATGACACCTTTATATCTTTTAATTACATCCATTCAACTCTTATTTAAACTTCAATATATACCTTAAGTTTATGACCTTCAATATAATACATAACTTCCAATCAAATTCTGCTTGGCACATTATTATAATAAACACTATATTCTTTAAAAAAAAAAGATTGTAAATATATGTAATTATAAACCCTCATTCCTTTCCTGTTCAGTTCTAACATTAATAATAATTAAAACCATAACATCTTTAACACTTCTTTTCAATTAAATATCATACTTCCTTAAAAACACATGTAATCTCCATAATTAATTTTTCCCTTATTTCTCTTCACATATGTTTTATAAATCATTAAATATACATTTTGTTACATTTATTTATTGACAAGTATTCCACTGAATTACAATAGCTATTTTATCAGACATTTTAATCATACATTCTTTCATATTTTCTAAAATTATTTCTGCTTCTAATATAACCATACTATCTTATGTACCTTTGCAGAATCCCTTTGTCCATTAAGTTTTCATGCATTATCTCTAAATAGACCCTGTTTCTCTATATTTTGCTTCTGTCCTTTATAACTTATTTTCCTTTTTTCTTCCCTCTCATCTTCTCCCTCCCCGTTTTACCCCTTGTCTCTCTACTTCTAATTCTCTCTTCTGCATTTCCCTCTTCTGTTGGTTTCTGATTTTATACTTATTTTTCTCTCTATTTTTTTTTGGGGGGGGTTGTTTTTCTCAATCTTAAACTTTCCATTCTCTTTCTCCCCTTTCTTTTTTTTCCCACATCTAAGATTACTTGTTCATTAAAGATGGCTTCTTCTTTGTCTCAATCTTCTTGTTCTGCAGGCATTTCTTGTTGTTTCTCATAATTCCAAATCTCCATTTCTAAAAACTGAAATATGAAGCCAAAAGAACCTCTCCCTTCTTGTGCATCTTCTTTGTACTTTTTAAGTTCCATTTTCAGTTCTTCTAAAAGTGGAGCCATTTTAAAAAGTTTTAAACAACCACCCGATTGATTTTAGTCATTCAAAACAATAACCAGGAATCCAGAAATCATCAAGTAATCCAGATAGTCCTGAGTTTTATCTTTTTATTTCTTTTTCAACTTTCTCTTCCTGGGTTTTTTGTTGCGATATTTCAGTTAGAATGTATCTTTTGGAAGTCTTGTTGAGATTTTGCTGTAAGTTCTTTTTTAATTCCAGGCAGTCTTCTCCCTTCCAGATCCTGCCCTTTTATTCTTCCTCTCTCCTTTCCTGTTTTCAAAAGCTTTTAATTATCCAGAAATCTTTATTATCCCTTTGACTTTTTATTTTCAGCATTAAATGCCTATTGATGTCAAAGTGGATTTTTTCCCAATATCTTGCTTAAGTCTCTTAGCTGTCAGTATAGGAAAAGGAGAAATCCGAATCTTTTCCCTTTTCTCTCTCCTTTCCAGCTTAAAAATCTTCTTAGGGAACAATGTTATTGTTTTTTAACAGTTTGAATTCCAGGGTACCTTATTTGTTGCTTTTGCTGTTTGACCCAGTGAACCAAAACTTTCTCTTCTTATCTTCCTCCTGCACATTCTTTTCCGGTTGAGTTCTTCTTTGTGGTGGCCATTTCTGACCACCGCTGCAACCACCTTCGGGAAAGGGAGTAATGGCCAGCTGGAGAGGAGAGATGCGGCTCTCCTCAACTCTGCTGGCAGTCTCCCCCATCTTCACCACCTCTACAGGGTGGCTTAGCCCCAGCCAGCTTGGGGCATTCCAGCAGCAAGCACAGATCGAAGCCTCGCAGAGATGAGGTTTCGGTCTGTCGCTGAAGAAGCTCAAACCGGAAGTCTGGGCATGGCTTAGTTGGTGGGCATGGCTTGGTGGTCATGTGACTGGGTGGACATGGCTTGGTGGGTGTGGCCAACTCAACATCACTCATATCGAGGCATGCACCTTCTCGCCTGGCCTCTCATGACTGTGGGAATGCTGCAACAGTCGTAAGTGTGAAAAATTGTCATGTCATTTTTTTCAGTGCCATTGTAATTTTGAATGGTCACTTCACACAAGCAAAGTACCAGCAAAGGAGGGGAAAAAGACTCCAGAGATATTCCAGACACAGGAAGTCTAGTCCTGCCAAGAATGTAATAAGGGTTAACAGAGAGGCAGTTTCTGTAAGCAACACCAGAATGTTTCCTTCCTGCCTTCTTTCCAGGATTAGGCCAGTAATTTCTTATAACAACCAGTTCTCCGAACTGCTTAGAATGTTAACAACCAGTTCTAGTGAATAGGTGTGAACTGGTAGAATCCCACCCCGGCTTCTCCCCTTGATTAGTATCCTTTCTGATTAAGTGGATCTGATGCAGAGGTGGTATTCAGCAGGTTCTGACCAGGTCTGGAGAACTGATAGCAGAAATTTTGAGTAGTTCAGAGAACCAGCAAATACCATCTCTGACTGGCCCTGCCAACCCCATCTATTCCTTGCCTCCCAAGTCCCAGCTGATCAGCTGGGTCTCCTTTTGTTGCCCTGCAAAGAAGGATGGAGCTGGAGATCAGGCTAGTGGGGTGGGGAGGGAATGGGATTTTGCAGTAACCTTCCCCAAACCACGCCCACTAAGGCAAGCCATGCCCACCAAGCCACACCCACAGAACCAGTGGTAAATTTTTTTGAATCCCACCACTGATCTGATGAATCCATCCAGGAGAAACTTCTCAGTGACTACTCATTATACCACAGTTATGCCTAACCTTAACCTTATGTTTTGGAAATCAATTTGCCTTCAGGTCATAAAAATGAAAAAGTAAGACTGGCTTTATCCAATTTTACAGATTCATTATCTTATGTTCTTAGGACTTCATTTTCAAGAGGGAGCATTTTAACCTGTTCTTCAATTATCCTTACATGGAAATTTTCTGGTATGCCTAGCTTGCAAAAAAAGCTTCTGTCCTGAAGCCAGGGGCATCTAAGGAGAGGTCAAAAAAGTCAAGATGGTGCTGACAGCAGCAAGAACGCTCTGTGCCCCAAAATGGAAAGATGCCTTAATTCTCACAATAGATGATTGGCTGTAAATGTGATGAAGTTAGCAGAGATGGCTAAATTGACTGCTTTGATTAAGGAAAAGAATATGATTAATGTTGTTCTTGCTTGGAAACTGCTTTTGGACTTTGTGCTCAAGGTGCGCAAAAAATGAAACTTTGATTTTGGGTTTTGCTGTTTTTATAGAAATGGCTGGTAAAATAAAAAAATGAGGCTATATGTTATTACCTTATTCTACTGCACCAAAAAGAGTTGGAAGTCAATGATTTTCTTTTCCATTTTACCTTACACTTCTTTCTCTTTCTTTTTTCCTTCCTTTCCAATATTTTCTTTGTATTTTATACTTCGATAAAGTAATAAAAAAAAAAAGTCAAGATTTTGTCAAACAAAAAAAGTCAAGATTATGGCTGTAACCAACAATCAAAGTGGTGTTGGAAGAAATATCCATCTGGTTCAGTTCCAGGCTGGGAGAAAGTCACTGAAACATGGAGGCTGATTGGAAAGATGGTTTAATGGTGAATCAGAACCACAAACACATGGTTCTTTGGTGCAGCTGAACACATGGAGTTGAGAGGGGGGGGTTATACTTTTTCTTGGGCTTTTAACTTGAACTTCCTGTTCCTGTGCAATAACATGTATTCTATTGATTGTTGTCAGATTCCTATGGGGTCATATTTGTCTGAGCTACCAGGTTTGTTGAAGTTTGCTGAATGATGCAATGTCCTTAGGAGATTGTACAGTGCAGTGAGCTCTGTGTCTTCTGCTAAATGGTCCTATTATGTCCTGAAAGGCCATGTCTTAATCCCATCACCCTGGAGCTGAAGGCCTTTGTCTTGTAGATAGGCTGGCCCAGACCTGCTGGGGCTATTAAGAAAGGTGGGGGCTGTTTTCCAAGAGCATGTTCTTCTTTAGGGAAATATATAGTATTCTGCCTTTTTAATATTTCTCAAAATATTTCATTCTTCTAAGAGAAGGGTGGGTACCAACTTTTGTTTACATCCATTGTCTTGCAGCTGCCCCTGATTAAAAAGTTGTTTTTGATCAAATAGGACCGTAGGATGAAGTTATTCTAGGTCCATGTTATTTAGAGCATAATTTGGATACTTATGCTCCAAATTATGCTAGTAAACACTGAACATTCTGTTATAATTACTTCTCTGTAGTGTTCAGTGATGGTTGTGACTCTCTTTTCACGCCTGAGAAGGATTCTTCTTATAATATCTGTAAAGGCATAAAGATACCAGGTTGTTTACCTGACTAGAGAGAACCTTAACTATCACTTTTGTGAATAGTTCTGTGATCCCATCTGTTTGAAACATGTTAATCCCAGGGAATATCTATAGATTTGTGGCCTTGCCTGCAACTACAGTCCAGATATAAAAAAGACAGTGAGGAATTAGGAATAGACACCGAGCCACAAAAACTAGATAAACTTTTGATTGGCCCAGATGAAAAACTGTTATCAAAGATATATAAATATTTATTAGAATTTGATAGAGCAGAAGAGATTGTGAAGGGATCGATGATAGTGTAGGCCAAAAATTTTGGATATAGTATTGACCTAGAGGAGTGGGGGAAAAATGGAATATAAACTATGAGATAACAAAATCGGTGGCTTATAAAGAAAACCAACAAAAAATGTTTTATCACTACCATTTGGTGCCCACAAGATTGGCCAAGATCTATTCAAATGCAAACCCAAACTGCTGGAAATGCAGACAAAAAAACAGTACCTTCTATCATACATGGTGGTTATGCCCTGAAGCAAAAAAAAATATTGGAAGAAAATACAAATGTGGTTACAGGAATTACTTGGAAGCCAAATAGATTTTCCTTCTTTGGGACAATTTCGAACAACATTTTTGTATGTGAACCATGAAAGAATGATTGGCAAAGGATTATTTGGAATCTCATTTGGTTTAGGTTTGTCTTTCTTTTAGTCCATCTGGAATGAAGTTCATTGTTTTGTCAGGTCATATCCTCTAGTCATGATTCCAGAGAGGTGCTCTGCTTTATTATTTTTGGGTGTCTTTGGAGTATTTTTTTTCTTTTTGAAAACCAAAACTATAATAACTCCCAATATTAAACAAACCCTTATTAGCCTGGCACAAGGGCACCCTCTAGTGATGGCCATCTTACTATTTTCTTGCTACCTAGTGGAGTGATTTTTAAAAGGATACAAAATGGCTGCCGTCCTTTGCTGGAACTTTGGTTCTAAATTGATGCTTTTTCCTCCCTCCCATCCCCTCCCCCAAAAATAAAATGTTCTAAAACAACAACAACAACAAAAGCAAACAGTACAATTACAAACATATGACTTCTGGCATTCTTTTTTAAAATCTAAACCACCCAACAATTGAAACTCTCTGGCTGGTTTTCAGTAGGAACAGATGTAAAACGTTGCATTGGCCTCTATTTGTCTCAAATTGTTCTGCAGCTACTAAGCTAAGGGAAAATCCTTATGCACAGGAGAGGATTACAGTGCAAACTGAAAGCCCCCTTTATGTGCATATAATTAATAATAGATTTTGAGAACTGTTATTGGTAATAGAAAATACTAAACATTAATATCTTACAAGGTTTTCTTTTGGAATTTATCAGAAATGGGTCAAGTGAACATTTTTAGCTTCCAAGGACTTAGCTTTTAGCTTTGCCAAGGCCATTTGGCAATAGATAATCCAATTTCTAATATAACAAGGAGAATAAATATTTTAGTCAGCTGGAAAGAAAGGGATTTATTTAGACCTTGTGAATGACACTGTTTGGGATGGTAAATCTGGGAAAGGACATTACCTAATTAGCAGAAATAAACATCTATACTTTGCTTTGTAATGATTTGTAATACTTAAAAAGTATTCAACATAAGTATTATCCACTGAGTAAAGCCCTAAAATTAGTTGCTTTTGGTATTTGTTTGCGCATCTGATATATTTGGTTTGTTTTTTTTAATTTGTGGACTAAAGTAAGCTATTTAAGGCAGCAAGGATGAAATCTATCCATTCACCCTGATCCAAAACTGATAAAATGTCTCGGAGAAGAGGAATGTTGTAATCTTAGATAATGGGCTGCAAATCTCCATTCTGAGCTGAAAGAGCTTTGCAGAAACATAATAAATTCACCTGAGGGAGCACCCAAGGTGAGCATGACCTTAATCTGGGTGTGATCATTTTAACCTTTTGTCATGAACATTTTATATTCCTATATCTTTTCTCTGCCACTTTGCTACTTTTGCACTATTGCAGCTCTAAGAAGAAAAGGCCCTTCTCATTTCCTTTATATTTTACTCATCATCACTTTAGTTTTGAAAAGGAGAAGTCTTCTTCCATATTTTTCTCCTAAATTTCCCTCTTGCTTTTTCACTGTTATTCCCAGCTTTAGCATTATAGATCTTTTCCCCAGTACTAACATTAGCCTTTAACTGTCCTCAAGCATACCTTGAAGAATCAAATTTGGTATTGTGGTTAAGGCATCAAACTAGAAACCAGGAGACTATGAATTTTAATCCTGCCAGGGTGACCTTGTGCCAGTCCATTTCTGTCAACTCTAGGAAAGAGGCAATGGCAACCCATTTCTTGCTAAAAAAAAACAAAAAACCCTGAAGGCTGTTTCCAAGGATTGGACATAACTGAACAGAAAAGGCATGGGGGTAAAGTGTCCCTTGTATACAATTCTTCCTGTGTACATTTAGGGCTTTGCTAAGTGCCTAGATCTCAGAAAGTATTGTGAATCTTTGCATCTAATACTCTTCTTAATCCATATTAATAATTCAGCCTCTTGATCACTAAATCTCATCATTAGGGGATTCCTTCGCCTTTGTTTCTAAGATCTCTACTCTTATAGCAGGGTCTAAAGAGCAGTATAGCAAAGTAAAAAGGGAGCAATAACAATGATATATTTCTCCAATTCCAGAATATAAAATGTTTTTCCCTTTTTCCACTGTAGAAACTTAGCACCAACCTTTCTCCTAGAAGAATGAAATATTTTAGGAAATATTAAAAAAGTAAAATATTTCCTCTAAAAGAGAAATAGAAATCTTAAGGGAGATAGGAACTCAGCCCCAACTGCCCGCCCCAGCAGATATTTTGGTGCCAGCCATTCTACAAAACAAAAGACCTTCAGCTCCAGGATGATGGAATTATCCTTCAGAGCAAAGCCATTCAGCCACAATAGGAACTGCATTGCATCAATCCAAGTTTCAACCAAGCTTAACTCAGAAAACCAACAAAGTTAGCTATGACCCCTGCATAGCCCCATGGGAGTATGACAGAATACAGAGTATGATAGAATACATGTTCTTGCCACAGGAACAGGAAGCTCAAGGGCAAAGCCCAAGAGCGGGTATAAACAACACTCACTCTCCACGCCATACATCAACTACACAGAATCACACATGCTGGTGGTTTTGCTTCACCATTAAACTATATTTCCAATCAGCCTCCATGTTTCCAGTCTTTCTCCCCACTTGGAACTGAACCCAGATGGACCTTTCTCCCAACTTTCTTAGCAGTTTCCTCCATTGTTTGTGTCACAGCCATTAATGTTTTTTTTCCGAAGTCTCCTGCTTCCATGTAAGATATAATAAAAAAATATTTGAATAGGCATATCATCTATAAATTGGTCAGCTTTTTTATTTATAATGTTTTGAGCCACCATATCCATCAATAATTACCAGTTCCTATCCAATCCTTCCTTCCTTCCTTCCTTCCTTCCTTCCTTCCTTCCTTCCTTCCTTCCTCCCTTCCTTCCTCCCTCTTTTGTTTTTTGGTCTGACTGATTTGTTACTTGACTGATGGGAAAATCTTTTGAAAAAAATCAAATGGATCTACAAAACTTTAAATCAAGGATTTCATTATCCTAGTTAGATATCTGTTTTAATAAATAATGAGGATAAAAATAGGCTTCTCAATGTATGGGACTTTCCCACCGTACTGCATTAATGTATTGTGGGGGGAGAGTAACAATCAGGAACTCATCTCAGATACCCAGGTGACGAGTACGTCCTTGCAATCTTGTTTCTGCTTATCCTTGCAGACTCTTAAATTGCTCTGAAGTCACCAACATCTTTTGAAAGCAGGGCACACTGATTCCCTCATTATATTAGCAAATGGCAAGTTAAGCAAATTTCTGAACTCCTTTCAAACTCCAGAGCCTGCTCAGAAGTGATAAGCGGAGACAACATATTTGACTCTTCAGGCTTTTGTATTAAGATGGTCTTTGACAAATGCATTTCTCTCTCTCTCTCTCTCTCCTGCCCCTCTCTTTCTGTGTGTGTGTGTGTGTGTGTGTGCATGAAAGATAGACTGCTATCCTTTGCTCCACACACTTCTGTTTATAAGAAAAAAACAAGGAGAGGAAATCTACAGATTTTGATTCATTCTCCAAGTGCATGTACTTATTTTTCTTTTTCCATCCAGTTTGCTCAACAGACTTTTACACTGTGAGCTACTATATAAAATTCTCCTACCTTCAGGTATTCTTATCCTAGAACCCAGAGAAAATTTGACATGGGGGTTTTCAAATTCCAAAGGAAAATGATTGCTGGTTAGAGGTAAAATCACACATCAAAACTTCAGAAGGGGTGTAGGAAGCATAAATAATTGTTCCAAGCAAACTACTACAGTGATACAGCTATCTGATTAGCCAGAATTTCTTGTTGACTCTATTTGCTAAATGAATTAATACTGAGCAAATGCTATTTGCGTATAACTTAAGGATTAACCTCATCAAAAAAAAAAAAAAACCCCACATTCCTCAATCTTCCACTTTACATTTTCTCAATTTTGGTGGCTTTGAAAATATTAGATTTCAACTATTAACAGTCTCCATTCAGGCTGGGAATCCATGATAATCATGTGCAAAGGATAATGCTGTAAGGTACTGCCTTGCCAGTCTTCTCAAGAAAGCACAACTCTTGAAACAAAAGGCATTTCAAAAGGAACTTTTATTAGAAGACAGTGATAGCAGAAAGAGTGTAGGCAGAATCTGAATTTCCTGCAACAGAGCATTAGGTTAAACTTCTTCTTCTAAGGCCGTTCCCAATCTCCAGTTCAACTGTGAGCCAATCTCAAGGTGCGAAGGTTTGTGAGAACTTCAGACTGAGAAGGTAATAACAGGTAGTTCTCAGGTGTTGTGATCTTGTTCCTTTGGTGTTGAGACAAACAGATGGCCCAAGGCACATTCTTTCCCCCCTGCCCCCATTTCCCAAAAGGTACATCAAAGCAGAAAAAGGAATATAGGAAAATCCCAAGTGAAAGCATCCCCAAGCCTACCCGCTCCTGCTAGAATGGCAGTGTCTCAACAGAAATCTATGGGACCTTACAGACATTGATGTTGGAGAAAAAAAGTCACTGAATAAGGTGGTCTTCACATTGGGCACTTGGAGACATGAGATTGGAGATCACAAGAAGTGTGGGAAGGACAGCTAGGATAATTAAAGTTGATAGAGAGGATTGTTGTTGAAAGAGGGGTAAATCTACTGTATGTTAAAATCAGTGGTGGGATTCAAATAATTTAACAACTGGTTCTCTGCCCTAATTATTTCTTCCAACAACCAGTTTACCAAACTGCTCAGAAAGTTAACAACCGGTTCTCCTGAACTGGTGTGAACTGGCTGACTCCCACCACTGGTTAAAATTGAACAGCCCTTCAAATAGGGAAGAATATGACATCACTTATCTCTTGTCTATAACACTTTCAGTAGTTCCAAGAAGATTTCATAACCTTTTGCATTCTGATTCAGGAAACTCTGAGGACATTGATAAACCCCCAAGTGGCCTCAATGACTCTCAGAGAGAGTGATAGCAAACAGATTACTGCTATCCTACCAAAACTTGTCTACCACTCTTCCACTATCTAGTCACAACTGACAGAGCTTCTTGGATGGGAAACAGAATATCTTCTTCTTCTTCTTCTTCTTCTTCTTCTTCTTCTTCTTCTTCTTCTTCTTCTTCTTCTTCTTCTTCTTCTTCTTCTTCTTCTTCTTCTTCTTCTTCTTCTTCTTCTTCTTCTTCTTCTTCTTCTTCTTCTTCTTCTTCTTCTTCTTCTTCTCCTCCTCCTCCTCCTCCTCCTCCTCCTCCTCCTCCTCCTCCTCCTCCTCCTCCTCCTCCTCCTCCTCTTCCTTTTCCTCCTTCTAGAAAAAACAGTCCAGTTGCCTTATGAAAAACTACATTTGAGACAACTATGACCTAGATGACTGAGATTCTCCATAGACAATCAAAGCCAAAGAATTCCATCACAAGAAAAAGTTTCTCTGTTTGAGTCTTTTCAGTTTAGGGATAAATAGAAGTGCTATTCATCATAGAGGCTATGATTAAAAATTTACAACATTATGTGAAGTATAAGAAAACTGGCCCCAAAACTTAAGAAGATGGCTGGCTGTTAGAAAAAAAGAAAAATATCTAGATGACATACAGTTTATGATTTATTTTCCTTTTCTCTACTTCCTATTGCTGGGGTGTTCCTTTCTTTCCGCCTGTGGCCACCTTAGAGAAGGGCAGAAATATGGAGTTAGTGCCATTCAACTATTTCTTCTTATGAGCCATGGGGTACAGTGCAGTGCTGTAGGCTACTTCTGCTGATTGCCAGCTGCCAGTTGTTCGGCAGTTTGATTCTTACTGGCTCAAGGTTGACACAGCCTTCCATCCTTCCAAGCTCAGTAAAAGGAGGACCCAGGTTGTTGGGGGCAATATGCTGACTCTGTACAGCTGTTGTTTTTAATAAGTTTATTGAAAATTAGGTTTTAAAAACATTGAATGTGGTGATCTTTTGTTGACACATATCTCAGTCTTTACATTGCTATATGAGCAAATTGTCATCAAACAGTTTAGACATTTATATACATATATACAGTGTTTTATATATGTTTTCTTAAGTTTTTGTGGGTATTTATATGTATAGTATTCAGCTTTCTTCGTGTATTTTCCCACCTCATTATAGTTGTGCTTTTATAGTTGTAGCAACGTTTCGGCAGAATCTCATCTGCTATCATCAGGCTTCTGTATTGTGTTCTGTATTGTGTTCGTTCGTCAGACAAACACAATACAGGAGCCTGATGATGGCAGATGAGATTCTGCCAAAACATTGCTACACCTTTAAAAGCACAACTACAATGACGTGGGAAAATACCCAAACAAAGCTGAATACCATACATGTAAGTACCCATGAAAACTTAAGAAAACATATATATATATATACAATCTTTGTTTTCTGAGGTTCTCGCGGGTATTTGTATGTGGATCTTTGGTTGTTCGGGTTTTCTCCCGCGTAAGATTCAAAGTATCTAGGCCACGTTTCGATGAAGTCTCATTCATCATCTTCAGGCTTCTGTCTCCGGCTCTGTGCTTCTCAGAGTAATGTGAGATTGCAGCTGCTTCCTCCTTTTAACTGCCAGTGGGGTGGGACTTGATTGGGTGGGGGCTTGGCTGTGTTCTGATTGGGTGGGGGTGTGTTCTCATTGGTAGGGGTTTGGCTGTGTTCTGATTGGTTGGGGGTTAGCCGTGTTCTGATTGGTTGGAGGCGTGTTCTGTTCAGGTGGGGGCTTGGTTGTGCTCAGGTTAGTCTTAGTTGCTGGGGGATTTGAGCTGGTGAGTTGTGATCTTGCTGTTTGGCTTCGAGTTCGTGGTCCTTCTGCATCTTCATAGTGGGTGTCGGTTTGCTTCATGTATGGCTCAGAGGGGTTTGAAGTGGGTAGTGATGCAGCTGCAGTGCAGCTTCTGGTCCATGGTCGTGTCTCATTTTCTGAATGGGTGGGAGTCTGTTTTCTATATGGAAGTGTGGTGGTGGCATCTTGTGTGGCTCTCATGGGTGTGGGTCTGGTGTCCTTCTTCATGTTAGGTACTCGTCTGTTCATGAGGGCGGGTTTCCAAATGGCTGGAAGGCGGGAGGTGTCATCTCGTTTGTTCATGCTGTGTGGGCGTTTTTCTATCTCTATGGCTTCTCTGATTATTCTGCTGTTGAAGTGTTCGGTTTTGGCGATAGTTCTGGTATTTTTAAAATCAATTTCATGTCCTGTGGCTTTGAGGTGTTGGACCAGGGAAGAGGTCGCTTTCTTCTTTTTTGATTGAGTTCTTATGTTCTTCAATGCGTGCACTTATTCTTCTGTTAGTTTGTCCAATGTATGTGGTAGGGCAGGCAGTGCAGGGGATTTCGTATACTCCTTGGTTTTCTAATTCAATTTTGTCTTTGGGGTTTCTTAGGATGGTGGATATTTTTCTGTTTGTGCAGAATGCTGTTTTGATGTTGTGTTTTTGGAGGATCTTGCTAATTTTGTCTGTAGTGCCTTTTATATATGGGAGGAGGGCTTTGCTGTTTTCTTGTTCTCTGTCTTGGATTTTGGTTGGGGTTTCTTTTTGGATTAGGTGGGTAATCTTCTTTCTTTGGAATCCATTGGCTGTAAGTACGTTGGTGAGAGTGTGTAGTTCGGTTTTTTGGTGTTGTTCATCGGCTAAGCATTTTGTTCTGGAGATGAGTGTCTTGGCTACGGAATTGATCTGTGCTGGGTGGTGGTGTGAGAGTGCATGTAGATAGCGGTTAGTATGTGTTTTCTTCTGGTAGATGGTGTGTCCTAGGGAGCCATTGGATCTTTTGTATACCAAGACATCTAGGAAGGGAAGTTGATTGTTGGCTTCTGTTTCCATGGTGAATTGTATTTTGGGGTGTAGGCTGTTGAGGTATGTGAGGAAGTTGTTCAGTTTTTCTTTCCCATGTGGCCAGATTATGAAGGTGTCATCTACGTATCTGAGCCAGAGTTTGGGTTTGTGGTCGTATTTTTCTAGAGCTTGTGTTTCAAAGTGTTCCATGTAGAGGTTTGCGATAACAGGTGAGAGGGGTGATCCCATGGGTGCTCCTTCTATTTGTTTGTATTTTTGTCCATTGTAGGTGAAGTATGTATTGGATAGGCAGTGGTTGGTTAGATCTAGGATGTGCTTGGGGGGGTTGTATTTGTTTTGGATGGCTGTCAAGGCTTCTTTTATTGGCACTTGGGTGAAGAGGGATATGACATCGAAGCTTACTAGTAGGTCGCTAGGTTGTAAGTTTTGTTTCTTTATGATCTCGATGAACTGGAATGAGTTTCTTACGTGTGAGTTGATGGATTCTGCATAGGGTTGTAGTTGTTTGGCGAGGAATTTGGCCAGGTTTTGTAGAGGTGAGCCTATGGAGCTGACTATTGGTCTGAGTGGGGTTCCTTCTTTGTGTATTTTGGGGAGACCATACATGAAGCAAACCGACACCCGCTATGAAGATGCAGCAGAACCACGTACTAGAAGCCAAACAGCAAGATCACAACTCACCAGCTCAAATCCCCTAGCAACTAAGACTAACCTGAGCACAACCAAGCCCCACCTGAACAGAACACGCCTCCAACCAATCAGAACACGGCTAACCCCCAACCAATCAGAACACAGCCAAACCCCCTACCAATGAGAACACACCCCACCCAATCAGAACACAGCCAAGCCCCCACCCAATCAAGTCCCACCCCCACTGGCAGTTAAAAGGAGGAAGCAGCTGCAATCTCACATTACTCTGAGAAGCACAGAGCCGGAGACAGAAGCCTGAAGATGATGAATGAGACTTCATCGAAACGTGGCCTAGATACTTTGAATCTTACGCAGGAGAAAACCCGAACAACCAAAGATCCCCATACAATCTTTGTATCAATTTCTATCTTAAACATTATGTTGCGATCTAATCTCTTCTTAAATTCTATTTCACATTTTTAGACTTCCTTTAAAAATTATTTATGATGGTTGCAGTGTCCTAGAGTCATCTACCTTTTGTGAACCTCAAGCAAAGTCAATGGGGAAGCCAGATTCCCTTAACAACTGTGGGAAAAGAAGTCATAAAATGGGACAAAACACACTTAATAAATGTCTCACTTAGCAACATAAAATTTGTGATTGTAAATAGTTGACCACTTGTATGCTATTATATGCCACTTATTGAACAATAACTTTAGAACAGACACTTTCTAATATATTCCCAACTATATACTGACATCGGAGGGGCCTTTCTTTACAAAATTAAAGAACTTCTGGGTACTACAAAGTATCCAGAAATTCTTTAAGGAATAAAGTAGAATATTTGTAGCTCAGGGTTGAAATGAGGGGTTCTTTGTACTCTCTGAGCTGAATTGTTTTCTTGCAGATTATGGGGTTTGCTCTTAGTTTATATTCTACTGGTTTGATTTGTTATTGATTTGTCAATGCTGGTGGGAGTGGCTTGGAGGTTCTTTGGTTGGACTGTTTACTGTTGGCTTGTTTACTGTTGGCTTTATTAAATGTAGGTAGAGGACTACCTGTATAGTATAAATTAACTGCTGGAATACCTTCCGTTATGGCTGCATCTTGCTTTCTTAACTATGTGATTGCATTTGGTGTATATAATAACAGGTTCTGAGTCACACAAAACAGTCAATGCACATTAAAATGAGCAGAGCTTCAATCACACTACCATAGCCACTTTTTTGACTTTTTTGACCTCACCTTGCAGACAGCCCTAAATTCTACAATGCATTTAGCAGAAGACAAAAACAGAATGTTACTGGGTTTAATGAGATTTATTTATATGTAAGCACCCCGCCAGCAAAAGTGCACATAGTCAAGGCTATGGATTTCCCAGTTGCAATGTATGGCTGTGAAAGTTGGACCATAAGGAAAGCTGAGTGCTAAAGAATTGAGGCCTATGAACTCTGTTGCTGGAGAAGACACCTGCGAGTCCCTTGGACTGCAAGGTCATCCAACTGGTCAGTCCTAGAGGAGATCAACTCTGACTGCTCTTTAGAAGGCCAGATCCTGAAGATGAAATTCAAATACTTTGGCCACCTAATGAGAAGGAAGGACTCCCTGGAGAAGAGCCTAATGCTGGGAACGATTGAGGGCAAAGGAAGAAGGGGACAGCAGAGAATGAAGTGGCTGGATGGAGTCACTGAAGCAGTTGGCATGAGTTTAAATGGACTCCAGAGGATGGTAGAGGACAGGAAGGGCTGGATGAATGTTTTCCATGGGGTCGTGATGGGTCAGACATGACTTTGCAACTAACAACAACAATTTATTTGTATGCACGCTATTAGTTTTTGATGCTTAGCAGAACTTCCTGCAATTAAAACATTAGTTAACTTTATTATTAAAAATGTAAAAATGACATCAATATTCAATAGGACTTTGATAAGATCATTAGGGATGCAGGGCAAACAAGTATGCCTTCAGCTGTTTTCTAAACATCCACGTTGCAAAACTGTGCCTAGATAGCCTTTTTAGCATCTACTATAAAATGCTTCCTATTACAAGCTAGGAAGACGATAAACCCAGCTATTGAATGCATAAGAGTCCTGGCTCATACCCCTTAGCCATTACAAGCTTAGGATCCCTTGACCTCTGTTCTAAAAGATATTTCGACAGGTTTTATCTGCAAATAAAATGTCTCCCACAATATTAGCTCTACGAGAAGATTGCTGACTTGACAAGAAGACTGATCAAATCCCAAAGCCAGAAATCTTAGCGGTTAGCTAAAGCAGAAACAATAGCAGCTCAAGTGAGAAAGGTGATACTCATGCCTACACCTGCCCAGCCATTAAATCTTCAGGGCGCCCTTCTGGGGGATAGAAATGCCAAAAGACTGGTAAAACATAACTTGTAACTTAAGGCTTGCAATAAATTTTTTTAAAAAGAAGATTGGAACTGATCTGAAAGGTGAAGAGAACTTAAAAAAGGAAAGCCTTCTGAGGCCTGTACGTTTCAGAATTGTTGGGGAAAATTCTGCATGTTAAGCAAAACCACCCGAGGTTGCCATTAATATACTTTTCCTTTGATAAATTGTACATTTGGTCTTGGTCTGTGAACTTGGTAGAAAAGGTGAAAGACGATTTTAAACTTCCTTACAGTGAAGTATGGAAACTACTTTTAAAACTAGACGTTTATATGGCCTCATTTGGGAGAAGCAATTTGAGTGGAGGAAGAGACACTGCCTCTTTTAACTTATCAGGGAGAACTGACCCATTCAAAACAGGCCACTGCTTTGTAGTTTCTAGATATTTGCAGGCTGGTAATATTTTAATAGTTTTGCACTAAATCAGCTTTGTTCTTGGTATCTTAAACTTGTATGGTTATCTGGCTCTCTCATGTAATTTTACAGATTCTTGCAACAGGAGATCTTGAATTTTTTGTGTGCATAGTAAAAACCAAATATGGCTCTAGGTTCTGCCTCAGTTTACCTTCCCAATAAAGAACCGAGTTGGAAGATCATTTAAAAGCAGTTTATTAGGGTACCCTGATAAAGTGGGCTTCTCTAGGAAAAAGGGAGAGAGGACCTCGATGTTTTCCTCCCTCCTTTTAAAATTAACACAACCAAGAAAATGCAAGAGGAAAGTTGATTGGACAGAATAAAAATAACCTTCCCTTTGCATAGGAAATCTGTTACATGAAGTCAAACATGTTACATATTTGCATCCCATAATATCACACATGTTCATTAAAATGAGATGTGATGTCAGAAGGGGCATAATTGTAAGGAAAAAGGTTGTTTACAGTTCACAAAAGAGATAAACCAGACCTCAGGTTCTACTAAGAAACTTTTCTTATTTGGAGCTAGCCTCCAGCTTGTTTATCCATTTAGGAATGTTAAAAGCTAATAAATCTGAACATCATTTTAAAAGAGAGAAAATAAATCAAGTTAAAATACAAGGTAACTATGTTAGTTAATGAACAACAAAACCCATGTTATTTGCCCCTCATAATGAAAGAAAAAGAATAAGGATATAGCATTCATGCAGCATTAAAACTACAGTGCCCATGATACAGTTAATCATGAAGCTCTGTTGTACTGGTAGGTAGCAGATTTTTTAAATTTTTATTTATTTTGATTTGTCAATCATTTACAAGATAATAGGTATAAACATATACATAATTATGAACACATGAAATGGGTACATGTTCTGTCTCACCTTTCTTCTTAAAAGATGAAAGAGTACAAATTCACACAAACACAGGCAGGCAAGCTGGCTCGAACTTCACAGAGTTAATACTTTGGAACTGATAACGTCCTTGGCATTCCAACACACTCTGCCTGCCAAGTCCGAACTGATAACAAGTAAAAAGCTACTTACAGAAAATTACAAGGCCACAAAAATCATTCACAAAGAAAAACCTGAAGTAAGATTAAACTTTGTCCCGTATAAAGTTCCAGCCGACAACACACCCACTTTTATCCCCTGTGGGGTGTGGCTCAATGACTCAGCTCACTCTCTGACCCTCCCACGCCTCCTACGTTGCTGCTCACATTTCTCCCTACGATGCTGCCTAGGATCAAGCCAACATTCTTCCTCTTGACTCCCTGTCAGGGGCTGCTCCGATATGCCTTCCTCCTGATTAATCTCAGGCTGTTCCTCTCGGCTGTCTGATGAAACCTGAGGCATTATCAGGGAGGAAGGCATTGCCAGAGAGGAAGGTCCTGGGGAGGAAGGCATTCCCAGTTCCTCCTCCTCATCTTCCAAGTCCTCTTCCTCTGACAGCACAGGCTCGGGTATCGGAGCCACTATCCCTCACCGCAGGGCCCTTCCCCCGAGTCTGACAGTCAGGATGTGGTCTCAAGGGGAAATGGTCATGGAACATCCTTATAAGGTCTGGGGCCTTATACAGATGGATCGTGGAAGCATCCACCCAGGAAAGGGGGTCTGGCCCACCCCCCTGCTTCTTGATCAAATACTGGAACTGCCCTTTAAGCAAGAGGGAATCCCTAATGCTGGCCACATTGCCATCTACTGCATCATCACCTGGCACAGGTGATGGATCATCAGCTGTGGGATGTTGGAGATCACATGAAGAGGCATCAGGGACCACAAGGGAACGGTGGAAGACTGGATGAATTTGCATGGAGCATGGTAGACTCAGTCGATAGGCTAGGGGGTTGATGACTGCCTTGATGGGAAATGGGCTGATGAACCGATGGTCCAGCTTCTTTATCGGGAGGTCGACCTGAAGATGTTTTGTGGACCACCACACACGGTCTCCTACAGCCAGCGGAGGCATTGCCCGTCGAGAGCGATCTGTGAACTGCTTGTAATCTTCCTTGGCCTGTATCAGTTGCTGCCGAACTAACTGCTGAACTGAGTGTAGTTCTGAAAGGAATTCCTCGGTAACACGGGAATAATGTCAACGGAAAGAACCGTGGATGGTACCCCACATTAGCATAAAATGGTGTCATTTGGGTGGAGGTGTGCTGGGAGTTCTTGAATGCAAACTCTGCCAGAGGGAGATAATCAGCCCAGTTGTTCTGCCGTTGGTTTCCAAAACAACACAAATATTGCTCGAGAATGCCAATGACCTTCTCTACCCCCCCATCAGTCTCTGGATGGTGCGCCAACGACAAACACACCTGCACCTGTAACGCAGTCATCAGGCTTTTCCAAAATTGGCCTGTAAATTGTACACCGCGGTCAGAAACTACCCTGTCTGGCAGACCATGGAGACAAAAAACATGCTGCAAGAACAAACAGACAGTTGTACGGGCTGATGGCAACTTACAACATGGAATGAAATGGGCCATTTTTGTCAATATGTTGACCACCACACGCACAGTTGTAAATCCTGAGGATGATGGTAAATGAGCCAAGAAGTCCATGGAAATCGCTCCCCATGGTCTTTCTGGAGTCGGCAGAGGTTGGAGGAGAACAGGAGGTGCACCCGTCATGGCTTTCACTTGCCTGCATGGTACACAGGATGTGACATAAGTGTGGACATCATGCCATACTTGAGGCCACCAAAAGTCTGTGTTACAAGATGGAGGGTCTTAAAAAACCCCAAATGGCCAGCTGCAGGGTTGTTGTGACACTGAGTCATAATAAGGGCTCAAAGTGGCCCCGTTGGGTACGTATAACTGGCCCCGATGCTTGAGTAAGACCTCCTCCAAAGTCCATGGGGATTCAGGTCCAATCTCCCCTGCTGCAACCAAGGGTCTAGGCACTGCACCTCTCACACCTGAGTCCGCAAGTCCACTGGTTCCTGGACTGTGGCCAAGGATTCTGCTGGCAGCACTGTCTGTGGAGGAAGGGGATCCTTGGGGCAAAGATACTCAGGTTTGCGGGACAGGGCATCCACCCTCCGATTGTGACCACTGGGGATATAGGTCACAGAAAAATTGAACCGAGCAAAAAACAATAACCACCGGATCTGCTGCTGGTTCAACTTTCTCGCCATTGACAAATGTACTCAATTCTGATGGTCTGTCCAGACCTCCACCTTGTGTCAGGCCCCCTCGAGATGATGTTGTGAAGCCTCAAATGCAGCTTTGATAGTCAGCAACTCTTTTTCCCAGATGATGTAAATGCGTTTGGAAGGAGTGAGTTTCCGGGTATAATAAGTGCATCCACCAGGGCTTGCAACAGCCTCACCCCAATAGCCACGATGGACGTATCCATCTCCACTACAAAAGGATGATGCGGATCAGGGTGCCTCAAGACAGGTTCTGCGATGAAGGCATTCTTGAGGGCCTCAAAAGCCTGTTGCTGCGGGGGGGCCCACTGGAACAAGACCTTCTTTTGAAGGAGCTGAGTTGTTGGACCCATCAACTTGGCAAAACCTGGGATGAAGGTCTGGTAATAGTTAGCGAACCCCAATAGGCATTGGACGTCCTTCATGCCCCGAGGGGGTTCCCAACTACATAAGGCCTCCACCTTACGTGGGTCCATGGCGATGCCTTTGGGAGAAATGATGTGCCCAAGGAACTCAATGGAAGTCTGGAAAAAGAAACATTTCTCCAGCTTCACATAAAGTTGGTGCTCCCGAAGGTGTTGCAATACCAGACGAACGTGTTGAAGGTGGCTGTCCCTGGACCCAGAGTAGATCAGAATATCGTCCAGGTGCACCACCACGAACCGATCTAACATATCCTGAAACACGTCATTCATCAGGTGCTGGAAGACTGCGGGGGCGTTGGTCAACCCAAACAGCATCACAGTGTACTCAAAATGGCCGTATCCGGTGCCAAATGCCATCTTCCATTTGTCCCCCTCTCGCATCTGCACCAGGTTGTAGGCCCCTCAAAGATCAAGCTTGGTGAAGATAGTGGTCTCCCACAACCTCTCCAACAACTCCGGAATGAGCGGCAAGGGGTAGCTATTCTGCACCGTGATGGCATTTAGCCGGCGGTAATCACAGCACAAGCATAAGTCTCCCGTCTTCTTCTTGACAAAGAGGACTGGGTCTGAGAGAGGGGACGATGAAGTCTGGATGAACCCTTAGGCCATGTTTTTGTCCAAAAAGTCCCATAGTGCGGCCAGCTTGGGCTCGGACATGGAGTACAAATGTCCCTTTGGCAGTGGTACATTGGGTAGAAGGTCCACTGGGCAATCATAGGGGCGATGCAGGGGTAACCGGTCCGTCTCCTTCTCACTGAACACATCTGTGAAGTCCATCAATTCAGGAGGTATGGAGATGGCAGAGGCAGTGATGTCCTGGCCAGCACAGGTGTGGCGGAAGTGGTCCACGCACTGCAGATTCTGAAAAGAAATGGTGTTCCGTGACCATGCCACCTGAGAATCATGAATCCTAAGCCAAGCCATGCTGAGGACTAATGGGAAATGGAGGTCTGCAGTGACATAAAAGCAAATCGCCTCCTCATGTTCTCCAACGACTAGGCGCAAAGGCTGGGTGGTGAATTTAATGGGTTCTGCAATAAGTTCCCGCCCATCAATAATCTTGACCCTCATCGGAGGTTCTACCAGAACCAAGGGAACATCAAAATGGGCCACAAAGGCCTGGTCCATAAAGTTAGTCATGGCCCCTGAGTCCACCAGCGCATTCGCTGGAATCCCTTTCGACTGGTTAGCCAAGAAAACCCGAGTGTCCAAAATCAGATGCCGAGGGGGCCCAGAGTCAACCTCCGCTAATTCAGGTGGGTGTTTGATACATGCCTGGCTTAGGGTTTCCCCCCAGATAGGGCCTGCCTGGTTTCCCGACTGATTACGCCGAAATTCAGGCATAGGCTTGAGTGCCCCACTTCGCTTTAGAGGACAAGAAATAGCGAAATGTCCTGCCCCCCCACAATACAAGCACAAACCCCCTTGGCATCTCCGCGTTTGCTCCTGAGCCATCAGGTGAGGTCTGACTGCTCCTAACTCCATTGGTTCCTCAGCCATGTCCATGACACGTTGGGTGACCCGGGGCACTGTTAGCACAGGGCGCTGCAGTACAGATGCGGATGGAGGCTCCTGGATGGTGCGACGGTTCTTTCACCAATGGAGACGTGCATTGATGAGCAAGCATTGCACCAGCAAAGCATCGAGGGTCAGGGCCGCTTCCACTCGAACTAACTCGTCCTGCAGCTCATCTGACAGGCCATCCTGGAAGGTGTCCATTAACGCTGCATCATTCCAGTTGGAGTCCAGGCATAAAAGCTGAAATTTGGAATAAATTCTTGCAGGGGGCACTTCCCTTGTTGAAGATCCTTAAGACACCTGGCTGCCATCTGCACTCATATGGGGTCTTCATACATGTGGCGCATGTGTTGCCAAAAACCCTGGTAATCAGTTAATAATGGGCTGTTCTTAAGCAACAAAGGTGTGGCCCATCTGGCGGCCGAGCCAGAAAGGAGGCTTATCACAAACCCCATCCGAGCCTGGTCATCTGGGAAATCCTCTGGCCTCATAGCCATAAATAACTGGCACTGTCCCATGAAAGCTGGGAACATCTCAGGCTGCCTAGAAAACTTATCTGGCACAGCCAGCGGGCATTTCCAATGGGGAGGAGGAGGAGGAGCTGCATGAGCCTGCAGCAAAGCAAGTTGGGCTGTTAATTGGGCCACTTGCTATTGTAGAGTTTGATTTTCAACTTGCAGCTATTGTTGAAACTGCTGCTGCTGGTCCATCTTAGGTAAAAGATGGTTTAAGTCAGATACGGGACAAAAATGTTCTGTCTTGCCTTTCCTCTTTCCGAAAAGATGAAAGAGTACAAACTCACACAAACACAGGCAGGCAAGCTGGCTCGGACTTCACAGAGTTAATTCTTTGGAACTGATAACGTACTTGGCATTCCAACACACTCTGCCTGCCAAGTCTGAACTGAAAACAAGTAAAAAGCTACTTACAGAAAATTACAAGGCCACAAAAATCATTCACAAAGAAAAACCTGAAGTAAGATCAAACTTTGTCCCGTAGAAAGTTCCAGCCGACAACACACCCACTTTTATCCCCTGTGGGGTGTGGCTCAATGACTCAGCTCACTCTCTGCCCCTCCCACGCCTCCTACGTTGCTGCTCATGTTTCTCCCTACGACGCTGCCTAGGATCAAGCCAACATTCTTCCTCTTGGCTCCCTGTCAGGGGCTGCTCCGATATGCCTTCCTCCTAATTAATCTCAGGCTGTTCCTCTCGGTTGTCTGATGGAACCTGAGGCATTACCAGGGAGGAAGGCATTGCCAGAGAGGAAGGTCCTGGGGAGGAAGGCATTCCCAGTTCCTCCTCCTCATCTTCCAAGTCCTCTTCCTCTGACAGTACAGGCTTGGGAATCGGAGCCACAACAGGTACATATAAGAAAAATAAAAGGAACAATAGGACAGGGATGGTAGGCGTGTTGGTGCGCTTATGTACACCCCCTACAGACCTCTTAGGAAAGGGATGAGGTCAATAGTAGACAGTCTAAGATTAAAGTATTTGGGGTTTGGGGAAGAAACCACAGAGTCAGCTAGAGTATTCCAGACACTGACCACTCTGTTGCTGAAGTCATATTTCCTGCAATCATGTTTGGTGTGGTTAACCTTGAGTTTGTATCTATTGTGTGCTCTTGTGTTGTTATGGTTGAAGCTGAAGTATTCATTGACAGCTAAGTTATTGCAATGTCTGATTATATATACCATACTTAGATCAGACCGAAGATGGCATAATTCAAGGTTTTCTAGGTCTAAAATTTCAAATCTGGTGGCATAAGATATTCTACAATGAGTAGAGGAGTGGAGAACTCTTCTTGTGAAATATTTCTGGACTTTCTCAACTGTGCTAATATCAGATACATAATGTGGGTTCCAGACTGATCATCTCTATTCGAGTATTGGTCTAGCAAATGTTTTGTATACTCTAGTTAGTAGTGTGATATTACCAGAGAAAAAGCTACGTAGGATTAGGTTAATAACTCTTAATGCCTTTTTGGCTATGTAGTGACAGTGGGCTCTAGCACTTAGATCATTAGAGATGAATATTCCAAGGTCCTTTACAGAGCTTGGGTTATCAACAAGGTCTTGACTATTCAGCTTGTCTTTTATTTTATGATTTTTTTTTGCCAATATGTAAGACAGAGCATTTATTTGTTGAGATTTGAAGTTGCCCTTTGTTTGGCCATTCTGATACATAGTCAAGATCTTTTTGAAGGGTAGCAGTATTGTCTGTGGTATTGAACAGCTTTACATCATCAGCGAAGAGAACACAGTTGTTCTTGATATGATCATAGAGGTCATTTATGTAGAGTATGAAAAGAGTTTGGTCCTAGAACACCACTGGGGGGACACCACTATGGACAGGTACAGAATTTGATAGGACGCTCCCAATTTTGACCATTTGTTGTCTGTTTGACAGGAATGCTTCTATATAGTTATGCAGTTGTCCAGAGATACCATAAGACGTTAGTTTTAGGAGTAGTTTGTCATGTATCACTGAATCAAAGGCTTTACAGAAGTCTATGTCGATTGTGTCTATTGTTTTGCCCTGATCGAGTTGTCTAGTCCATATGTTTTTGCAGTGTAAGAGTTGCAGATTACAGATAGTTTTTTTCTGAAACCAAATTGTTTATTAGAGAGTAGGTTGTTTGTCTCTAAGTGGAGGATAATGGATTGGTCCCACTATGATTAATAGGTCTTTGCTTGTGTAGCAGAGATGGTATTCAGCAGGTTCTAACAAGTTCGGGAGAACCAGTAGTGGAAATTTTGAGTAGTTGGAGAACTGGCAAATCCTACCTCTGACTGGAGATTTTACAGTATTCTTCCCCTGCCACGCCCACCAAGTCACGCCCACAGAATCGGTAGTCAAAAATTTTGAATCTCACCACTGTTGTGTAGTATTCTAGTATAGCTAGTCTGCAAGTTAAAATCATAATAGAACTGTCCCAAAGGTGCTTTTTTTCAGTGGCGCAGTGGTTAGAGTGATGTACTGCAGACCATTTCTGCTGACTATCGGCTGCCTGAAATTTGGTAATTTGGCAGTTCAAATCCCACCAGGCTCAAGGTTGACTCAGCCTTCCATCCTTCCGAGGTGGGTGAAATGAGGACTCTAATTGTTGGGGGCAATAGGCTGACTCTGTAAACCGCATCGAGAGGGCAATAAAACATTGTAAAGTAGCATATAAGTCTAAGTGCTATTGCTATTCCTTGAAGACATTTTCTAGGGAAAACAAGGAAAGTTCAGTTGAAAAAGCACCTTTGGGACAACTATGACTTGGATATTTTAGAACCTCCAGAGACATAATAGAACCTACCCATTATGGCCATAAATCATAAAGTAACAGTCATAAAATGAGTCACTCATATTTTTAGATGCAGTCATAAAAACCAACATCATGATTAGTAAGCAAATGCCATAGTTATTATCTGCCATGGTGTGGTTTTGCAAAGACATCATAAAATGCAGTCATGATATTGTGGGATACTGCAAATGACCACATTGCTGAGTTGCATAACAACAGGGGTGAGGGGTGGGGCAACAGTCAGAACTTCAGATCCAGGTTGTAAGTCCTTTGTTAAGTAGGCTGTAAATTCAAATAGTCACTGAGTAACCAGATGTAAGGATTACCTGTACCTGCATTTGTATGAAAGAAAACTCTAACCCACTGGCTTGTTTTATATTAATAGGTTTAATATTTACATAAAGAGATTTTTATAGAACCAAAACTAAATATTTGAGGGAAGAATGAACAAAATTAGACACGATTAAAAGATAGCTTTGTTTTCCACCAATTTTTGTTCTTTGAAATTCAGGAAACCGAACTGGAGGTTATAAACGTCAGTACAACTAAAGAATAATATCTTCCCAATTTGATTGGCATTATTTCAATGGTATATCTACGTCTAACTTATTTGTTTAAAAAGAAATGTATCCTCCCTTTTCAAAAACAAGTTTTCACAGAGCAGCTTATTATAAAATGATAATATAAAATGCAAATCAAAAATGCATCTAAAATTTTCGGTAATACAGAGATAAACTCAAAAGCAATGAATTAAAAAATCAGTATACAGCAAAACAGTGTTAGTATTCAAGCATTCCAGTGACTGAGCTTCGGTGGTTGATTTAATTTTAAAGGTCTCCCTCTCTCGTGCTTCCCCCCTCCCCAATCAGCTGTTCAGGCTTTCAAAGCAAAGACTACAAAATGCCACCACCACCTGTTTCCAGGGTGTCAAGATTAAGTTCAGGTAGTTAAACCAAATGCAATAAATTGGATGGTCTAGGGAAGATCCACTGAGATTAGAGAGGATTTGAAAAGCAAAAAATGGATGGAGAAATAATAATATGGCTACTTCAAATATGCAAGGCAGCTGAAGCAGAGATATCAGTTAATAGGTCTTTACCTCCAGAAAAGTAACGTCAAGCTAAGTATGATTTTTCCTCCCTGAAATAACATCCAGAAAAAAAGGACATATTATCAAGATTATTGCTGAAAGTTTTAGAATATAAAATAGTAATTATGCATATGCCAAGGAGCTGAAATTAACCTTGCTGTCAGAATCAGGTCTCTATGTGGTGGCTCAATTTACACAGTTGCATTACTGGTAGTCCTTGACTTATAGCTACATTAGGGAGCAGATTTTCAGTTGCTAAGCATGGTGATGAGTGGTATCCAATTTTAGAGTCAGCAGAGTCAACGTATTGCCCCCGGTAATCCGGATCCTCATTTTACCAACCTCAGAAGGATGGAAGGCTGAGTCAACCTTGAGCCGCTCATGATAGAAATGCAATACTACATTCTGACCACTGCACCACCATGATTCTTAGACCGTAGGCAACATTTGTGGTCATCCCAGTCTTTTAAGTGGGGGGAAAGCTCAGTTTGCAGGTGGAGAAAAAGCATAGAAATGTTTTAGAAGGGACCTTCTGTCAGTCTGGAAACAAACAAAAAAATGACATATGGACAAGATGAGCTCCTTTTTGTTTCACACCTATAGGTAAATATTGCCACACTGAGCACTTGACTATCTGCATTTGCTGTATACGCTGTGAACTATTAGGGAGAGACTATCTTCACCTTTTTTTTGTCTCACACATAACAACTGGACTTAGTTACCTCTTACTCATCTGAAATGCACTCCCACCCTCCTGGAGATCCACCTCCTCACCACATTCCATCACACCTTCTCTAGTTTTCCGGAGAATGAAAAGAGAGCAGGAGAGAAAAAAAAACTTTCAGTCTTGCAAGATTGAAGTCAGCCTTCCAGGGTAATAAGCATACTCAAATGAACTAATCTTACTTTATTGTAAGTTTATATAATATCAACTTCCCCCTCCCCTCAAAAGACCAAGAGTGACATGTGTTTTATTTTTCACCTACAGACAGAATATTTCAGGGGTGGGATTCTACCTGATCAGACCAGTTCTACAGAATATTTCAGGGGTGGGATTCTACCTGATCAGACCAGTTCTATAGAACTGGTTGTTACAATTCTGCGCAGTTCGGAGAACTGGCAAATTGTGCCTCTAATTGGCTCCGCCCCTCCCTCCCCGCCCCTTCCTGCCCAGTCACTAGTTACCTGGCATACACGCCATCCAACTTGCCTGCCTTGTGCCTTCATCTAATTTTTGGTAAGTTGCTATTTCCCCCACCTCCTGACAATCAGCTGTTCTGAGTATCAGTTGTGCCAGGTGATTTAGATTAAGTAGAAAGCAGGAAATTGTTGGATTTCCTGCTTTCTAGCTAATCTAAATCGCTTTTGTATGCTTTGCCTTTGCCCAGGAGACTTCCCTGAGGCCCAGTCAGGGTGGTATTCAGGAGATTGGGGCAGGGGAGAGAAGTGGCCTGAGAGCAGAACTGAACCTTTCTTAGGACTGAAGCTTCTATTTTTCAGTGCAGGTAGCAGATTGCAGAAAGGTAGATCTGTGAGTGACTCTGTGATTCTGCGAGCAACTCAATCTGCCTGCCTGCTTTGCCTGATTTTGGGTAAAAGTTGCTCTTTTTTTTATAAAAACCACAATATTTACATAAATATTTACAATATTTACACACAAACCACGCCCACCCAGTCACATGACCACCAGGCCACACCCACAAATTAGGCCACAACCACAGAACCAAGTGTTAAGAAATTTGAATCCCATCCCTGGAATCTTGCCAGAGTGAAGCAACTATCTGCATAACTACAGATATTGTTGATGAACTGCTAGGGAGGGAACGTCATTGACTTCTTTCTTACCATCAGACATTCCAAGTTCTGCTGTCTCTTTGGCCCCTGCAAAAGAGCCCTTCCCTGCTGTGCTAGGTGCCAAACTGAAAACTATTTTTTTTTTGAAAACAATTTTATTAGTTTTTAAAGACAAACAAAACAAACAAAACATAAAAACATAAAAATATCCAGCTTTCTTTCATAAATATACAAACAGTGTGTCGGTTGCTTTACCAATTTTTGTGCATCCATTTCGTAGTCTCAATTACAGTTACATTACATAATAACTCATATTATCAATCAGAAATTATAAACCCTAGTATCACTAATAGACGATCATTTGACTATGATTTTATTCATTCATACTTTGCGAGATAACTATAATTTACTTAGTTTATTTTATAACAAATCATATAATCATACCAAATCTATCCTGAAAATATTTTATAAATATGGTATCAAATAAAAAAGGAAAAAAATCTCTTTATATATTCATTATTATCTAAAATTCTAAATATTCTATTATTGTATTTTATCATCCAATCATTGATAGAAAAGGTCCCAAATTTTATAGAATTGTTTATCCTCTTGTTCTCTAATTTAATGTTCTCTCTTGTTCTCTCTTAATAATTTCTTCCGGCAATGGTATCTTCCCATTTTTCCAGTTTTTAGCAAATACAATCCTAGCTGCTGTTAATACATTTACAATCAGGTATTTCAAATCTTTACTATATATATCAGGTAAGATTCCCAATAAAAAGATCTCTGGTTTCAAGTCTATATGTGTCTTTGTCATTTTTTCCAACCACATGCGAATTTTAGTCCAGTATTTTCTAGCATCCTCGCAAGTCTACCACATATGGTAATATGAGCCAGGTATCTGATGACATTTCCAGCATTTTTCAGATTTATTCTTGAACATTCTTGCTATTCTTGTCGGGGGAAAGTGCCACCTGTAAAACATCTTATACAAATTTTTTTTATAAGCTATTGACATTGTCATTTTATAATTCTGAGACCACAATTTTTGCCATTTCTCTAAATCAATCCCATATCCAAAATTCTTCCCCCAAGCAATCATAGTTTCTTTAAGTTGTTCTTCCTCTAGTTTAATTTCCAGTAAATAACCGTATAATTTTTTAATCACCTTTTCATCAGTACCTGTCAAAATCTTATCTAAATCAGTCAATTTATCATAAAATCCCTGTTTTAAAATCTTCATCACTTGACCTTGTTCATGACTTGAATTTTCAATAGGTCTGCCAGTTCTTCTCTTTATCTTAGTAACATATTCTTTGTCAAAATCTTTGTTTTATCTTTATTTATTTTCAAACCAGCCACCTCACCATATGTCTCTATCTTTTCCAATAATTTTATAGCTGTTTCTAAAGGGTCTTCCAAAATAAAGGCCAGATCATCCGCAAAGGCTTGCAATTTAAATTCTTCCTTTTTAATTTTCATTCCTTTTATGCTTTTATCATCTCTAATATTTCTATTCAACACTTCCAAAGTCAATACAAATAGCAAAGGTGATAGAGGGCATCCTTGTCTTGTACCTTTTCTTATGTTAATAGAATCTGTGAATTCTCCCTCTATCATTACCTTTGCCACTTGCTTATGGTATATGTCTTCTATTGCTTGGATAAATTTTCTGGCAAAACCCATCTGTTCCAGTAGTAGTAACATAAATCTCCAGTTCACATTATCAAATGCCTTTCGGGCATCTAGGAATATCAAAGCCATTTGCTTTTCAGGACGTGCCTTATAATATTCCAAAGTGTCCAGGATTATTCTCATATTGTCTTTGATTTGTCTCTTTGGCAGAAATCCATTTTGATCTGGATGAATAAAGGTTTTAGATATTTTTTAAGTCTTTCTGCCAAAATTGAAGCAAAGATTTTATAGTCTGCGTTTAGTAAAGAAACAGATCTATAATACTTAATTTGCAATGATCAGCCTCTTCTTTTGGAATAAGTGTAATATAAGTTTCTGACCATGTTTTAGGTATCATCTTCTTTAACATAGCTTCATTCATGACTTCTAGCAATGGAATGCTCAATGATTCTTGTAGTGTTTTATAAAATTCTGCCAGAAACCCATCTGGACCTGGTGCTTTCCCATTGTTTTGCTTCTTAAGTGCTTCAGTTAATTCCATCATTGTTATATTACTTTCTAAAAAATTTTCAGTCTCTTTAGGTATCTTAGGTAGATTAGCATTCTGTAGATACTGTTTGACTTTTTCCTCATCAATATTCTCTTGCTTATATAGTTGCCCATAGAAGTCTTGAATAATTTCCTTTTTCTCTTTATTACCATAGCAAACTTGGCCTTGATCATCTATTAACTGTGATATTTTCCTTGATTCTTTCTCCTTTCTCAATTTGTATGCTAACCATCTACCTGGTTTATTTGCATTTTCAAAATAGTTCTGTTTAGCACTTCTAATTTTCTGTGCCAATTCTTCTTTCTCTATTTGACCCATTTTATGTTTGATTATGTCCAATGTTAGTTTAATGTCTTTTTTTCTGTGGTGTTTTCTTCAAGTCTTTTATACTCATCTTCTAAAACTTTAGTGGCTTGCCTTTTCCTGATATTCTTTTTTCTTATATAGTCTATTATCAAGCCTCTAGCGTATGCCTTCATTGTGTCCCAGACATTCTGAATTGAAGTATCTTCTTTTTTTATTTTCTCTAAAGAAAAAGGCCAATTCTTTCTCCATCCATTGTGTAAAATCTTTTTCCTTTAAAATAGTATTATTTAGCATCCATCTCGATCTTTTTTTTGTCCTTTCCATTTAATTGTCATTGGATTATGGTCTGCCCAAGTACTTGTTTCAATGTTTGTTTCTTGAATGTTGGATATTAGTTCTGTTGAGATCCAAATCATATCTAATCTGGACCATGATAAATGTCTATTTGAATAAAAAGTATATTGTTTGGTTTTAGCATTTCTTTCTCTCCATATATCTTTTAAATTTAATTCATCTATCATTTTAAAAAAGGATTTAGAGAGAGTCTTTCTGTTTGCTTTGTTACTGTTGCTGTATAGTCCAGTTTATTGTCTACAATTCCATTAAAATCTCCCATCATAACTATATTGACATAGTCCAGTCCAATTATTTTCATGTGTAATTTTTTATAGAATTCTCTTGTTTATCATTCGGAGCATAAATTGCAATCAGGAGTGTTTTCATATTATTATCCATTATTTCCATCATTAATACTCTTCCATCTTCATCGGTATGAATCAATTTTGCTGGGATAGTCTTTTTAATGTATAAAACCACTCCTCTTTTCTTACATTGAGTCAAAGAAGTAAATATTTTCCCTAATTTTGGCTATACCAACAATTGTTCATATTGTTTTTTGATATGTACTTCTTGTAAACAAATTATATCAAATTTTAATTTCTCTAATTTATGAAAAATTTTCCTTCTTTTAACAGCTGAATTAAATCAATTTATATTCATTGTAATCAGTTTTTTCTCTTCCATGATTATATTTTGTAATTAGGTTTGGCAGCTCTCGTAGATCTTGGTTCACATTGTTCTTTGATCTCCACCTGTCCACCTACTGTGCCTTCTTCTTTTTCAATATCCATTTGTTCCTCTTGGAGTTCAATTAATGAGACCTCTTTTTCTGCTTCTTCCTCTCTCCTTCCAAAAAATTCTGCATAGAAAAGTTCTGCTTTCTCAATTGAATCAATTCTGTGTCTCTGTTCTTGCCATATAAACATTAAACCTTCTGGAATCAGCCATCTATATTTCACCTCCTTTTTCAATAACATTTTAGTCAGGAATCGATATTCTCTTCTCTTCTCTCTCACTCTTATAGGTATTTGTTTTAAAACCACAATCTCCTTGCCTTTGTATTTCAACATCTTCTCTTTTGCCACTTGTAATATTTGTGTTTTCATGGATTTTTTTGTACATCTGATGTGAACTTCTCTTGGTAAGTTGTTTCTCATCGCATATCTTGTAAAGACTCTGTATACTTCATCTACTCTGTCCATCATCTTTTCCTCTTTTATTTCCAAGGCTTCAGCCAGAATTTGTATCATTATCACAGCTAAGTTTTGTCCTTTTTCTTCCTCTATATTTTGAAATCTGTGATAGAATTCTGACCTGTCCATCTCCCACTTCAGCATCCCACTTTTATCTTGTTCAACCACTGTTACTCTGCTGTCAATGTTTCCAATCTTCTTCTCTCTTTGTTTATCTTCTTCAATTTTTTGGAATCTCTCATCATACTTCGCCATCATTTGTTGGATATTTTCAATTTTTTCATCAGTCTTCCCTGTTCTTTGTTCAATGTTCTCTATTCTTTGTTCAATATTCTCTGTTCTCTTTTCAATGGTTTCTGATTTTGTCTTGAGATCTTAGATTCCTTGCATAATCATCTTTAAAGTCACTTTTTCTTGTTCTTTATCTTGCTTTAACATTGTCTGAATTAAACATTGTCCTCCAGATGGTGGGCAAGCAGAAGTAGAAGTTGAGGCACCAGAAGGTATGAGTTTCCTGCTCATTTTCTTCAAATTTTTTTAGACCTTAATCCAATTAGTAAGGTAGCCAATTATAATCCAAAGTGGGAAATAAAAATAGTAGAGAACAAAAAAGCCCAATAATAGTAAAAAAAGAAAGAAAAGAAAAAATTCTTCAGGTTCTTCTGAACCTTAATCCAATTATGAAATAGACAATTGTAATCCAAAATAAAGGATAAAAATAAGAAGAAGAAAAAAGCCCAATATTAATAAAAAAAGAATAAAAGAAGGTTTTTCATACCTTAATCCAATTGGAAAATCTCAATAATAAAAAGAAACCATAAAAATAACCAAAAACATGGATGGAAGAAGCAAAAATCCCAATAAAAAAAGAAAAAGGAAAAATTCTGAGGCTTTCCCTTTAAAATAAAAAGCGAACATAAAAATATTGCAAAAATAAAAGTTTATAGTAGAGCTGGTAAGGAGGGGTAACACAAGTAAAAGAAAATAAAAGAAAACACACTGCACTTTATTTAATTATCCAAGGCTCTTATTATGACTCTCTTCTCCACAAACTTCAAAGCCAAGCTTCAAGTGTTTAATTGTTGATAGAAGTCCAGAAGAACACCTCTAATAACACTCTCCCGTGCTCTTCCCTCTATCTTATCAAGTTGCAATGTCCTTGAAAAGGAGTCTTTCACAATTCTCTCAACTTCAAGTAAAATATTTTCAAGCCTCTAGTTAGCAGTGTTACAATGTTTCTTTGTTCTCACTTTCCCCCTCCTTTCCCAGGAAAACGTAATTGAAGTTTTTTAAAAAAGAGAGTATATACATATATATACATATAAAGAAAAATAACTAAAGGGAGCCTCTAATCTAAAAAATTGAAAAATCAAAAAGGAGAAAAGAATATATATAAAGGAAAATTCAGTCCAGTTAACAACTGCTAAGTCATGATAAAAGTCCAGTAAAGAAATAAAAAGCCAAGCCTCACTTTGACGTCTCCCTTTAAAAATCGCCGCTTATTCAATTTTGTCAAAAATCTTACAGATTTCTTCTTATTCTTAGAGTGTCCTTTCAAATCTCAAAATATTAGTAAAAAAAAAAGTTCTCACCCAGCTGACACACTTTCTCTTTCAGTCTCTTCCTTCCGGAGCTGTCCCAACTTCAGCAGCTTTGGGGCTGCCTCTCCGCTGCCAGCAAAAGGGACTTCTCCTGAATCATCCAGGGACTTTGCAGTGTCCCTGGGATCCACAGGATGTACCCTTCGCTATCACCATCTTTACGGGATGGTTTAGGTCCGTTTGGACAGACCAGGGGCGAAGATATCGGCTGCAATCTCAGAGCCCCGAGATTGCAAGCCGTACTGTTGCGATGTCAGCTCTTCCCTCTTCCCCAAACTGAAAACTTTTGATGTGGGATCAAGGAGTGTCTTCTGAAGATTCTGGCACTGCTTGTCCTTGAAATTTAGATGGTAAATAAATCCAGTAAATAAATTGCTTGTTCTCAGATGAACACATATTACTCTTCAGTCATTGAATTCACACAGCATGATAAGCCAAAGGAAGGTTGCACTCATGCTCTGTATATCCAGCAATTCTGTATCCTGAATTTATTGTTAACTGAATCACTGCAGTTAATTTGAATCATGCAATTGTTAAGTGAATATATGTGTCATATAATATATGTGGGTATATGCATATTTTGTATGTATTCTGTCATGGTTATGTAGTGTATATTGGAGAGCTGTATGCAATGAAATTTCATTTTAATGTTTGTCAATTTCATTTTAATTTATACGAATTTTAATGTATGCCAATTATTGTTATTCAAAGTGACAATAAAGTGATTATTCTGTTCTATTCTATTCTATTCTATTCTATTCTATTCTATTCTATTCTATTCTATTCCATTCCATTCCATTCCATTCCATTCCATTCCATTCCATTCCATTCCATTCCATTCTCCATTCCATTCCTTTCTATTCTATATTCCATTCCATTCCATTCTATTTTATATTCCATTCCATTCCATTCCATTCTATATTCCATTCCATTCTATATTCCATTCCATTCTATATTCCATTCCATTCCACTCCATTCCGTTCCATTCTATTCTATATTCCATTCCATTCCATTCCATTCCATCCCATTCTATTCTGTTCTGTTTTGTTCTATTCTATTCTCCATTCCATTCCATTCTGTTCTATTCTCCATTCCATTCCATTCTATATTCCATTCCATTCCATTCCATTTCTATTCTGTTCTATTCTATTCTCCATTCCATTCTGTTCTGTTCTATGGTTCCTTCCATTGACTGCTTGTCAAAAGCTGGTGGGAAGGTAACAAAGGATGATCAACTACCCAAGAAGCTGTAACTGTTTTAAGTGCATGGCTATTGCCAAACATCCAAATTTTGATCATGTGATTGTAGGGATCTGTGATGTTGTAAGTGTGAGGATCAGTTCTAAGTCACCTTTTTTTCAGTACCATTGCAACTTCAAACAGTCTCTAAACAAATGGTTGTAAATTGAAGATTATCAGTATTACGCTTAATTATATTTACTGCATCCTTATTTAGCTATAGGGGTTTTTTTGTTTCTTTTTTTTTTAACAAAAAGACAACAGTGGAGCGAGGATCAGAGTGAAACACCTCTTATTTGAGGGAAGAAATTATAAAAAGAAAGTCTCCAGAGATTCGCAAATGGAAATTTTAACAGGCTCAGCTTGGGCTGATTTGAGGCCTCATCCAAACCTGAGTGCACACACAGCCCCTTTGCAGGCCATCCCTCTGTGACGTTGTGCAATTTGCAAGGTGTTCTTTGAAGCAGTTAGCACCGTTTCCGGGCTTCATTAGCTCTTTGCCATCTGCTGCCTTGATGGCCCTGGGAGACAGAGTGACTCAGTGCAGCTCTTGACATCGTCAAAGATTGACTTTTCCATACCTTCCTCAACTCTCTGACTCTATTTCCACACTTTCATTTCTTGTCTGATGAATCTCTGCCTGCCTCACTTCATCAATTGCATTGCCCAATCAAAGATCCTGCCACCCTCAGCTTGTTCAGTTTCCCTGTATGCCAGTTCCTTGATTTTTGTAATCATATTCTCTCCATGACTCTGAATGCCTCATTCATAACCCATGGCTGTTTCTGACTCCTTTTCTCTCTCTCTCTCCAGTCACCAGGCATCTTATTTTCAGGCATCAATTTCATAAGCACCTATTTAGTATCTGTCATGGATTTATTACAGTTTTTCAGCCGGACATACTTTGTACTTTCAAAAAAATATAAAATAAAAAAGGCGGTGTCAGTGAAGAACAGAAGAAAGAAGCAGCAGACACAAAAAGCAAATCATATTATTTCAAATAGCCCATGGGATCACGGCTGGTGTTAGGACAGCATCTACTGACTAAAACAGCAAGGTGCCTTTATAGTAAAGTTGTATAAATAAAGCATTTATGATAGAAAATTGGGGAGAGCTTGTCCATTGGCCTTTGTATTTTTGGCATAAACAATCTTTAAAATGAATACTATAAATAATAGAATCCATTAACGGTAGTTGTGTGCTAAAGAAATCAGGAAGTGTTTTACATACAAAAGAGACTTCTTTTACTTCCATTAAATCCTAAGACAAAGACATTATGAAGTAGTTCCTTTCTTACTGGGAACTTCAATGACCAAGGAAACTTCCAGGAGATAGAAAGAGGATTACAGAAAATAGCAGCAATGGATAAGCACCTTTCTTCTCTTTTAAAATTAAAATAAACTTTTTTTTGTAAAGGACTCAGGGGAGATTGGGAGAAGTTATCTGGCATCCTGAACACAAGACAGAAAAAAACCCTAGGCCTTTTTGACAGGAAAAACTAGTATTAGTGTCTTTTGTAGTTATTTTTCTTCCACTTTTCTTCCCATAATGAACACTCAATTCAATATTTAAGACCTGACTACCTGAGCAGAATATTTAAAAATGCATGAAAGTCAGATTTGTGTCTTTGTTACAAACCAGAATGAAGATATATCCTACTGAGGAACACAGGAGTCAGATCTGTTCCGATCTGTTCCAGGATTTTAATTCTAGATTCCCCCTACCCCCTTATCTTTCATAGTCAGTTGATATTTGGCTCATCCAGCTGGTGATAAATTAGAAGGCAAGAGGGGAACCCAGCCAGAGGAATCCATTAACTCCTTTCCTGAGCATGCATTGCTGATGCAAAACCAAGACATGACCATCAAATGGCAAGCTAACACGAAATCACTGTTCTAGTGATAAAGGCACCAGGCTAGAAATCAGGATATGTAAATTTTTATTTATTTATTTGATTTGATTTGATTTGTCAATTGTTTACAAGATAATTAGTATAAGTGTATACATAGTTATGAATACATGAAATGGGTACATATAAGAAAAATAAAAGAAAAATAAAAGAAACAATAGGACAGGGACGGTAGGCACGTTGGCGTGCTTATGCACGCCCCCTAGAGACCTCTTAGGAAAGGGGTGAGGTCAATAGTAGACAGTCTAAGGTTAAAGTTTTTTGGGGTTTGGGGAAGAAACTACAGAGTCAGGTAGAGTATTCCAGACATCGATCACTCTGTTGCTGAAGTCGTATTTCCTGCAATCAAGCTTGGTGCAGTTAACCTTGAGTTTGTATCTGTTGTGTGCTCTTGTGTTGTTATGGTTGAAGCTGAAGTATTCATTGACAGGTAGGACATTGCAATGTATGATTTTATATACCATGCTTAAATCAGACCGAAGACGGCGTAATTCAAGGTTTTCTAGTTCTAGAATTTCAAGTCTGGTGGCATAAGGTATTCTACAACGAGTAGAGGAGTGGAGAACTCTTCTTGTGAAATATTTCTGGACTTTCTCAATTGTGCTAATATCAGATACGTAATGTGGGTTCCAGACTGATGAGCTGTATTCAAGTATTGGTCTAGCAAATGTTTTGTATGCTCTAGTTAGTAGTGTGATATTACCAGAGAAAAAGCTACGTAGGATTAGGTTAACAACTCTTAATGCCTTTTTGGCTATGTAGTTGCAGTGGGCTCTAGCACTTAGATCATTAGAGGTGAGTATTCCAAGGTCCTTGACAGAGCTTGGATCATCAACAAGATCTTGACTATTCAGCTTGTATTTTATTTTCTGATTTTTTTTGCCAATATGTAAGACAGAGCATTTATTTGTTGAGATTTGAAGTTGCCATTTGTTTGACCATTCTGATACATAGTCGAGGTCTTTTTGAAGGGTAGCAGTATTGTCTGTGGTATTGAACAGCTTTACATCATCAGCGAAAAGAACGCAGTTGCTCTTAATATGATCACAGAGGTCATTTATGTAGAGTATGAAGAGAGTTGGTCCTAGAACACTGCCCTGGGGGACACCATTATGGACAGGTACAGAATTTGATAGGACGCTCCCAATTTTGACCATTTGTTGTCTGTTTGACAGGAATGCTTCTATCCAGTTATGCAGTTGTCCAGAGATACCATAGGATTTTATTTTTAGTAGTAGTTTGTCATGTACCACTGAATCAAAGGCTTTACAGAAGTCTATGTAGATTGCATCTATTGTTTTGCCCTGATCAAGTTGTGTAGTCCATATGTTTTTGCAGTGTAAGAGTTGCAGATTACAGGATAGTTTTTTTCTGAAACCAAATTGTTTATTGGAGAGTAGGTTGTTTGTCTCTGAGTGGAGGATGATGGATTGGTTAATAATTGATTCCATGACTTTAAAGGTGACGCAGCATAAGGAGATTGGTCTGTAATTTTCAACTAGGCTGGGGTCTCCCTTTTTGAAGATGGGGATGACCGTGGCTTGTGACCATAGGTTAGGCAAGGAACTGGTCCTGAAAGATTTTTCAAAGATTATGCTTAGAGGTTTGGCTATGGCAGTGGGTAGTTTTTTTTTAAGAAGTAGGCACATATTCCATCCGGTCCAATAGATAGAGATGGTTTTAGATTGCGAAGTGCTTTTTCAACATTGTCTTCTGTAAAATCGATATGTATTAGATCATTGTAGTTATCTGTGGTTCAGCTAGGAAATACTGGGCATGATCCATTGCTGTTTACAAATACTGAGCCAAAAAATGTGTTAAAGATGTTGGCTTTAATGGTGTCGTCGTTGCAGTCTTTACCATTAGGTCCTATCAGGGGTGGGATGGACCTTGAATCTTTTAGTTTGTTGTTTACAAAATTGTAAAAAGCACTGGTGGAATTGGTGCTTAGAAGGTTTTCCTCTTGTTTAATGTGATAATTGGTGCATTCGGTCTTTATCTGGTGGCATAAATTTTTGTATCGGCTTTTGAAGCTGGCAACGTGACCAGATTTGTTTTTCCGCCAGAGTGATCTCTTTTTGGATCGAAGTTTCCTTATTGTTATGGGCAATCTTTTTTTTTTGTTCTGTTTTGGGAGTTGTTGTTGGTACATATAGTTTGATGACTCTTTTGACTTCAAGTAAAGATATGTTGTAATGGTCTTCAACAGTATTGCATCCAGTAAATAGAGATTGCCAATCAAGGGATGAGAGGTCATTGTCTATAAGATCATAGTTGCCTTTTTTGAAGTTATAATTGGGGATTACGTCATTGTGGTGGTTTTTGTGTGGACGTATGTTGAGACAAAAGTCAATCATATTGTGGTCACTGCTGGAAAAGGGTTCTTTAGTTTGTATTCCATAAATTAAATTCAAACTATTGCAGAAGATGAGATCGAGGCAGTTGTTTAGTCTAGTGTTGTTGGTTACTAGTTGTTCCAGTCCTAGATTTGTAACAGCATTGTAGAAGGTTGCGTGTATGGTTTCAGTTGTACATTCATTTAGGGTCCAGTCACTATGAGGCAGATTGAAATCTCCAAGAAAGAATTCTAATCCTGCCTTAGGGATCAAAGCCAGCAGTGTGTCTTTGGGCCAATTGCCAGGAGACTATGATTTCTAGTCCCACTTGAAGTATGAAAGCTGGCTGAGATGCTTTGGACTAATCATCAGGAATCTGTATTTTAGTGATAAAGACACCAAGCTAGAAACCCAGAGAATGTAAATCTGGAGTCTTCAAACTTGACATCTTCAAAACTTGTGGACTTCAACTCCCAGAATTCCTCCTCCAGTCATGTTAGCTCAGGAATTCTGGGAGTTGAAGTCCACAAGTCTTAAAATTGCCAAGTTTGAAGACTCTTGCTGTAAATTCTAGTCCTGCCTTAGGCATGAAAGCCAGTTGGATCACTTTGAACCAACTGCTCTCTCTCATTTTTATTGGTGGAGAAAATAAGAGGAGGAAGGGGTATTATGTATATTTGCTGTCTTGAATTATTTGTAAAAATATTACAGGTAAGTTTTTTTTTTTTTTTTAAGAAGGGTTCATCTATGGGGGATGGGTGGCATATAAATTGAATAAATAAATAACATTTATAATAGTGTTTTTCACCAAGTCAAGGACAGGAAATGAGCACTTTCTCTGAATTGTGAGAATAAGATTTTAACTTAATAAGAGCAATAGTTAGAGTGCAGTGTTGCAGTGTAATTCTGCTGACTGTCAGCAGTTTGATTCCTTCAATCCTTCGAAAGTTGGTAAAATGAGGATCGAGATTATGCTGATTCTGTAAACTGTTTAGAGAGGGATGTAAAGCACTATAAGTCTAAGTGCTATTGCTATTTAATCTGCTTGAGATATGGATCTGATCTATTTAAAGGGGAACATACAGGAATCTATACTCTTGAATATTATTCAGAAGTCTAGCAGGTAGGAAAAGAAAGGACAAAAGGAATGGAGAAGGAACAAGGGCAGAAAACCTAGCTGGGATATCTTTCACATAATTAGGTAGCAATAAAGGAGAGGAAAGAATCTCCAATAAGAATATGACCACCCCATCCACACCATGTAAGAGGATTTTACATGCCTTTTTGAGACTTCATGCAAATGGACCAACTCTGCAATCATAATTCTATCAAAGACTCTTGTCACGAGCTATAACAGATAGGAAAAACCTGAATTACCTATCAGTGTTAGGTCCAACACACTATTTCTTTGGGAAAGCAATTCATTATACTAATCAGTTTTATATAGATACATTATTTTGCAAATGGATGGTTGCATTAATCTTTTTTCTTTCCCCTTTTTTAAAAGAAAAAAGGGAAGAAAAATCAACTCAGGAGAAGGTTCCCATTGCTTCTCAGACAAGATTATTTTTCTGACAATTTCTCTCTTGGCTTGTCATTCCTGCCTTAAGCATGACTGATGATTTCATATATTCCCTGTTATCCAATACAGCCACAGGAAATTTCAATATAACACACATGCAGGATACAATTGTCTATTGCATCCAAACCTAAACCTGTTCAAGTGCAGTCTATGCTATTTCTGTAGAAAATAATAATCTGTAATACATGCCTGATTTGTTTCTCCTATTTCTGGATTTGATGTAGTGAAATCTGTATATTCAACTACCATTCAGAGGGGTAGCTCAAAGATTTTTTATTGATTTATTGTTTTTAAATATGTTCAGTAATACTGAATTTTTAACATTTGTTTTAAACAAAGCACACACAAAATACAGTTTCATAATCATTGGTTTTGAATGAGCAATGTATCAAGGATTCATAAAAATTGCTAAAGTGAGATGAAGTCATAGGGAAAATTTGGGCAGGCTGTGGCCCAATCCCCTTGTAACCCTGAAGAGCTGTTGCCAATCATTATATTTAACAGCATACTGATGAGTTCCATCAACACTTGATTTCATTTCTTTTACATTTAAACTAAGTTAATAATTTGACCCATTAAAATTACTTGTTGATAGCTCACACCAAATACAGAACAGAATAGAACATCACCGGAGTTGGACGGGACCTTGAAGATCTTCTATTCCAATGCTTGCTCAAGGGAGAGACCCTATATAATTTTAGATAAATGGCTATCCAGCCACTTCTTAAAAGCCTCCAGTGATGGAACACACACAAATTCTGAAGACAAACCATTCCAATGAATTGTTTTCATTGTCAGGAAATTTCTCTTTCATTATAGTTGTTTCTCTGCTTGGTTAGTTTCAGAGGTGGTATTCAGCAGGTTCTGACCAGTTCTGGAGAACCGGTAGTAGAAATTTTGAGTAGTTCGGAGAACTGGTAAATACCACCTCTGACTGTCCCTGTCCCCATCCATTCTCTGCCTCCTGAGTCCCAGCTGATTGGCTGGGCCTTCTTTTGTTGCCCTGCACAGGAGAACAGAGCTGGAAAGCAGGTTAGCGAGGTGGGGAGAAAATGGGATTTTACAGTATCCTTCTCCTGGAGTGGGGTGGGAATGGAGATTTTATAGTATCCTTCCCCTGCCACAGCCACCAAGCCACAGCCACCAAGCTACATCATGTCCATCAAGCCACGCTCACAGAACTGGTAGTAAAAAAAATTGAATCCTACCACTGGTTAGTTTCCATCCATTGCTTCTTGTCCTGCCTTCAGGTGAAGAAGTGATTTGGAGAATAGACCCCTTCTTTGTGGCAACCGTTCACATATTGGAATACCACAATCATGTCACCTTTACTCTTCTTTTTATCAAACTAGACATACTCAATTTTGCAAATGTTTCTCATATGTTTTAGCCTGCAACTCCTTAATCATCTTTGTTGCTCTTCTCCACATTCTTTCCAGAGTTTCAACATTTAGATTCTAGTCCCAATATGATCAGAAAGTAATTTCTATGTTCTAAATCTGCTTTTGTTGGTGGAAAGTGGAAAGGTACACCTCAGTACTGGCTGTTGGCATAGAAGTATAGTTGCAATATTAGCATATATCTACCATATGTTCCTAATTGTTCTTTTTTGATTGTTTGCCTTCTTACTATAGGTTGAGAGCTAATGATTTGGCAGAAGCCTGCAGCTCTTGGAAGTGACATCAATATAACCTTCTGAAGTACACATATTTGCCTAATTAAAATATATATAAAATCCTATATTTTCCAGATGGTAGAGACATATAATGCTTCGAGATGGGGATTCTTTGAACTTTGCAACTTGAACTTTGCTTGGGTACATCAGTGAAATTTGAATTTGTTACTATTATTACTACATGTGCTGGCACACACGCACATGCATGCATGCACACAGACCAAAAAAAAAACAAACCTTGCTCCTCTTCAAAATCCATCTTTCACCAGAATGCAGATTGCTGCATTTGTTATTGTAAATATTTTGGCATGGGTATGTCATCTGAGAATTGGCAGCTCATCTGTTGTTCTTCTCTTCTGCTCCATGCTGAATGGCAAAGGGAGATTGTTTCTGGTCTTCCAGGGGGAAAAAAAAGGAAAAAAGAAAGAAAAAGAAACAAGGATCTTGCTAGAAATGTACACACAAGCTACCAGATTCCTTTGTGAAATGATTTATGAAATGATTTTTTCTTCACCCATTCATTAGGTAAGGACATTGTGATGCTAATGGCTTCTCTGCCTGGTTTCTGGATGGTTGTGGCCATGGTGGGCATGGCTTAGTTGGCCTCCTGTACTATGGTGGGGGGATGTTTTTGCTCTCCTCAGGCTCTGGAGGCTTTCATCAAGCCTCCAGGAGGGTGAAAACAACCTCCCCGGGCTCTGGAGGCTCTCTGGAAGCTGAAAAGGGCTCGTTTCCAGCCTTCCTGAACTTTTAGCCCATTTTTCGCCCTCCCGAGCCTCCACGCACACCCTGCACTTACCTGTATCCAAAATGGGCCGCATGGCGACTCCTGGAAGGGGAGAGGCAGAGTGGGCGGAGCCAGCCAGGAGTGGGATTTGTGGGTTCTTTGAACTGTGCAGAATCTTAACTAGGGGCTCTCCCAAACCCCTGTGAACGCCCAGCAGCCAACCCCTTTGTGTGTGTGTGTGTGTGTGTGTGTGTGTGTGTGTGTGTGTGTGTGTGTTTGCATGGCAACATTCCTGCCTCTAGAAGAGGTGATGGAAATATATTTGAAAATAATTGTGAATCATTTCTAAACCTCTCCATGGAGGTTTATTCTCTAGGAAGATTATTAAGACAAAAGCAACTCTTCCCTCTAAGTCATTGTTTCTCAGCTTTGGCAGCTTGAAGATGTCTGGGTTTCAACTCCCAGAATTCCCCAGCTCACAAAGGTGAGGAATGTAAGTGGACACATAAAACATTCCCACCATAGATATTACCATCCGGGGTGGGATTCTACCGGTTCGGGCCAGTTCTATAGAACCGGTTGTTACGATTCTGCACAGTTCGGAGAACGGGCAAATCGTGCCCCTGACTGGCCCCACCTCTCTCTGCCTGCCCCTCCCCTTCCTGCCCAGTCAGTCCTTATCACACATGTGCAATATCGCTCACTGCATTCTTCCCCACCTAGTTACTCCTTAAGGTATTTACTTTTTTTCCCCACCCGACAATCAGCTGTGATGATCAGCTGTGCCGGGATCTCCCTCGCTGTCCTACTGCTTCGCCCAGGAGGCTTCCTTGAGCCCAGAAGGCAAAAAAAAAAAAAAATGGGGGGGGGAGAAGAAGCCACGCCCACTTCACCACGCCCACAGAACCGGTTGTTAAAAAATTTGAATCCCACCCCATTACCATCTCTGAGCTCAACACCTCTTTTCACAAAGGGCCACAAAGTCATATAGAATAGAGAACCCATTGTTTTAGTCTCTTTGGTTATTCAGAGTCTTCACTCTCCAACACAGAGTTTTTGTCATGAATCGTGTATCAAAGGAAGTTGAAATTAGGAACACGTGGCTTTTTTTGGGGTGTCAAAATAAAAACAGAAAGTACCCACATATTTCTAGGAAAATCCAACAAGCAATGGTAAAAAGCTTTGCAAAAGAGTGTGACTTATAGAAATGGTAAAGTGGATGGCAGAATCAGGGTAGAACCTTATAATTAATATTTCTACACTATTTTTGAGGTAATGCTCAATCAATTAACAACATCAACAACATAAGCATGCCTCTCAAAAATATAACCAGATGCAATGAGGTTTTCAGAGATTTAAAAACATGTTTTTTCCTATTTCTAGTTTTGTAATTCTATGAAGTGGAAATGCCAAGGATAAACTTTTGGATTTACCACATGCAAAGCATGTCCTTTACCAGTGAACTATGATCTTCCACATAGTGCTATATGAGATGACATTTAATTCCACATTTCATTGAAATGTAGTGGGTAATGTAAACTGCAAATCATATCTTTTGGCAAACAGGTGGGGTCAAATAAAGCAAGTTCATTGGGGTCAAACAAAGCAATGATATTGGTTCAAATTGTTGACATCATCATATAAACCACATGATTTTCCCAATGACTTAAATAGATTTTTTCCCATCTCTTTTTTTTTCTTTTAAACTTTAAATTTTTAAACTTTAAAACTTCTGGCACTTGTGCAAATGAAACAAATCTGGATTATAATAGCTATTACTTTTATTTGACTTCAAGATTTAAGCAATATAAACCTCCCACACGCACATAACTTCATAAGAAGTGTTATGTCTTGGGGACCGGTTGGGGTTTCCAACCAGGTCCGTTCTTTAAGCGGGAGCACAAGCCACTCCCATTGGCTGGCTCCGTTTGACAGTCGGCTATAAAAGCCGGCTGTCGGGCTGAGCCAGTCATCGTTCGCTAGCCAGGTCTGCCTGTTAGTAAGCAGACGCGACGACCCTTTATTCCCTGAATAAAGCCTGTTCCACTTATGCTCTGGTCTAACCTCTCATTTCCTCGATCCACAACACTGGCGACGAAGGTGGGATCGGAAGGCTAGCCAGAAGCACTCAAAGAGAGCTGAAGTCACGGAATAACAAGCGCTGAATCACAGCCGTATCGCTCACAAGGAGCTCAGGCTCAGATCGCTGACACCCCAGAGAGAAAGTCACGAGCGTTGTAGCTGCTCGAGTTAGAATGCTACAGTTAGTGAAAGTAGGGCGCTGAAGCCGCAGCCGCCCGTGCTCGCGAAGGAGTGCCAAATTCAAACCGCTGTCGTTTGAATTCAGCCACTCAAGCGAAGTTCGGCACTGTAGCCTAGAGTCGCCAACGCTCTCTAGGGAGCGCGAAATTTGAACTGCTGTCAGTTACGGCGCTGTAGCCACAGCCGCCAAACGCTTGCAGAGAGCGCAAAAATACAAACTGCCTCCTCAAGGCTGGAGTCACTGAGCAAGTCAAGGGCGCTGCAGCCACAGCCGCCAACGCTCACGGTTAGCAATAAACAGGGCCACGAACACCCAGAGAGACAAACCAGTCTGCCAAGAGACTGAGTGATCCAGAATGAATGTCAATTCGGCATTCCCACTGTTCAAACCAGATGAAGAAAAATGGGATTTGTACAGGAATCGCTTTAACCATTTTATTGATGCCATCGGATTGGCTGATGCTACGGAGCAGAGGAAGAAATCATACTTCCTCAGCTACTGCGGGGCTGCAGTCTACGATACCGCCACAGCACTATTGGCACCACGAGAGATCAAGAATGTTCCATGGTCTGAGCTGTTGGAGACACTTTCCAACCACTATTCACCGAAACCGTCCCAAATCGCTAGACGCTTCGCATTCAGAATAAGGAAGCAAGCCGAGGGGGAGTCCATCAACCAATACATGGCTGCCCTGAGAACAGCAGCTCTTCACTGTGAGTTTAAGAACTATCTGGACGACATGCTGCTCGATCAACTCGTTTGTGGGGTAAGAGACCTAAGGCTCCAAAGACGCCTGTTGGCCAGGAAAGATTTAAACCTTCCCCAGGCCGTTGAAGAAGCCTTGGCTGCTGAACTCTCAGCCCAGTCAGCAGCCGAGATCCAGGGCACCGCACCCAAACCCAGCACTTCCTCCATACACTCTGAAGAAGTGGTGAGTGAAGAAGGCCCTACTGAATACGCTGACATTCATCGCCTCAAGCCAGCGAGACAGTCGCAGGTAGGAACCAGGCAAAGAAACAACAGTGGCCCGCAACAAACTCTTCTGTGCCTGACCTGTGGAGGTTCCCATGCCCGGGCGTCTTGCAGGTTCAAAAACACCAGCTGCCACAACTGTCACAAGAAAGGTCACCTCGCAAGAGTCTGCCAAGCTGCGCACGTTTTTTCACAAAAATCTCCTTCTCCTGGTTCCCAAAGGCAAGTAGAGAGCTGCTATACTTGCTACCACGCGAATCACACGTTTCATACCCCCAATAAAATTACACTTTCTGTCTCCTTAGAAGGTAAACCCTGCTGCATGGAGGTGGACACGGGGTCGGCGCTCTCAATCATCTCCTGGGACACGCTCAAGAAGATCCAACCCAGGCTGGCTAGGAAGCAGCTACAAAGGTGCAGCCTCACCCTGAGAGACTACCAAGGAAAGAACATCCCTGTCCTCGGGAAAGGCAAGTTCCTAGTCCAATTCAAAACCTTTAAAGGCCATCTGCCCTTAGTGGTTGTTAATGGTGCCCTCCCTAGTCTTTTGGGGTTGGATTGGTTCCCCTCTCTCGGCCTTAGTGTAACGGGGGTCCATGCTCTGTCAACTTCCGATACTGACTCTTTATTCTCAGACTACGCTGATATTTTAGTAGCGAGTTAGGGTGTTATAATGGCACGCCCATCTCCTTCTCAGTTGACCCCCAGGCAACTCCCATCCGCCTTAAACCTCGTAGGGTACCATTCGCCATCCGCCCAAAATTGGACGCGGAACTGGACAAACTCCTCAAACAGGGGGTGATTGAACCCACTGATTTCGCCAAATGGGAGACCCCCATAGTCACCCCACTTAAGAAAGACGTTAATCTGAGAATTTGTGCTGATTACAAGACGTCAATCAACCGTTATTTACAGGTTAGCGCATATCCTGTCCCAGTTATTCAGCACCTATTGCATACATTCGAACCGGGCAACATTTTCACCAAACTGGACATGTCACAAGCGTACCAACAGTTCCCTGTTGACGATCAAACAGCTGATTTACAGACCATAGTAACACACAGAGGGGCATTCAGGTGTAAACGTCTCCAGTTTGGCGCAAGTGTAGCCCCAGGTATTTTTCAATCGCTAATGGAGCGAATTCTCCAAGGCCTCCTGGTGTAGTGCCATACTTCGATGACATTCTGGTCTCAGCCAGAGACAGGCCCCAGCTCATCCAGAGAGTCAGAGCAGTGTTAGAGAAGTTCAGGCAGCATGGCCTCAAACTAAAACGGGAGAAGTGTGCCATCGCCACTAGGCAGGTGGACTTTCTAGGTTACAGGCTAGATGCCTCAGGCATCCACCCGGTGGAATCTAAAGTCAAGGCAATCCATGAGGCGCCCACGCCCACCAACAAAGCCGAGTTGCAAGCCTTTCTGGGTTTATTGAACTTCTATGCTTCATTCCTCCCACACAAAGCCTCCGTCGCGGAACCTCTGCACAGGCTTTTAGATAAAAACTCACCATGGCATTGGGGACACAAGGAAAATTGCGCATTTGAAGCAGTCAAATCCCTACTCACCTCGGAGGCTGTATTAATTCAATTTGACCAGCGCCTCCCCCTGGTCCTTGCTGCAGACGCATCCCCTTTTGGGATAGGAGCTGTCTTAAGCCACAGACTCCCCAATGGCTCCGAAGCACCAATTGCCTTCTTTTCACGAACCCTCTCGGCGACTGAGCGTAATTACGGCCAAATTGATAAAGAGGCCCTGGATGCAGTAGCAGCAGTCAAAAAATTCCACGAATTTCTATTCGGACACCATTTCGAACTAGTAACAGACCACAAGCCTCTTCTAGGCCTGTTATCCGGGGACAAGCAAACCCCCCAGGTATTGTCCCCCAGGATGACCAGGTGGACCTTGTTCCTGGCAGCTTACTCGTACAAACTAGTCTATCGTCCTGGAAAAAATCTGAGCCATGCAGATGCCCTCAGCCGATGCCCCTTGCCAGCACCAGTTGAGGATCCAGCCCCCGTGCATGCTATTTTCGAGATCAACGAGCTCAAACTGCCTGTGACTGCCGATGACATCGCGGCCCATTCAAAAGCGGACAAAACAATCGCCCAGGTTCTGGACTGGGTGGGGAGGGGGTGGCTGGAAACTAACTATTCAGTTGATTTCACCCCATTTAAAACTCGCCAGCAGGAGCTTTCCAAGCTGCAGGGATGCCTGTTGTGGGGTACCAGAGTCGTCATCCCAACCACCCTTCGCACTCCCATCCTGAAGGTGTTGCACGAGGGCCACCCGGGCATCGTGCGGATGAAGGCGTTGGCTCGCAGTTACGTCTGGTGGCCAGGGATGGACGACCAGATCGCCAAGTGGGTAAGCTCGTGTCGTCCCTGTCAGGAATCCAGGGCAGCCCCGCCAGCAGCTGCTCCCACCAGGTGGGAAAGTGCCAATGCCCCATGGTCAAGGCTCCACATCGACCTCGCCAGGCCAATGCATGGCAAGACCTTCTTAGTGATCGTAGACTCGTACTCTAAGTGGATCGACGTGGCATTGCTCCCGACGACCACCACTCAGGCAGTTGCCAAAGCACTAACTCGTTTTTTTGTGACTCATGGGCTCCCTGACACCCTGGTCTCCGACAATGGCCCCCAGTTCACTTCAAGTGAATTCAGCAGGTATGTCACCAATCTGGGCATCAGACACGTCCTCACGGCCCCCTTTCACCCTTCTAGCAACGGGTTGGCAGAGAGGGCTGTCAGATCAGCCAAGGAGGCGCTGGCCCGTTTCGGCCAAGAGGACTGGCACTCTAAACTGTCTCGTTTCCTCCTGAGCCAGCATACCACACCATGCACTGTTACGAACAAATCCCCAGCCGAACTGCTAATGGGGAGACGCCTGAGGACTACCTTGGACAGGCTACACCCCCACTACTGCGCGAGCACCCCATTGGGGTCTGACAGTCTGGCCAGGGATTTCGCATTACAGGACCTAGTGTTTGCCAGGAACTACGTGGGGGATCCACTGTGGGTGCCGGGGAAGGTCGTGGCTGTCACAGGTCCGAGATCTTATCGGGTCCAGCTGGAAGATGGTCGTGTATGGCGGAGGCACCTGGACCAGCTGCGGAGACGATGGAGCAGCCTGACCACCCCAGATCCGTCTCCACCGGACAGCCCTCAGGTTCAGCACCATGGTCCAGTCGAGAATTCCCTGGTAGACCAGCCGTCTCCAATGGAGCAGAGAGAGCAGGCAGTAAACCGGGACTGCTAGCCGGAGACGCCACCATTCCTCTCCAGCGAAGGCATCCGCCATTCGGGCAAAGACTATTCTCCAACCCAGCCCGAAGGCAGAGACTTTCCCCAGGCTCTAGATCCTGCACCAAGCCGGGCTCGGCCCCTATGTACTCTGACCAGGACTCCACGAACTTATCATCACCCAGTGACTCTCCCAAGTTACGTCGCTCCGGTCGCCAACACAGACCACCGGCGTATCTCAAGGACTATACGTGTTCCCATCTAGGGGGAAGGGGTGTCTTGGGGACCGGTTGGGGTTTCCAACCAGGTCCGTTCTTTAAGCGGGAGCACAAGCTGCTCCCATTGGCTGGCTCCGTTTGACAGTCGGCTATAAAAGCCGGCTGTCGGGCTGAGCCAGTCGTTGTTCGCTAGCCAGGTCTGCCTGTTAGTAAGCAGACGCGACGACCCTTTATTCCCTGAATAAAGCCTGTTCCACTTATGCTCTGGTCTAGCCTCTCATTTCCTCGATCCACAACAAGAAGAAAGTGGGATGCACCCTGTTCAGTGGTGGCTCCCATTTATGGAATTCTTGTATTAGAGGGACTTTACTGGCATTCACATCAGCACAATTTCAGTGCCAGGTAAAAAGCTTTTTTATTTTTCTGGGATTTTTAGTCATATTTTGAGCGTATTCTAATTGAATTTTAATTAATATTGTTTAGGAATATGATGACTGCTCTGCTTCTGTCTGTATCACAGCATTTTTTAAAATTTTTATTTAAGTTGTAAATGTTTTAAATGGTTATTCATTACGTGTTTCAAAGAGCTTTGGATACAGTTTTGTTTTAAAATGTTAATGAATAAGTGATGAAGGAGCATTCTAGATTAATAGAAGCATAAATTAGCTTCTTACTTAATCCATTTAATTTTAATCATTCTGTATTATCTTTTTTTACCTTTTCATCACATTGTAAGCAGCCCAAAGTCACTGTAACAGTGAGATGGTCTGCATAAAAATGTAATGAACAAGCAAATAAATAAAAATAAAGTGTACTTAACTGGAAAGCCACTATGATTTAGTGATTAAGGCACCAGGCTAGAAACCAGAAGATCGTGAGTTCAAGTCAGTGGTGTGATTCAAAAACTTTTATCACCAGTTCAGTTGGTGTGATTTGATGGGCGCACTTTGTGCTCATGCACACACTTTGTATGCACATGTGCACCAAACACACACTTTGTGCAGGCACAGAGGCTTTCCAACTCATCTCCTGCAAGCCTGCACTTTCCTGATCACTTCAGCAGCTGCCGCGCAGCACTCTTCTGTGCCGTGCAAAGCAGCTGCGCTTCAAAAGCAGAAGGTAAAGGTGATTATGGCAGCTGGTGGGTTGACCCAACAGCAGAGTGGCGGAGATAACCAGTTTGATCTCCACTACTCATCACCGCTACCAGCTTGGCAGAACTGGGCCAAAACAGTAGAGTACCACCACTGGTTCAAGTCCTTAAGCATGAAAGACAAACTTGAACACTAGGGCCTATCTAACAAAATAAAATTCAATGTAGAAAAAAAATAAGGTTTTACACTTAGGCAAGATAAATCAAAATGTACAGATACACATTAGATAAAACCAGGCTCAATACTAGTAATTGCAAATGGGGTCTTGGAGTCTTAGGAGACAGTTACTTAAATATGAACCAGAAGGTTGCATTAAGAGAGGGATGAAATCAAAATCATGTGACATACTCGTACCACTTTATAAAGCCTTAATAAGACCACACTTAGAATACTGCATCCAGTTTTGGTCACCATATTATAAACAAAGTTGAGAGTCTGGAAAGGGTGCACAAAAGAGCAACAAAGGACAATTAGAGGACCAGAAGCTAAACCATATGAAGAACTGTTGCAGGAATTGGGTTTTTCTAGTTTAATGCAAAGAAGGGCTAGGGATGATATGACAGCAGTGTTCCAATATTTGAGGCACTCCATAGAGAATAAAGAGTCAATCTATTTTACAAAGCACCAGAATGCAGGAGAAGAAGCAACAGATGGAAACTAATCAAAGAGAGAAGAGGCTTAGAACTAAGATAAATTTCCTAATATTGAGAACTAGTGGAACGCCTTGCCTTCAGAAGTTGTGGTTGCTCCATCACTGGAGGCTTTTAAGAAGAGACTGGACAGCCACTTGTCTGGAATGGTATAGGGTCTCCTGCTTGAGCAGGGGTTTGAACTAAAGACCTCCAAGTTTCCTTCCAATTCAAAAGCTCAAAATATGGAGTAATATCTTAAACTATAGAAAAACAAATTGTAGATGAATGTTAGGGGGAATATTTTTAACAATAAAAACACTTTTATTTTCCACTGCAGTAGATGACCCAGGGAATAATCTATTTCCCACCTCTAATACATGGAAGGACATTCAAAACATGACTTGTTTCTTAGATGCTGGGCCAGAATGATTGAAAAGTATATAAGGCATATTGGGAGCAAGTACCCACTAACGGTCATGTGAGAACCAATTTGGTGTAGTGGTTGAGGCACCAGGCTACCATTTAAGTCTTAGGCCCAAATCCAATCTTAGGTCCAAAGTTGAGTTCTAATCCAGTCTTAGACCCAAACCCAATTGGGTGACCTTTTTTGCCTCAGACCTAGGAAGGAGGCAATGGCGAATCAGTTCCAAAAATCTTGCCAAGAAATAGTAATAGCACATTGTTGTTGTTATTGTTATTGTTCTATCGCCAGAACAAAGTAGACTCGAGACCGGAGTTGAGTTCAGCTCTTTATTCAACTGTCAGTAACTTCAACTAAACTAGAACCGCGGCAGCCCTTTTTATAGCAGCTGCTCACGGCTCGCAACCAATGGCATCATTTTAAACCTCCCGTTGTTTAGGCGGCCAATCATAATGCTTTGTTAACTACCAATCACTAGGCGGTAGTGGCTGTCCAATCAGAACGTGGTATTATAAATATGTAAATATCTATATACAACACCCCTCCCCTCTTGGTGCGGTCCAACCTTACGTGATGTAGTCACACAAGTAGGCGGGGCTTTTGTCAGTCCTCATTGACCTGTGCAGTTCAGTTTCTGTGTTGTTTTCCACCGGCTCGGACAGGATCGATGTCTCTCACGTCCTTCTCTCTGGAATCTCCTAGAAGAGTGAGTCAGCCTTGCCTCTTTTGCTGATCCTTGTTAGGTTGGTCGGACGGGCTTTGCCGCTCCCTTCTGGTTTACCCGGACAGGTAGAGTCGGTTTGGCTGCTTCTCCCCTGCTTCTCTTCTAGCTTCCTCCTTTCGAAAACGTCTATTGGTAAGTAGTTTTTATTTGTGCTTTGGCTTTCTGTTTCTGGTTGGTGGCCTGTTTGTGCTCATGTGACAGGAGGGTCTTCCCTTTCTTTAATCTTTAAGGGTTCTCCCCCTTCTCTGGTTTTATTATTACTTATTGTCTCTTGTGACTGGGTTTGTTCTATGTTTCAGGGTGTATCGGTGTAGCGTTCGAGGTTTCTAGACTGTAGTTGGTCTATGTGCCTTTTCCAGGTTCTGCTGTCTGTCATTTCCAAATGGTACGACCGGGGGCCTGTTATTTGTGTTATTGTGGCCGGTAACCACAATGGGTCACCAATAAGATTTTTCGCGTATACCAAGTCACCTGGTATAAACGTGCGGTACTTACTGAAGGAGTCTGGTGGCTTCTCGGGGTTGTAGGTAGGGTGTAGTCTGTCGAAATATGTTCACAATTTTCGGCCCATTAAAAGTTCATCTGGACTCTTGTTCATTGATGTTCACAGTGTTATATGTTGAATCGTGAGCATTGTATTTATTTTATCTTGCATGTCACCTCCTTCGGTTTTTTCTAATGCTTCTTTCGTATACCGAACCATGCGTTACATCCATCCGTTCACTGTTGTGTGAGCTGGCAATGTCAGAGCATGTCATATGCCCTGTTCTGCAAGGAATTGTTCAAAAGCTAAAGCTGTGAACTGTGGGCTGTTGTCCGAGACTAACATGTCCGGTAATCTGTGTGTGGTGAACAGTTTCTTGAGTTGTTTAGTGATGGCTTCAGTTGTTGTTGAGCTCATGATGCTGACTTCTAACCAGTTTGAGTATGCATCGATGATGATTAAGAATGTATATCTCTTTGTGGGTCCGGCGAAGTCTATGTGGATCCTTGACCAGGGGCCTCTGGGTGTCTCCCAGTCAAGGACCGGTGCTAAAGGAGGGTTAGGTCTGGACAATTGGAATTAATTACATGTTTTACCCATTTCTCAATGTCTTTGTCTATTCCTGGCCACCAGACGTAGCTTCTGGCCAAGGACTTCATTTTTACCATGCCTGGGTGTCCCTCATGTAACATGTTCAGCACATCTTCTTGTAATTTTCTTGGAACAATAACCCTATCCCCCCACAATACACATCCTTTTTCAATTGACAGTTCAGTTTGCCAGGTTTTAAATGGTTTAAAAGTCTCATTTTTGTTGCTTTCCAGCCAACCTCTCCCCACTCAGTTCAGGATTCGGGCCATTAGTGTGTCTTTAGCGATTTCCCTTGCAATGTCTGATGCGGTGATGTGCAGGTTTGGTATTGTTTCAATTTGCAGGGTGCATGTGGTGGGAGCTGGGTCGTCGTCGTGGTCTGGTAGGGGTGAACGGCTCAGTGCATTGGCATGGAGTATGGCTTTTCCTGGTCGATAGATTAGCTTGTAGTTGTAGGCTGCCAGAAATTCCAACCATCATGTCATCCTTGGAGACAGGATGTTGGGGGTGGCTCGTCTCCTGCTAGGATTCCTAGTAGTGGTTTGTGGTCAGTAATTAAGGAAAATGACCTACCATAAAGGTATTAGTGAAAACGTTTTACACCCAAGATAGCAGCCAAAGCTTCTCTGTCCAGTTGGCTGTAGTTTCTTTCGGCTCTTGACAGCGTCTTGGAGTAAAAGGCGATCGGTGCTTCTCTGCCATCAGGTAGCTTGTGGCTAAGCATTGTGCCTATGCCAAAAGGTGATGCGTCGCAGGTGACAGTCAATGGCAGTGTGTCGCTGTGTTGGATTAACACAGATTTGGACGTTATTAAGTCTTTAATCCGCTGAAATGTGGCTTCTTCACATTGGCCCCAGTTCCAATTGGCTTTTTTATTGAGCAGTCTATGCAGTTGTTCCGCTATAATTGCCTTCTGCGGCATTAAAATATTATAAAAATTAATGAGTCCCAAGAATGCCTGCAAATCCATTTTGTTTTTTGGTCTGGGTGCTTCTTTTATTGCTCTTTTTTTTTCTGGTGGGGTCTATCCCTGCTTCATCTATAAGGTATCCCAGGAACTCGACCTGATTTGTTATAAGTTGGCATTTTTCTTTTTTGACTTTTAGTCCTGCTTCCCTAAATCTTTTCAAAACTGCCCTCAGCCGGTCTTGTAGTTGTTTTTTATTTCCGGTGGATATTAACACATCATCAAAATAAGGGACCACCCATTTTAGTCCTTGTAGGAGGCGTTCCATCAGACTTTGGAAAACGCCTGGGGCCATGCTGACACCAAATTGTAATCTGTTGCATTTAAATGCTCCTCTATGTGTTACAATAGTCTATGCCTCTGCCGTCTTGGGGTCAACTGGCAATTGTTGATATGCTTGGGCAAGATTAAGTTTTGCAAAAACTTTTCCTCCCCACAGCAAGTGCAAAAGTTGCTGGACTACTGGAACGGGATATGCGCTCTGCTGCAATGCCTGGTTCAAGGTGGCCTTATAGTCACCACAGATGCTCACAGACCCATCTGGTTTTACGGGAGTCACGATCGGGGTTTCCCATCTAGCATGGTCGATTGGCCCTAGCACCCCTTGAGTGATGAGTTTGTTCAGTTCCTCATCAATTTTTGGCTTTAAGGCAAAGGGGACGCATCTGGCCTTTAACCGAATGGGAGCTATATTTGGGTTTAGGCTAAATGAGATAGGGGTCCCACTGTACTTGCCTAAAGTCCCGTCGAATACGTCCTGGAACTCTTTCGTCAGGCTTCCTTCCCAGTCTGCTTCGGTGATGCTGTTGATTCCCATCACTTCAATCCCCAAGGGTGCGAACCACTCTAGACCAAGCAGGCTGGGGTGGTCTCAATCGATGATTGTCAATGGGAGGACCTCGGTATGTTTCTTGAATTTTATTTTAAAATGTCCCAGTCCTACTACCGGAATTTTGTTGCCTTGGTAATCTTTTAATGTCAGGCTTTGCTCTTCGAGTTCTTTTCTTCATATATCTGGTATTAAGTTTTTTATTGTACTCCACGATACCATTGACAAGTATGAGCCTGAGTCCACTTCCATTTTGTATGGCTCCCCTTCTATTTTAACAGTTATGCGAACCTTCTTGGCATCTGTTGCTCTGGCACTCCCAATGGTAATTGTTTGGTGTGTTTCTTCTTTTTCATTGAGTCGTTGGCTTCTATTTTCTCGGCTCCAGTGGCTTCCGGTTGGTTTCTCCTTATTCCTGGGGTGGGGGGTGCTGCCTCATCTTTTAGGACTATAGCTCTTTTTGTTTTGGCAGACCCTTGCAATATGCCCCCGTTTTTCACAGTGTCTGCAGATGGCATCCAAGAAATGCCACTCTGAATATGGGTGATTTCTTCCGCATCTGGCATACTGAAACTCAGGTTTTCTTTCCCTTCTTTCACACCGGTTCCATTCTGCCTGGAGCCTATTTACTTCTTCGTCTTCCTCCTCAGTATCGGTTGAGGAATCAATATCTTCATGGTGGGTGGCTGTGGTAGTATGTTTCTGGTTAGCTTCCATTTTCTTTTCTCTGCTTTGACTTGGGCTGCTGGCTGGATTCATTTGTCGCATTGTAGCCGCTGATTTCTTTACCACTTCAGTTGCGGTTGCTTCAGCGATGGCTTCATTAACAGTGATGTTGGGTCGATTGAGTAGTTTGCTCTGTAGGGTAGTGTCTCTCAATCCGAGGACCATGCGATCTCTCATGGCTTCGTCCATGTTGAGGAACTCGCATGCTCCTCCAATGTCCCTTAGTGCTGCTATGAAATCCCCAATACTCTTGACTTCTCGTTGATCCCATTTATAAAATTTGTGTCTTCGAATGAGGTTGGAAACAACAGGCGCGTAGTGGGCTCTCAATATTCGGTTCAGGTCCGGCCATGCCATCTGTTTGACATCGTGCGGTTTTGCCAACACTTTTGCCATTTTGAAAATGGTTGGTCTGCAGTGCGTAAGGAATACGGCTCTCTTCCTCTTGTCAGTGATTCCTTGAAGTTCGTTACTCTCCAGAAACAACAGGAACCTGTCAATATATGACTCCCAGTCTTCTTCGGCTGGGTTGAACGGTGCGGGTGGCGCGTTGTTGCTGGCCATCTCATTGATTTCTCGGCATACATTGCCACGTACTTATGGTCTTTGTTCACTCAATCCCATCTTTGTCGCCAGTGTTCTATTGCCAGAACAAAGTAGATTCGAGACTGGAATTGAGTTCAGCTCTTTATTCAACTGTCAGTAACTTCAACTAAACTTGAGCCGCGGCAGGAAGTAAATACAGATAAATGGGGACAGTAAGACAGGGACGGTAGGCATGTTGGTGCACTTTAAGGACCTCTTAAAAATGGGGTGAGGTCCATGGTAGACAGTTTGAGGTTGAAGTTCTGAGGGTTTGAGGCTGTAAGTTGAACTTATATACCTCCTCATAGTGCTTTACAGCACTCTCTGGGTGGTTTACAATGTCAGCATGTTGCCCCCAACAATATGGGTCCTCATTTTACTGACTTCAGAAGGATAGAGTCAACCTTAAGCCCCATCAGGATCGAACTCCAGGGCAGAGATTGCCTGCAATACCGCACTCTAACACTGTGGCACCAGGCCTGCTCAGAAAACTTCAGGGATTTAACAAAGCAGTTACCATGATTTAACATTCAGAGACATAAGCACACTCAAAGTTCTTATTTTAACTGATTTTTTATGCAATTATTTATTTTGCTGTTTGCTAATTCTACATTGCCCAGAGTTGTGTTGGGCAGGGGATGTATAGTTTTCAAATAAATAATAAACCAATGACCAAGGGAGGCAATAAACCTTCATTGACAGACTATGTACATTTAAAGCTGTCCCACCATCTATCAAGAATGCTTGAATTCAGATGTGTACACCTGCAGAGGATCATGGCCCGAATGATAACTTCCAATTTTATAATGCCTAAAACTGTTAGAGAATCATAGGCAAAAATTTTGTTCAACTTTAAGATAGCAAATGTAGCTTAGATTGTGAAATGGGACTTTTCCAGGTAGGAGATAATTTAATTTCTGAACTCTGAAGTAAGGAGTTATAATTAAACTAGGATTTCATTGACTCAAAAAAGTCACATTATTTGCTTATAATGGAGGCTAAATACAAACCAGGTAGAAAGAGAAAAAAGAGCGTTTGGGGAGGGAGAAGGGGAAGAAATATTGGCAGGAGACTACAGACTATTTTATATGAACTGCATATGGCCTCTCTTAGTAAATGAAGTAATAAAGGCCCATTGATTAAAATAAATTGGTTCATAATGGCATCTCATTGATTGAAAAGCATTGCCAGTAATGGTTTTTTTCTAAAGCAGCATCTGTTATGTATTAACCTTTCAGTTTTCAGAATCATGGGATATGAATTTTTTGTTCAAACTACTGGTCTAGATGACCCATCCATGACATTTAATAAATTACACTTCTTGCACATACTGTAGATTCAGTTTCATAAAAACAAGGAGAAAACACATTGGAAATCAACACATTTTTCATGATGTCAGACACAACTGAATCCTTTATGTTAAAAAACAAGGTGGGGGATAGTCTTCGATTTCAACACACTTGCCTGGAAAAAAAAATCCAGGGCAAAACTTAAAACTAGACGCTTAATTTATAATATTGCAATCTGATACAATTAGCACTTCCAATAGGGAAAGGTGGTAAGCCTATCATCCCAGTGATTAGGATTTTGAGTTAATGATAGCTCTAATATCATATTTACAATATATCTGCAGAAAATCTAGTGTGTGTTTTTTTCTCCAAATCGATGTCCCTTGCAAATGTATTGTACATCTATATTGCTGTGATTCTAAGAGTTGTCTTTAACTTCTGGAGAACAGCAACAATAATGATGAGAATGTTGTGAAGATGTGAACTTTCCTATTCTATCCATTGAACCCACTTGCAACTATACATGTGGTAATAACATCCAAATTGCATCCTTGCAATTAAAGAGTGTTTGGAGACATGAATGTACCCAAACAGATGATACCCATCATTCAAACCACACATATGTCATACTGATCCATTTGTGTTGGTTTCCTTTTTCAAAGCAGTTTTGTATTAAGACTTTAGTAATCTAGGAGCAAATATAGAATAGGACAGGACAGAACAGAACAGAATAATAGACTTGGAAGGGACCTTGGAGGTCTTCTAGTCCAACCACCTACACAGGCAGAATGTCAGCTGTTCGTCCAATATTGAGGGGGTGAACGATAAGATACCAACTCACTCGTGTAGCTTCAGTGAAGTTTTTATTCGTCTCCCACACCACAACAACAGGTAACAGTGATCAAAATCTGTTAAAGTCAGCTCTGTTTTTCATTGCAACCCAGAGCTGTATTTATACATGTTATACACTGGATAATAACATAATTACTATAATCGCCTTCCGGCCGCCTTTGCTGCCTAACATCCATATCCTTAAATTAAAGAAGCATGGTAACTGCACCTTTCCCCTTATCGGTGATTCCATGCACCTCCTTGGCAATTCACCCTATCTCCCATTTGCCCCGCACCATTCCTACACCACCACCCTCTTGATATTCAGCCATTAATCTTCATTATTGCACCACTCCTTACCAGGAAGTTGATGTCTATCATCTAAGGAATCCCCAACATAACGCCAACGTGGTAACACAATCAATGTAAGGTAAGTAAATGACTATGGTTGTATTGCATCTCGGCTGTCTTGGCTCCAATCCGTTTGTCACTGGAGTTGTGACAGGTGGCCCCCTCTACCAAGATTCTTCCTAGAATACAAGAACCCATTAGACAAAGGGATAACGATGTAGGGGTTACATAACGGGCCCTGGCTTATCAGGATGAAGGTTGTGGAATCTTTGCCTCAGTCTATCTGCACACATATCCAACTCATTCACCCAGGATGCCTCTGATTCGGGATACTCTTTCCATCACATTAGGTATTGAATAGTATGTCTTCGTATTCTAGAATCTAGTATTTTATCTATCTCAAATTGTTCTGTTTCTCCACGTACTGGTTTCATAGGTATCTTGTTACGGGAAGTCTCAATTTACAACAATTTGTTTAACTGTGGTTCAAAGTTTTGATGGCACTGAAAATAGTGACTTAGGGCCTATCCTGAAATCACCAACAAATCACCCTAGTGATGGCCACTGGCTCCCACTTATAATGGTTGCAGTGCTTATAATGGTGGCAGGCAAAGTCAGTGGGAAAGCTGGCAGGAAAGGTTGCAAATCATGAGCACGTAATGTCTCATGTAGCCACTTCGGTGATTCACTTAACAACCACAGCAAAAGAAGTGTAAAATTAGGGCATGTAATGTTTCACTTAATGCTCTGCTTAATGATGAATTTTCCAGCCCTAGTTGTTGAACTAAGTCAAGGACATCTGTATGCAAAAGAGTTTTAATTATGATACTAAATCTAGTTTCTCTGTTCTGACAAATACTACAAAATATTTTGTATATTGTATATTGACCTTTCTGTACAATAATGTGGAGTTATTAGTATCAAAATATTATCCTTTCCATAGATTCAATAAAGTGTAATGGGGAAAGGGAAATTAAAGGGAACAATGGCAATTCAGACAAGAGGTTGGTTTTTCTGATGTAAGTTCTTTAATAAGATGTCCAGAAAAATGCAGTTATGCTTTTCTATCTCCTAGTTATAACTAATATCCATAATGATAGAGTTGAATAATCCTGGCAAACTTGTCTGCTCTCCCAAGCACTATGAAACCTTTATTTATTTATGGAAGACCAAATGGAGTTTACAATCCCTCCCCCCAAAAAAAAAAATCAGAAAAAGAGAATGGCAAACCACGTATCAATGACATCATGAGAAGTTAAGCTCAGTACGGAAGGAAATGTTATACTTAAGTTTAACCTACCTACCAAAATTTATCTACCCCCCATTTATGATTATTTTGAGTTGGGGATATTTGTGGCAATACATTCTGTAATTCAGTGCTGTGGAAATAATTATCAGCTGTTCTCAGCACTGAATCTCATCACTTAGTTTTGGAGGAGAAGAGGAAGAGGAGGAGGAAGAAGATGTTTCCATAAACTTTTCAGAGGATTCCAAGTAAAAGAAAAAAATATACATTAGATGTGTACATACCCCTGGAGAAATCCTATTATTTATGGATCTCTCTCTGTTTTGTAATCAATATAAAAAAGAACAATGAAAGCTTAATTGCTGCTAGGATTTGGGTCAGTTTCACCTGCAGGAAGATGGCTGGATCAACTTTTGACATGCCACTAATTTCTGGGCTCCCTTCCCCTTCAAGAGATCATGTGGTGATGATTCCACATGGCTTTATTGACGTATTGTTTCTGCTACAAAAGGAATGATTTCCAAGCATAACTTTCTCAAAGGGTCAAGTAATCAGAAGGGTGGGAAAACCAGAAATGACTGGTCATGGACCTTTTTTTCCTCTCAAATACACAAAGCACAGTGCAGACACACAACAGTTTATTATCTCAAAACAAGTGTTTGCTGTCAAGGGAAATCTCCTGAGAGAATTCTAGGTTATGAAACTTTGTCCCTAGTTTAATAGTACCTCTCATTAGAGATTTACTCCTTTATTTAACCTCCCTGCTCTCCAAGATCTGAAAATATAATATAGAATTCCTTGTTCGTGAACTTGCTTTTTTCAATTGATTATTTTGAGATAGTCATATTAACCTGGAAGCTCACTATCATATAAGGAAGAGCCAGAAATCTGCTTTTGAGAACCATCTGGCATTTGTTAAATGTTTTCCTTGGACAATTGCATGTTTTCCTTGGACAACTTGATCAGGAAGTTACCCAGAAGGTGAATGCTAAAATGTGTAGAAAGTACAAATAGCTTACATAATTCATACAAAAATATGTATCAATTGTTCTCTGGCATATTATTCAGAAACAAAGGATAGTGGCTGAAAAATAGAAACATATTGAAGAATGTTTACACAAAGTCTCTAAAAGAGGTCTGCCTGAAAGATGTGCTTTTTTTTCCAATTCAGAATAGATCTGGAAGGGATCTTGGGGATCCTTTAGTCCAAATCCTGCTTAACCAGGAGATCCTGTATTATTCCAAGCAAACAATTGTCCAATCTCTTTTTAAAAAAACCTCAGGTGACGGAGCACCCATGATTCTGAAGGCAGGTTATTCCACTTTAATTGTTCTCACTGTTAATTGTGCTCAATGTTCGGAAGTTTCTCCTTAATTCCAGTTTGCTTCTCTCTTTGGTTAGTTACCCTCTATTGTTTTTGTCCTTTTATTTTGTCCTTTTATTTATTTTGTCCTGTAATTTGTTATTTGGCCTATTATTTTGAGAAATAACTTTGATAAAGGATGTCATCAGTTGCAAAACAGACAAACTAATCCTTAAAAATGCTTTTTAATACTTACAAAACTTTAATGCACTGCTTCCCTAACTTTCCCCTCATTATCCAAAGCAGAAAATCTTATCAAACATTACAGAACAGTTGTAAGTCTTTTCCTTTGGCATTGTCATAACTTTGAAAGGTTGCTGAATCACAACAGAAGGTCTACCTGCATTTAAAAAAATGATATCATTGACCAATCTTTATATCATTTCAACAAATTCCATTTGTTAATTGCATTGATTTTCATCACAGAAGAATACTTTGGGAAATTTTCAAATGAATTTTAATGCACATGGCAAGCTTTAAGTCAATCCTTAAATGTCTCAGTTGTAATGAGTAATGGGATTTGATGTAGTTATTCAAACAAAAACCATTTTTACCCAAATTGGATAATCTATCCAAATTTGGGGAACATAGCTTTAATGCAAATAGGTGAAGCGAGAAATTATTTTGTTTTATAGCATACCTACTTCTACTTAACTTTTAAACTAAGCAACATTTTAAAAAAACAGTAGAACATGGAGCATGGTGAGGATCAAGGGCATTGGTAGTTGGCTACTGATCTCTGTACTTAATCAACAACAGGCAACCTTTAAGAATAGATCACCAAAGGGACTTCTGGTTTGAGCTTCCTTGGTGATGGACCGAAATCTGCGATCATGCGTGGTTTCGATCCGGGCTCGCTGCTGAAGCGCCCCAAGCCAGCTGGTTTGGGGGCTAAGCCACCCTGTAGAGGTGGTGAAGATGGGGCAGACTGCCATTAGGGTCAAGGAGAGCCGCATCTCTCCTCTCCAGCTGGCCATTACTCCCTTTCCCGAAGGCGGTTGCAGTGGTGGTCAGAAATGGCCACCTCAAAGAAGAACTCGACCAGAAAAGAATGTGCAGGAGGAAGATAAGAAGAGAAAGTTTTGGTTGGCCGGGTCCAACTGAAAAAACAACAACATAAGGTACCCTGGAATTTGAGCTATAAAGAATAACATTGTTCCCAAAGAAGATTTTGAAGCAGCAAATGAGAGAGGGAAGGGAAAGGATTTGTTTTTTTTTCTTTCCTTCCCCATTTGACAACTAAGAGATTTAAGTAAGAAATTGACTAAAATCCACCTAATAGGCATTTAAGCTGAAAATAAAATGTCAAAGGGATAATAAGGACTTCTGGATTTTCAAAATCCTTTAAAAGAAGGAAAGGAGAGAAAAGGAAAAAACAAAAGGGTGGGATCTGGAAAAATGGAAGAGACCACCTGGAAGTAAAAGGAATTAACAGTGAAACTTTAACAAGATTCCTAAAAGATACATTCCAACTGAAACTTTGTAACAAGCTAATAGAACCCCAGGAAGAGAAAGTAGAAAAAAGAAGCAAGAAGAAACAGCCTTGGATTATTTGGATTACTTGGTGATTTTTGGATTTTGGTTATTGGATGTAAAGGACTAAAATCAATCGGGTGATTGTTCAAAAAGTTTTTAAATGGTATCACTCTTGGAAGAACTGAAAATGGAACTTTAAAAACAGAAAGAAGATGCACAAGAAGGAAGAGGTTTTTTCTGGCTTTGTATTTCAATTTTTAGAAATGGATATCCTGAACTATGAGAAACAACAAGAAATGGCTGTAGAACAAGAAGGGCGGAACAAAGAAGAAGCCATCTTTAATGACCAAGTAATTCTATGTGGGGGGTGAGGAAAGGGGGGAAAGAGAGTGAAAAATTTAAGATCTAAAAAAAAAGAATAGTTTGAAAAGTAATTACAATATTAGGAAGAAACAGAAGAGAGGATTACAGAAGAGAGAATTAGAATTAGAGAGTCAAGGGGTCAAAATGGGGAGGGAGAAGAAGAGGGGGAAGAGGGAAAGGAAAAGAAGTTATAAAGGATAGAAACAGGATATAGAGAGACAGGGGAAAAGGTATAAGCCTATATAGAAAATAGAGATAATGGGTGAAAATTTAATTGAAAGAGGGATTCTGCAAGGGTACATAAGATAGTATTGTTATATTAGAAATAGAAATAAACTTAGAAAATATGAAACAAGTCTGATTAAAATGATAGATAAAGTACTCATTGTAATGTAATGGAATGTTTGTTAATAAATAAATGAAATAAAGAGAATGAGAGAATGAAATTAGGACAGGGTGGGAACATTTTAATTATTATTAATGAGTTATAAAAAATTAAGTGAAGAGGAATATGAAAGAAATATGGAAAAATTATGGAAATATTATAAGTGTTCCTAAAGAAGTATTATATCCCATTGAAAAGAAATGTTAAAGATGTTAAAGATTATAACTAACATTAATGATAGAGCTGAATTGGAATAGAATAAGTATTTTATTTATTATTGTTATATATATACTTTCTCTTTAAGAGCCTAGTGTGTATTTTAAGAATGTACCAAGCAGAATTCAACTGGAAGTTATGTGTTATATTGAATGTTATAATTGTAAAGGCATAAATTGAAGTTTAAATAAGAGTTGAATGGACAAAAATTACAAGAAACAAAGGTGTCATACTCCAATCAGTAACTACAGGGGAAAATATTGTTTAATGAGAAAAGAAAATATGAAACTGAAACAAGCAAACAAAAGTATAAAGATGAGAAAGATATTGAAACTTAGAAAAAGATATATATAATTGAATTTAGAAAGAAATGAGATAATTAAAAGCAAGCTTGATAAAACTAAGGAAAGGGAAAAATTATTGAGAAAACATTAAAATATGGAATATTAACATTAAGATATGGAATAGAATATTAACATTAGGATATGGAATAGAACACAAAAATGAATATGAAATTGAGTTTGTGTCTATATGGAGAAGTGATAAGCTGGGACCATGCTATTCTCAAAAAAAAGATATTTTATTTGTATTATGTTTTGTGAAAACCCAAATAAAATCTTTACGAAAAAAAAAAAGAATAGATCACCCCAAAAAAGCAAGTATGCAATTAATGGAGGTTCCTAGATGAATTTTCGCATTGCCTAAAAGATGGGAAGCATCTTAAAATGTTCTTGATTCTGGTTACAATATAGACAAACAAACACATCTGGATCCTATTCTCTTTTCTCTGGAAGAAAACCAGCTGGAGAAGGAACACTGCATATAGCTCCTGTGATCAACCAATCATAAACTTTAATATGAATACAATTTTATTGGGATATTATGAAACTCAGTAAGTATATTATAATATTCAGGTTTTGGATCACCTACTGATTTTTGATATATTGATCTTTATTGAGAGCAACTGTTTCACATAGTTGTAGACGACTGCATTTTTTTCATTGGTTCAAAATAGCTTCTGTTCAATTGTTCCATCTTTCTGACAATTTAAAGCCTTCTTCATAAGATTTTCTTTGAGCTTCAAGTAGACCATGAATAGATTAACTAGTATCATACACAAGGCTTGTAGAGGTAGTGGCCAGTTTTGACATTTCCACTTGAAGCAAAAGTATTCAAGAAACTTATTCTAGAATATTGCACTATGACCATGACTAACAATTGTCAATAGTTATTAACAATTTCCCCAAAATGCTTTTTTTCCCCTTGAAATCATTTCACTTCTCATCCAAGGAGCTTCTTCAGTTCTTGGATGAGAAGCGAAACATCTTTAAAGAAAAAACAAGTTCAGCTGCCTTTTGAAAAAGCACCTTTGAGACAACCGTGAGCTGTATGACTGAGAATCTCCATAGACAATTTATTAACAATACTAGATAAATTGAGTAGAATAAACTGATTTGCCACTTTGTTCAGTTTTGCATGTCATTCTAATTCAGTTTTATTCCTTTAGATAAAAAACCTATCATTTTTGGGAATACAATACTGAGTTCTCATAATTTATAAATAATAGCTGATTAGGGATGGTTGGAAGATTTTGCATCTTGCTATTTTATGTTATCCATTCCCCCATCAAACTTTGAAAAACTGAAATTTCAAGGAATGTCCAAGTCCAAAATTTTAAACTACAGAGAAGATAGAATAACTGTTCTCTCCCATACACCTTTTACAAGAGCCTGCAAATGTGCTATTTAATTTTAAGGCTATTAAATTGCAGCTTGACATTTAAAAACAAGGATTAGGGAACTGCTAGAAAGAAAAGGGTTAAAAAAGTTATCTTCCCCTTCCAAATTTTGAGCCTGCTGCTACATGAATTGCAAAAGTTCAGTGGTTTCCATGCAAGCGATATAGCTTTATATCTAGTTTTTAGATTTTCTTCTTTGCCTCATGATATTCTTCCTTCCTTATGTAAGATTTATGACCTCAGACAAACCATTTGATTTGTTGTTTGTGTACTACTTACACATAATTTCAGGAGACTATTAATAAGTAAAAACGAGCACCAAATTAAAAGAATTATTTGTCATTTTATTATTAATAAAATAAACTGGAAAGCGTATAGATTTTAAAAAGATTTTGAGTGTTCATAAATCATTTCTGGTTACTTCCTTAGCCAGACTACTCAGGATATTTTTTCCCCTGATGTTTATGTTAAATGCAAAATTAATTGGTAAATTTGGTAGATATAAATAACATTCAGTCCTTGTACTCTTAGCAGTTTATTTATTATACTTGCTAGATGCGCTCGTATCATAAACTAAATTTTTAAGTGTGCTAATGCCATCTAACTAGACTTATGAGTGAAAATTGGAGGTCACATTCCTAAATTTTGTGAATATGCTCCTAAATATCTCAAGATTCCCTCCCACATCTTTTTTTTTTTTATAATGACAGGAAATATTTTAAATGATATAATCACATTTGCTCAACCAGCTTCAGTGAGATTTTTGCTTCATTCTTTCTGGATTGGAGAATGCTGGTTTTGCTATCTGTTCCTAGGCATCTATTCCATGGAATTCTGAAAAATTATTTAGTATTTATCTGATTTGTCAGTTGCTTACAAGATGCAAGTATATGTTTATATATAAACATAGTTATGAATGCATGAGATAGATACTTATAAGAAAAATAAAAAGAAACAACAGGACAGGACGGTAGGCACAATTGGTGCGCTTATGCACACCCCCTACAGGCCTCTTAGGAAGCGGATGAGGTCAATAGTAGACAGTCTAAGGTTAAAGTTTTTGGGGTTGGGGGAAGAAACCACAGAGTCAGGTAGAGTATTCCAAACATTGACCACTCTGTTGCTGAAGTTGTATTTTCTGCAGTCAAGTGGATTATGAGAGCAGATCCCAGTAAGGTGGCCTTCTGAAGCTGACCAATGGTGATCTTGTCAGCGTCAGTTGTTTTTAAGTGCTTCCCTAGGTCTTTAGGCACAGCACCCAGTGTGCCGATTACCACTGGAACCACCTGCACTGGTTTATGCCAGAGTCTCTGCAATTCCACAATCATGATATCCAGGGTATTGTGTTCCAAAACTTTGTCAGTCTGTATTCGGAAGTCCCACAGAAGTTTTGCATACTCATTTTCGACCACTTTTTAAGGCTTATGATCCCACCAGTTCTTTGCTACAGGCAGATGGTAAGTGTGACACAAGTTCCAGTGGACCATCTGAGCGACTGTATTGTGACATTGTTTGTAGTCAGTCTGAACTATTGTCTTTCAACAGCTCAGTATGTGATTTTTTATTATTATTATTATTATTATTATTATTATTATTATTATTATTATTATTATTATTATTATTATTATTATGTCTCTGACTGCTATCTTGACCTTTTATCTCTAGCTCATGGTTGCTAGGATACCTAAGTCAGGCTTTTGTAAAACTGATCTTTGCTAATATGGTGAAAAGGAATTATTTTTATTCTTGTTCATTGGGTTCAGCGTATGCCAAACAATTGATAATCATTTAGATCCTACAGGTCCCACTAAATGTTTAAACAGTTTGACATGTTCCCCCATATCATGTGGGTTTGGTATATTATTCAAAATTAGCCATCTTCTCCTCATTTACCAATGACTATGATCTTATGAGGTTTGGCACTCTTTTGATATTTCAGTCAATTGTGTTTTGCTTCATTTTTTATTGCAAAAGAAGATTACTAGAGGAATGTAAGAATACCATTTAGTAATTTCTTCAGAGCCCATAGATAAGATGTTGGGTGAAATGCCAATATTTGCATCATGTTCGTAACATTTCCTCTCTTTTGTTATTACCTCTTTTTTTCAATTTCAGGTGACAATTTCAGTCAATCTGTTTGGAATTGGGAATTTGGGAGCTTCTCCCAAAATCTCTGAGGAAAAAAACTTGGAAAAAAAATCTGCTTTGTTTCTGCCATGATTCTCTTCCCCATATTTCACACAATAAGAGCTTCATTTATGAAGATATTTCCATGCAAGCAGCATGCCTGCTTTGTGACTATAACTGAGGCAGAGTTCTTAAATCAGACATCCTTCCAATTTTCCATCATTATATTAACAAAAATCACTCCAAGATAGCAAATGCTGCTATGAGGAAAAAACATCAAAATTAACAAGAGCATCAAAAAAGAATGTTTAGAAACATGCCTGTCTCTATACAGACAATATACCTTAACTGAATGTCAGACTCTTTTCTATATCTGTCCAGAAATGCTGATCTGGATCCGTATTTTCAGTAGCACAGAACCTTGTAACCTGAAAAAAAAAGCAATGGATGGAAACTAATAAAGGAGAGAAGCAATTTAGAACTATGGAGAAATTTCCTGACAGTAAGAACAATTAATCAGTGGGCCTATTTGCCTCTAGAAGTTGTTGATACTCCAACACTGGAAGCTTTTAAGAAGAGATTGGATAACCATTTGTCAGAAATGGTTTAGGATTTCCTGCCTAAACAGGGGGTTGGACTAGAAGCTCTACAAGGTCCCTTCCAACTCTGATATAGATAGTCCTCAGCTTACAATAGTTCACTTAGTGATCCTTCAAATTTACAAAGCACTGAAAAAAGTGATTTATGACCATTTTTCAGACTTATGACCATTGCAGCATTTCCATGGTCATGTGATTTACATTTAGCTATTTGAACAACTGACTCACATTTATGATGGTTGCAAGGTCCTGGGGTCATGTGATCACCTTTTGCAACCTTCTGACTGGCAAAGTCAATGGGGAAACCAGATCCATTTAACAACCATGTTACTAATTCAACAACAACGATCCACTTAACAAATGTGGCAAGAAAAGTCATAAAATGAGATAAAACTCATTTAACAAATTTCTCACTTAGCAACATAAATTTTGGGCTCAATCGTGGTCGTAAGTTGAGGACTACCCGTATTTTTTATTCTGTTATTCCTTTAATAATGATAATTTTATTAATATATACACCATTTGAGCCTAAGTTTTTATAGTTTTAGTTAAGATGATTTTCCTCAAGGTCATTTTCTCCAAAAATAGAAATCCTTGGCTGCAGCCTTTTCAACAGAAAGCTTTTGGGACGGGAATGGGGGATGAAATTATTTTTGCTAGAAAGAAACATTTTCCTAAATGCCTTTTTGTAAAAGCAGTATATTCGAAAGGAAGTAGTGAAGTGAACCTTTTAAGAAGTTGAACTCCATTAAAACTAATATCAGAAAAAAAAAAGAGTTCTCATCAGCTTCAGCCCTTGAAAAATCAGAAGAGGCTGTGATTTAAATGTTAGAACATGGTAGCTTGAGTGTCCAAGGGAGCCCAAAGAGTCAGAAGGATGGCCATCTTGATGATGAAGGTGAAAAAAGGAACAGGATTCAAATATATGATCTCCATCTTGGCCTTTGGTTTTATGGACACTTCTCCCAATCTTTGTGGATTTTCCTGAAGGAACAGAAAACCGTGGCCTTCAGATTCTGATGAACTATATCTCAGGCGTCCTTCAACATTTGATATGCTTCCCTAGAATTTTCAAGGATAAAGATATCTGCATGGCTACCAATTGTGACACCTCACTCTGGTTAAGTCCATACAAATAGCTGTTGCTATACAAGATGCTATAGTATATAAAGTATGGTTGCTATATACAGGATAGAGGCCAAATTTAGGAAGTTTTTTACCCAGCTGATGAGGCAGTTAGGACTTTTCCTGGAATAGCAAGCTCTGGCTACAGTGACTCATATCCTTATAATAAGGCAGTTTGACTTCTTGTAGTATAATATATATAGGAGAATATATATGGAAAACCACTCAGAAACATTTTGGTTAGTATTTGTTAACTGCAGCAATAAGTCCATGTGTTTCATGATCTCATCCTATTTTGAGGCTCCTGCCTTGGTTACCAAGAGGTTTCCTGGTGCAATTCAAAATCCTAATCATGCTCTATCTATCTATCTATCTATCTATCTATCTATCTATCTATCTATCTATCTATCTATCTATCTATCTATCTATCTATCTATCTATCTATCTGTTTTTCTGAAAATACAACCTATCCTGAAAGGAAGTCCTAGCTTGATTTTTACATAGGTGCCCAATATAAGCCCTAGCCCCAAAATAAGCCCTAAAAGTTAAGCTCGGGTGGAGATGGGTGTGTATGGAGCTGCCCTACTACTTATCTTTGGACAGTTGTAGCCAGGCCTTGTTCACCCAGATACCTGCCTTGTTCGCCCATTTCTTCTCCAGCTAGCAAGGCTGGCAAGGCTTTCCTGAAGGCCTCTGGAGCTGAGAACAAAGCTCTGGGTTGATCCAGAGGTCTGTTATTAGCTGCTGAGGCCTTTGGGAAAGCCTTGCCAGCCACAGAAGGAGAAGTTCCTGAAGGCCTCTGACAGTGAAATGGAGGCCAGGGGCGATGCACACAAGTGAGGTTAGTCAGTGGATGACATCCACCCAAAATAAGACCTTGTGCCTTTTTTGGTGTTAAAAAAAAATATAAGACAGTCTTATTTTGGGGTAAATACAGTATCTATCTATCTATCTATCTATCTATCTATCTATCTATCTATCTATCTATCTATCTATCTATCTATCTATTTTGCTTTATCTATCTAGCCTGACCATCTATCTATCTTATTTGACCAGCCATGGAAGTCCCACTATTAAGAGTGGGGAAGGCAAATCTAGGAAACAGTATTTTTGGATTTGCCTCACAAGAACAGCCTTCCCCTATTGCTTAGACTAAATAACAGAGAATAACAGAGAAACAGAGTTGGAAGGGGCTTTGGAAGTCTGCTAACCAGCTGTTCAAGCCCCTGCTAACCTCTTCCATGAAGGTCTTCCAAAAAGCTTTAAATAGTGAATTTTTCTAGAGGGTTTCGATGCGTGCCTGTTTTCCATCATGACCTAAAAATTATTTATTTTTGTTATCAGTGTTTAATTGTTGTTTCATAGCCCTGTTTGCACAGTTGTCTCTATAGCATTTGGGGATTAAAACTGAAATAATGAAAGTATTGGAGACTATAGTTTTATGCTTACTACTCTGGGAGAAAACCCCACTGAATTAAATGGGAGGTGTTTTTTTTTTTGCTCCAGTCACATTCATAGGGATAGAGATGTTAAGACATTTGTACTACCTATGCAAAATTTCAACATCTAGGAAACAAGAGAAGGAATTCATTTTGAAAAATGAACATGGTCCTCTTGTTTCCAATCCTATCTAGATAACAAGGCTGTTGCTTTTGCTGTATCAGTCAGATCAGTATTTTTCAACCTCAACAACTTTTCAGATGTGTGGATTTCAACTCCATGCATGCTGTCAGGGGAATTCTGGGAGTATTAGAAGATAATTGGAAAGCCATTTAAGCAGACTGGAAAAAATTGCAGGTTTGCAGTTCAATGTTACTGCTAGACAGAGGTCTCTGGTAATTAACTCACTGGCGCCTTGAGCAAGCTTCCCCCCTACACCTCATAGCCATGCAAAGTGTAGGAAATAATGCAAGTCATTATGTCACAAAATTGCATGCTTATTTTATCTAGCCTCATTAAATGGTCTGTTTTAACTTGGGAAAGTAGCTATTAGAAGAAAGGCTCAGGAAAGAAAAGAATGACAATTTGCTTATGCAAAACATCTCCGACAAAATGACTAGCAATTTCACCAAAATCTGTATGCGTCTTCCAGGAAAGTGTCTATACATATTCCCAATTTTCCAGTGACCCTATTACCTTTCTGGGCATATTTTATATGATTTCTGCCTTGAAATGTACTTCTCCAAAACCACTTACTTGATAGTCCCCATAAATTCCTATGAAGCTAAATCCAATTTGTGTTCTTCAGTATCTCTGTATAACCTCCTCCAAATCTTTTGCTATGTGTTCTTAAAGCATGTTGGAAGGAAAATCCATGGTTCAATTCCAAGCTGGGAGAAAGACACTGCAAACACCATGGAGGCTGGATTAGAAAGAAGGTCCATTTATTGATAAATAGAACCAGCAGGGTTTGTGATTCTGGTGCAGCTGGCTAAATGGTTGAATGAGTGGATGGATCTTTATAAGTTTCTGTAATATTGAAGTTTGGACTGATGTTGGGGAGGTACAATGAAGGGGCTTGTGTTCTGGAAGGGAGTTGGGCAATTCCTATTGTGGCTAACGGCTTTTGTCCTGTGTCAGATCTTGGGTGAGGGGCTATTTTCTAATCCTACCATACTGCCTTTGTTAACTGTCAAACTTTGCTGCGGGGAGCTTCAAAATACCCTATCTTGAATGGGCTTCTGCTTTGCTTATAAATAGAACCATCTAGACATTTCTCTTTTTCTTTCAATAAGCTCTTTAAGAGCTGGCATCTGCTGTGGGCTATTAAGAAAGGCTTGGGGGGACTTCTGGTTTGGGTCTCTTCAGCGACAGACAGAACTCAGTGATTGTGTGCGGTTTCAATCTGTGCTTGCCGCTGGAATGCCCCGATTCTTTGGATTCGGGGCTGAAGCCACCCCGTAAAGGTGGTGAAGAGGGGGGAGATTGCTAGCCGAGTGGAGGGGAGCTGCATCTCTCCTCCTTGGCTGGACTAAACTCCTTTCCCTGAAGGCAGTTGCAGCAGTGGTCAGAAATGGCCACCTCAAAGAAGAACCCGACTGGATAAGATTGTGCAGGAGGAAGACAAAGAGGACAGAGCAGGCTAAACAACAGAGAATATCTAAGCAAGGTACCCTGAATCTAAAAGTACCTAGTGGGATACTTCTGAAAGAAGATTTTTAAGCAGTGAAGGAGAGAGAAAAGGAGATTAAAACCCCCTTTTTAACCTTTATATTGACAATTACAAATGGTATGGAAAGAAATTTATATTAATCTATTTTGACACTAATAGGCAACCTTAAGTTGAAATCTAAGTGTCAAAAGGAGAATAAAGATTTTATCTTGGTCATTTTAAAGCCCTAAAAAGGAGAAGAGTGGAGGCAAAAGGGTGGGACTTGAAATAATGGAAAAATGGAGTGCCACCTGGAAAAATAAAGAGGATTAACAATGAAACTTTGAAAAGACTCCCAAGGATACATTGTAACTGAAACAAGAAAGGAACAGTCTGGGATCATTTGGTGATTTTAAAAAAAGTTTTTGGCATTGGTTTTTTTCTTTCTTTTTCTGTTTTGCCTTAAAGTCAATCAGGTGGTTGTTCAAAAGTGTTTAAAATGCCATCACTCCTGGAGGAATTGAAGATGAGTCTTAAAAAACAGAAATAAGATGCAGAAAGGGGAGGAAGATCCTTTTGCTTCGTATTTGAATTTCTTGAAATGGAGATCCTGAACTTTGAAAAGCAAAAGGAAAAACTTCAAGAGCAAGAAGAAGGGTGGGACAAAAAAGAAGCCATTTTCAATGATCAAATAATGCAAAGTGTGGTAATAAGGGGGAAAGGAGTTAGAAGTTTGAGATCAGAGGGAACAGCCAAAAAGAAGTATAACAGCAAGGAGAAGCAGAAAAGAAAACTACAGAAGGGAAAATTAGAGAGAGAAGGATATAAAAAAAGGATGAGAAAAAGGGGGGAAAGATAGAAACGGAAAGAATTTATGAGGGATTAAAACAGGAAATAAAGAAAAAGGGGAAACGTACTAGGATTAAAGGTATTTGCTCAGCTAGAAAACACAGAGGCAATGGTTAAATTAAGTTAAAAGTGAGGACTCTGCAAAGCTACAAAAGATAGTGTTGTGACAGTAGAATACTGTAATGAGTTACAAATGAAATAAGTAAATGAGATAAAACTGTATTGTTATGTAATGGTATGTTTATTTATAATTAATGCAATAATAAAGAAGAGAGGGAAATATTGTAATTGTTTCTAAAGATTGATAAAATATTGAAAAGAAATGTGAAAGAGTTATAAGGAAATTTATACCAGTTATTAGAATGAATTTGAATAATTATTTTGCTTAATAGTAAACAAATTATAAGTTAAAACTGTATGACTATCCAATGGTATACTTATTAATACTTAAGTAATAATGAAGAAGGGAGGGAAACATTTCAATTGTTCTCATAGATTGGTAGATATTGAAAAGAAACGTGAAAGATTTACAAGGTTCATACCAGTACTAGAATGATTTTGAATAACTATTTTGGTATTTTCCCACGTCATTGTAGTTGTGCTTTTTTTATATATATATATATATTTTATTTTAACAACAAGACAACATAAACATACCACAAAAAACATAAAAATATCCTCCTTCTTCATGAATTTACATACAGTGCATCGATTGGTTTACCACTTTTTTTTGTGCATCCATTTCCTAGTCACTAATATAATTATATTACATAATAGCTCATATTATCAATCAATAATTGTATAACCTAATATCATCACTAAAAAAAAATCATTTATCTATAATTTTGTTAATTCATATTTTAACGAGATAACTATAGTTTACTTAATTTATTTTGCAATAAATCATAAGATCAGTTGTGCTTTTAAAGTTGTAGCAACGTTTCGGCAGAATCTCATCTGCCATCATCAGGCTTCTGTATTGTGTTCGTCTGTAAATCAGACTTTTACAGTGGTTTCAGTTTTAAATTTGGGGCTAGTCTATTGCTGTGCCAGAATGGTTTTTTCTTCATCCTCATTGGTTGGGAGTCTTGGCCTGTGTTTATTGGTCTTGGAGTTTGCTGTGTTCTGCTTGATTGGTGTTTCTAATATCTTCTGTCTGTTTTGTGGCTCTTTTTGTGTCTTGATTGGCTGGCAACGTTGTGTTCCTTTATTGGAGGCCTTTAGTGCAGCTTGGCTCTGAGTAAATGGACAGCTATCATTTGTTAGAAAGCTAGGTTTCATCTGGGTGCCTGGTTGGGGTGTGTTTGAGCTGGAGGTATCAGGGGGGATCTGTTTGTGCCCAGGTGTTTGCCTGGCTAGTGGTGTGGAGATTTTTTTGTTTGTGAGTGCAGGCTTCCAAATGATTGACAGTCTGGTGGAATCATCTCTTCTATTCATGCTTTCAGGTCTTTTTTCAATCTTTATGGCTTCTCCGATAATTCTGTGGCTGGGGTTTTCTATAGTGGCTAGGGTTTTGGTGCCATTGAAGTTGATGCTATGACCTGTGGCTTTCATGTGTTGGACTAGTGAGGAAGTGTGTTCCAGCTTTTTTACTGCATTTTTGTGTTCATCCAGGCGGGTACTTATTCTTCTATTGGTCTGTCCAATGTATGTGGCTGGGCATGATGCACAAGGGACTTTGTATATGGTTTGACCTTGGTTTTCCAGGTCAATTTTATCTTTGGGGTTTCTAAGGATGGCTGCTATTTTTCTGTCTGTTTTGAAGGCAGTCTTGATGTGATGCCTGTGTAGTATCTTACTGATTTTGTCTGTAGTACCTCTTATGTAGGTCAGGACAGCTGTTCCGTAGGTCTGTTCTTCTTCTAGGTCTCCATTATGTCTCAGTGTGTTTTTGTGGATCAAGCCGGTGATTTTGCTTTTGTGGAAGCTGTTGGCTGTCAGTACTTTAGTCAGGGTGCATAGTTCAGTCTTTATGTGTGTCTTGTCTGCCAGGTGTTTGGTTCTGGTGATTAGTGTTTTGGCCACAGAGTTTATCTGTGCTGGCTGGTGGTGGGATTGGGCGTTGAGGTAGCGGTTAGTGTGTGTTTTCTTCTGGTATACGTTGTGTCCTAGTGTGCCATCTGTTTTTTTGTAGATTAGATCTAGGAATGGTAGTTGTTTGTTTGTTTCCGTCTCCATGGTGAACTTGATTTTGGGGTGTGTGCTGTTTAGGTGTGTTAGGAAGTTGTTTAGGTTTTCTTTTCCATGGAGTCAAATCACGAATGTTTCATCGATGTATCTTAACCATAGTTTGGGTTTGTAGTTGGCATTAGCCAAGGCTCTGGTTTTGAATTCTTCCATGAACAGGTTTGCAATGACAGGTGACAGTGGTGATCCCATAGGGGCTTCTTCAATTTGCTTGTATCCTTGTCCTTTGTATATGAAATATGTGTTGGTTAAGCAGTGTTCTGTTAGTTCCTTGAGGTGTTTAGCTGGTTGGTATTTATTTTTGATGATTTCAAGGGTTTCTTTTATCGGGACTTGAGTGAATAGTGAAACCACGTCGAAACTTACAAGCAGATCTTCTTGTTCCACATGTAGATCTTTAATCATTTCCAAGAGGTGGTATGAGTTTTGTAAAGCTGCTGTTTCAGCATGGGGCTGTAGCTGTTTTGCTAAGTGTTTAGCTAGGTTTTGTAGTGGTACTCCTCTGGAGATGACTATGGGTATGTATGTGTATGTGTATGTGTATGTATGTATATATATGTATATGTATGTATGTGTATATATGTGTGTGTGTTTGTGTGTATGTGTGTGTGTGTATTTGTTTTCTGAGGTTCTCGCAGGTATTTGTATGTGGATCTTTGGTTATTCGGGTTTTCCCCCATGTAAGATTGGAAGCATCTAGGCAACGTTTCAATGAAGTCTCATTCATCATCTTCAGGCTTGTGTCTTCAGCTCTGTGCTTCTCAGAGTAATGTAAACTTGCAGCTGCTTCCTCCTTTTAACTGCTAGTGGGGGTGTGACTTGATTGGGTGGGGGCTTGGCTTTGTTCTGATTGGGTGGGGGGCTGTTCTCATGGGTTGGGGGTTTGGCTGTGTTCTGATTGGTTGGGGGGTTGGCCGTGTTCTGATTGGCTGGAGGTGTGTTCTGCTCAGGTGGGGGCTTGGTTGTGCTCAGGTTAGTCTTAGTTGCTGGGGGATTTGAGCTGGTGAGCTGTGATCCTGCTGTATGTCTTTGCGTTTGTGGTCGTGCCGCATCTTCATGGTGGGTGTCAGTTCACTTCATGTATGGCTCAGAGGGGTTTGAAACGGGTAGTGATGCAGCTGCAGTGCAGCTTCTGGTCTGTGGTCATGTCTCATCTTCTGTGTGGGTGTGAGTCTGCTTTTTATGTGGAAGTGGTAGTATCTTGTGTGAACAACTGAACAACGTCCTCACACACCTCAACAGCCTACACCCCAAAATACAATTCACCATGGAAACAGAAGCTAACAATCAACTTCCCTTCCTAGATGTCTTAGTATACAAAAAATCCAATGGCTCTCTAGGACACATCATCTACCAGAAGAAAACACATGCAAACTGCTATCTACACGCACTCTCACACCACTACCCAGCACAGATCAATTCCATAGCCGAGGCACTCATCTCCAGCACAAAATGCTTAGCCGACAAACAACACCTAAAAACTGAACTACACACTCTCACTAATGTACTAACAGCCAATGGATTCCAAAGAAAGAAGATTAACCACCTAATCCAAAAAGAAACCCCAACCAAAATCCAAGACAGAGAACAAGAAAACGGCAAAGCCCTCCTCCCATATATAAAAGGCACTACAGACAAAATCAGCAAAAACACCAAACATTAAAACAGCATTCTGCACAAACAGAAAAATATCCACCATTCTAAGAAACCCTAAAGACAAAATCGAGTTAGAAAACCAAGGAGTATTCGAAATCTCTTGCACCGCCTGCCCCACCACATACATAGGACAAACTAACAGAAGAATAAGTGCACGCATTGAAGAACATAAAAACTCAATCAAAACAGAAGAACCAACCTCTTCCCTGGTCCAACACCTCAAAGCCACAGGACATGAGATTGACTTTGAAAAATACCAGAACTATCGCCAAAACTGAACACTTCAACAACAGAATAATCAGAGAAGCCATAGAGATAGAAAAATGCCCACACAGCATGAATAAACTAGATGACACCTCCCGCCTACCAGCCATTTGGAAACCCGCCCTCATGAACAGACGAGTACCTAACATGAAGAATGACACCAGACCCCCACACTTAAGAAACTTAAGAAAACTTAAGAAAACATATGTAATCTACAAAAAAACAGATGACACACGAGGACACACTGTATACCAGAAGAAAACACACACCAACCACTACATCAACACCCAATCCCACCACCACCCAGCACGGATAAACTCCATGGCCAAAACACTAATCACCAGAACCAAATGCCTGGCAGACAAGACACACATAAAGACTGAACTATGCACCCTGACTAAAGTACTGACAGCCAACGGCTTCCACAAAAGCAAAATCACCGGCTTGATCCACAAAAACACACTGAGACATAATGGAGACCTAGAAGAGGAACAGACCTATGGAACAGCTGTCCTGACCTACATAAGAGGTACTACAGACAAAATCAGTAAGATACTACACAGGCATCACATCAAGACTGCCTTCAAAAGCGACAGAAAAATAGCAGCCATCCTTAGAAACCCCAAAGATAAAATTGACCTGGAAAACCAAGGTCAAACCATTTTACAAGATGAGCATAAAAGACTTGAAAAAGAACAGCAGAAAATGCCACAGAAAAAAGATATTAAATGGACACAATTAAACATAAAATGGGTCTAATAGAGAAAGAAGAATTGGCACAGAAAATTAGAAGTGCTAAACAGAACTATTTTGAAGATGCAAATAAACCAGGAAGATGGTTAGCATATAAACTGAGAAAGGAGAAAGAGTCAAGGAAAATATTACAATTGATAAATGATCAAGGCCAAGTTTGCTATGGCAATAAAGAGAAAAAGGAAATCATTCGAGACTTCTACGGGCAACTGTATAAGCAAGAGAATATTGATGAGGAAAAAGTCAAACAGTATCTACAGAATGCTAAATTACCTAGGATACCTAAAGAGACTGAAAAAATGTTAGAAAGTAATCTAACAATGATGGAATTAACGGAAGCACTTAAGAAGCAAAACAATGGGAAAGCACCAGGTCCAGATGGGCTTCCAGCAGAATTTTATAAAACACTACAAGAATCATTGAGCATTCCATTGCTAGAAGTCATGAATGAAGCTATGTTAAAGAAGATGATACCTAAAACATGGTCAGAAGCTTATATTACACTTATTCCAAAAGAAGAGGCTGATCCATTGCAAATCAAGAATTATAGACCTATTTCTTTATTAAATGCAGACTATAAAATTTTTGCTTCAATTTTGGCAGAAAGACTTAAAAAATAAGACTGCCTTCAAAAGCGACAGAAAAATAGCAGCCATCCTTAGAAACCCCAAAGATAAAATTGATCTGGAAAACCAAGGTCAAACCATATACAAAGTCCCTTGTGCATCATGCCTAGCCACATACATTGGACAGACCAATAGAGGAATAAGTACCCGCCTGGATGAACACAAAAATGCAGTAAAAAAGCTGGAACACACTTCCTCACTAGTCCAACACATGAAAGCCACAGGTCATAGCATCAACTTCAATGGCACCAAAACCCTAGCCACTATAGAAAACCCCAGCCACAGAATTATCGGAGAAGCCATAAAGATTGAAAAAAGACCTGAAAGCATGAATAGAAGAGATGATTCCACCAGACTGTCAATCATTTGGAAGCCTGCACTCACAAACAAAAAAATCTCCACACCACTAGCCAGGCAAACACCTGGGCACAAACAGATCCCCCCTGATACCTCCAGCTCAAACACACCCCAACCAGGCACTCAGATGAAACCTAGCTTCCTAACAAATGATAGCCATCCATTTACTCAGAGCCAAGCTGCACTAAAGGCCTCCAATAAAGGAACACAATGTTGCCAGCCAATCAAGACACAAAAAGAGCCACAAAACAGACAGAAGGTATTAGAAACACCAATCAAGCAGAACACAGCAAACTCTAAGACCAATAAACACAGACCAAGACTCCCAACCAATCAGGATGAAGAAAAAACCATTCTGTCACAGACAAGCCCCAAATTTGAAACCACTGTGAAAGTCTAACTCACAGACGAACACAATACAGAAGCCTGATGATGGCAGATGAGATTCTGCCGAAACGTTGCTACAACTTTAAAAGCACAATTACAATGAAAATACACAAACAAAGCTCAATACCATACATATATATGTGTGTGTGTGTGTATGTTTTGCTATGTTTTTAGAATTTTTCTTTTTTTCATTTTCAAGGGGAAGTACCAAGCAGAGTCTGAATGATGAGATCTACATGATATAAAATAGATGTTAGAAATTTGAATGTTCTAATTTTAGAATGCACAAATTCAGTGTTTAATGAGATTTCATATGATAATAACAATAAGATTTAAAGGTGTTGCACTTCGATTGGCAATCATAGGGGGAATTTTGCTTTTTAAGAATGTTGAAAGAGAACAGATGAAATTGTAAACAAGACAGACAAAAGTATAAGTACAATGAATAAAAAGATATAGAAATTTAGGTAAAAGAAATACAATTGAATAAGAAGAAAATGAGATAACTATAAAAGAAAATTAAGAGAAGTAAAGGGAGAAATAGTGAGAAGTTGGAAAAAGAGTAATAAGATATGAAGCTGAATACATAAGATGAATATGCATATGAAATTGTGTCTGTATGGAAATGTGATAACCCGGAACCATGCTGTACTCAAATAAGATGTTTTATTTGTTTTGTTAAAACTCAATAAAACTTTATTTTAAAAAAAGAAAGAAAGGCTTGGGGCTGCTTTCTGCCTCTAAAAACATGTTTGTCCATTTCTTCTTTGGGGAAATATAATATTTTGCCTTTTTTAATATTTCCCCAAATATTTCATTCTTCGGGAGAGGGGGCTTCCCACAAGCAGAATCCCACTAATACTCACCTTTGTATTTACTCTGTAGTTATGATGGCAATGCAGAAGACCTATTGTTATTGCAAGGAACTAATGACATATTATGATTTCTCTTCATATTTTAAAAAAAGGCTAGAAATTTAGAGCTCATCCTGAGCTAGTCTACTTGTTTTCATTATTGCTTGCTGAAGAAAGAAAAAAGAGAGAAGCTTTACTTAGCTCCAAAGATTTTCCTGCTGTGAAAGTCTCTGATTTTTGATACCCATCGCAGAATCATGTGTCACCCAGTTAGGTGAGATTTTGCAGTCTTCCAACCACAGCAGGATCAGGGTGAAGTCATAGTGCCAAGTTTCTGATTTTAAAAAATTGTGGGATTTTTTTTTACAGTGGACGTTCTGCATCCACTGGCATTGCAAAAATGGATCTTGGAATTTTGGAAAATCCTCTTGAAAAGGACTTTGGAGCCTTCACAGAACCCCCAAAACATCCTTTCCTCTTTTTGACAGCAAAATGAATTCCAGTTCTGTGAACTCTCGTGCCATCTGATCTAGTCCCACACCTTCCAAATTAATATAATCACAGCAGGATAACTATTCCTTTGTCTTTACCTTTTCTCTCCTACACTTCCGGGATGCGGTTTTGAGCTCAGTCATGTTTGGAAGTTTTAAAATGAGCATCTTTTCATAATGTGTGTGTTTTTTTTTTTAGTATTTGAGGTCAGACATGTTTAGAAATGCATATTTCTGACTTTCCTCATCCTCACGCCATGCATAAAATTTCAACAGTCCTTCAGCATATATTCTCCAGTGATCTTTCTTCTTTAGGAAACTGTACACCAGGACCTTCTCAACGCTTAGGAGACATGAAGTGTAACAATAACTCAAGCAGGGCATTTCATTTGCATTCCACATCACTACTTCCGAATCTATTCTGAAATGATGCATCCATTTCCCATGTGGTTGATGATTGCAAGGAGGGCTGGTTCAGTCTGAAAATGTCTTGAAAATCTCCTTGTCTTGATCTTGAAAAATGCTGTGCCAGCAAACTGTGTGGCTTAAGGAGCATGCAAGAAAGGCTACCTTTGTCACTATGGTCTCAATTTCAGGGAACGTAGAGGGCTGAAGGGGAACAGATTTTAGGGCATGCCCACAACTTTGCAAAGTATACATGGTCCTTGACTTACAACAGCTCAATTAGGGATCATTTGAAGTTACAACGGCATTGAAAAAAGTGACTTATAACCCTTTTTTCCTACTTATGACCCTTGCAGCATCTCCCTGGTCACACGATCAAAATTCAGCAGTTTAGGTAATTGAGTCATATTTATGATGGTTGCAGTGTCCCAGGGGCCTGGGATCATCTACTGACCAGCAAAGTCAGTGAGGAAACCATATTCACTTGACAACCATGTCACCAACTGCAGTGATTCATTTAACAACTGTGGCAACCAATGTCATAAAATGACCCAAACTCACTTAGCAACAGAAATGTTGTGCTCAATTGTGGCTGTAAGTCGAGGATTGCCTGTATAAAAGAAAGCTTTTCTTTCTTTTGCCTGTAGAAGAGAAAGCTATGCTAAAATCTACTTTGGAAGTTTTCTTCTGCTGAAAGAGCTTTAGATTTATTTTTGAGCTGATTTTCTTCCTGGAACTGGCAGAAAGTAACACTGCTAGGATTATTGCTATTTAGGGATACTGTCTTCCATCAGTTCTGCCAAAAACAAATGAAAAGCCCTCCAGGAGAAGTGTGTTTGTAAGGTCCTAAAGCGATTTAATGGACATGCTGGGATGATTGCCAATTAAAATGTGAGAAACTAGGAGGTCTGCAGATTTTATTTTATTTATTTATTTATTTATTTATTTATTGTTGTCACTTGCTTACAAGATAATAGGTATAAGTAAAAACATAGTTATGATTTCATGGATAGATATAAGAAATATAAAAAAAAATAAAAGAAACAATAGGACAGGGATGGTAGGCACGTTGGTGCGTTTATGCATGCCCCCCTACAGACCTCTTCGGAAAGGAGTGAGGTCAATAGTAGACAGTCTAAGGTTAAAGTTTTTGAGGTTTGGGGAAGAAGCCACAGAGTCAGGTAGAGTATCCCAGACATTGACCACTCTGTTGCTGAAGTCGTATTTCTTGCAATCAAATATGGTGCGATTAACCTTGAGTTTGTATCTATTGTTTGCTCTTGTGTTGTTATGGTTGAAGCTGAAGTATTCATTGACAGGTAGGACATTGCAATGTATGATTTTATATACTATACTTAGATCAGACCGAAGGCAACATAGTTCTAGGTTTTCAAGGTCTAGAATTTCAAGACTGGTGGCATAAAGTATTCTGCAATGAGTAGAGGAGTGGAGAACTCTTCTTGTGAAATATTTCTGGACTTTCTCAACTGTGTTAATATCTGATACGTAATTTGGGTTCCAGACTGATGAGCTGTATTCGAGTATTGGTCTAGCAAATGTTTTGTATGCTCTAGTTACTAGTGTAACATTACCAGAGAAGAAGTTGTATAAAATTAAGTTAACAACTCTTAATGCCTTTTTGGCTATGTAGTTACAGTGGGCTCTAGCACTTAGGTCATTTGAGATGAGTACTCCAAGATTCTTAACAGAGTCCGTATCAACAACAAAGTCTTGACTATTCACCCTGTATTTTATTTTCTGATTTTTTTTGCCAATATGTAGGACAGAGCATTTATTTGCTGAGATTTGAAGTTGCCATTTGTTTGACCATTCTGATACATAGTCAAGTTCTTTTTGAAGGGTAGCAGTATTGTCTGTGGTGTTGAATAGCTTTACATCATCAGCGAAGAGAATGCAGTTGCTCTTGATATGATCACAGAGGTCATTTATGTAGAGTATGAAAAGAGTTGGTCCCAGAACACTACCTTGGGGGACACCACTATTGACAGGTACACAATTTGATAGGACACTCCCAATTTTGACCATTTGTTGTCTGTTTGACAGGAATGCTTCTATCCGGTTATGCAATTGTGCAGAGATACCATAAGATTTTATTTTTAGGAGTAGTTTGTCGTGTACCACTGAATCAAAGGCTTTACAGAAGTCTATGTAGATTGCAGCTATTGCTTTGCCCTGATCGAGTTGTGTAGTCCATATGTTTTTGCAGTGTAAGAGTTGCAGATTACATGATAGTTTTTTCCTGAAACCAAATTGTTTATTAGAGAGTAGGTTGTTTGTTACTAAGTGGAGGATGATGGATTGGTTAATAATTGATTCCATGACTTTACAGGTGACACAGCATAAAGAGATTGCTCTGTAATTTTCAACTAGGCTGGGGTCTCCCTTTTTGAAGATGGGGATGACCGTGGCTTGTGACCATAGTTTTGGCAAGGAGCTGGTCCTGAAAAATTTTTCAAAGATTATGCTTAGAGGTTCGGGTATGGCAGTGGATGGCTTTTTTAAGAAGTAGGTACATATTCCATCCAGTCCAATAGATAGAGATGGTTTTAGATTGTGTAGTGCTTTTTCAACATTGTCTTCTGTAAAATCAATATGTATTCGATCATTGTAGTTGTCTGTGGTTCAACTAGGAAATACTGGGCATGATCCATTGCTGTTTATAAATACTGAGCCAAAAAATGTGTTAAAGAGGTTGGCTTTAATAGTGTCATTGTTGCAGTCTTTACCATTAGGTCCTTTCAGGGGTGTGATGGACCTTGAGTCTTTTAGTTTGTTGTTTACAAAATTGTAGAAAGTGCGGGTGGAATTGGAGCATAGAAGGTTTTCTTCTTATTTTTTGTGAGAATTGGTGCATTCAGTCTTTATCTGGTGGCATAAATTTTTGTATCGGCTTTTGAAGCTGGCAACGTGACCAGATTTGTTTTTCCACCAAAGTGATTTCTTTTTGGATTGAAGCTTCCTTATTGTTATGGGTAATCAATTTTTTTGTGATTTTGGGAGTTGTTAATGGTACATATAGTTTGATGACTCTTTTGACATCAAGTAAAAATATGTTGTAATGGTCTTCTACAGTATTGCATCCAGAGAATAGAAATTGCCAATCAAGAGATGAGAGATTATTGTTTATAAGATCATAGTTGCCTTTTTTGAAGTTATAATTGGGGATTCCATCATTGTGATGATTTTTGTGTAGACGTATGTTGAGACAAAAGTCAATCACATTGTGGTCACTGTTGGAAAAGGGTTCTTTAATTTTCTATTCCATAAATTGAATTCAAACTATTGCAGTAGATGAGATCGAGGCAGTTGTTAAGTCTAGTGTTGTTGGTTACTAGTTGTTCTAGTGCCAGATTTGTTACTGCATTGTAGAAGTTTGCATGTGTGGGTTCAGTTGTACATTTGTTAAGGGTCCAATTAATATGAGGTAGATTTAAGTCACCAAGAAAGATAAAAGTGGGTGGGCAGGATGCTGCCCATGTTAGTAGTGTATTTAGCTTGTTTGCCTGTTCGATGTCATAATCAGGGGCTCTGTAACATAGGAAGAACAGAAATGTGATATCAGTGTGAAATGATGGTAAAATAAAAGATAGAACAAACATGTAGAGATTTGGATCACTTTGTCACTAAGGAAGTTCAAAAACTTCAAATTTGACTTTGAGAATTTCTTACTGATGAAAACAAATTTTCTGCTATGTTATTGAATGAGGTTTTGTACAGGTGGTCCTCAGTTTAGGATGGGAATTTCCATCTCTAAGCACTGTGGTCATTAAGTGAGTCGTGTGCATTTTTTCCCCTGTTTTTATCACACAAATCACAATTGTTAAGCCAATCTGGCTGTCTTTGTTGACTTTGCTTGTTGGAAGCTGGCTTGGAAGGATGCAAAGGATGATCATATGATTCCAGAACATTGCAATGGTCATGAGTGCAAGGTCATAAGTCACTTCTTTCAGTGCCATTGAAACTTTGAACAGTTTCAATCACTAAATGGATACCAATAACTTGACAACTATAGAAAAAAATATACGATTTTTTAAAATTATTTGCATGAACCTGGTGATTGCAATCCCATTTACAAAATTTAATCCTCATTTAGGAAGAGGTAAATATTAGTCTATGATGACCAAAAATCAGAAATAGCTCAATAGAACTTTTTCCAGTCAGGAAAATTTATTCAAAGGTACAAGCTTTCAAGAACTACTTCTCCATTAGATGCATAGACTTATTTTTGTTTAAACTGGGAAAACAGGAGAGGAAGACAAGTTGGTTAACCAGATTGGTGAGATACCAATCACAAATACTTTATCAATGGACAACTGTAATATTAAAACACACATTCTCTTTGTTGAGACTTGAGATGGCCTAAAATCTTTTGATATGTGTGAATTCAGCAATGTCTCATTCAACAACTTCTCCCTTGATTAGGGAGAACAAAGGGATACAATCAACAAAGGGATACAATCAAGATCAAGGGAGATACTAATACCACTCTGTAAAGCCTTAGTAAGACCACACCTAGAGAACTGCATCCAGTTCTGTTCACCGCATTACAAAAAAGATGTTGAGACTCTAGAAAAAGTACAGAGAAGAGCAACCAGCATGATTAGGGGACTAGAGACTAAAATATATGAAGAATGGTTACAGGAATTGGGCTTGGCTAGTCTAGTAAAGAGAAAGACAAGGGGAGACATGATAGCACTCTTCCAATATTTGAGGGGCTGCCACAGAGAGGAAGGGGTCAAGCTATTTTCCAAAGCACCTGAAGGCCAGACAAGGAATAATGGATGGAAACTGAACAAGGAGAGATTTAATCTGGAAATAAAGAGAAAATTTCTGACAGTGAGAACTATCAACCAATGGAACAGCTTGCCCTCGGAAGTTGTGGAAGTGCCATCACTTGAGACTTTCAAGAAGAGATTGGACTGCCATCTGTCAGAAATGGTGTAGGGTCTCCTGCTTGGGTGGGGGGTTGGACTAGATGACCTACAAGGTCCCTTCCAACTCTGATTATCTGTTAACAGTGCTCCTGAAAGTCTCATTTTTCCAAAACCTTGCAGCCTGCCCCAATATGTCCTGGCAAGCTGAAAGGCTCTCTTGTCCTTGTTTTGAATCAAACCTATATCCATTAAGGATGGACAGACCAATATGCAACATAAGCAAAGTTCTAAATTCCACACATACAGTATCGGCTGAACTGTACCACAGCATTTCCCCCCTTTTCTTCATCTCCTTTTGCTTCTTTCTTAGGAAAAAATAATAATAATAAAACACATCTTGGAATAAAATAGAAATTTAGTTTCGGTCAAACCCAAGCACTGTTTCTTTAATCTACTTCTTCATCCTTTTCTGCAGCCCAATCCCCTGTCCATCACAGTTAATTTCTCCTTTTCTTCTTTTCAGCTGGTGTTTATTTTTCTTTTACTTAGTTTTACTCATCAACAAAAGAAGGTGGGAGGTCTGCAGCTGAATTCATTCTAGGACATTTCCTGATCTGCACTCCAACTGTCGCTTTCTATTATAATCCTTCACAGTTCTAGCCACAAAGACATCTAACATCAATTTTCACTCTGCTCTTCCTCTTTCTTCTCTCCCTCCCTCCCCCTCTCTCTCCCTCTCTCATTCACTCTCTCTCTCTCTCTCTCTCTCTCTCTCTCTCTCTTTCTTTCTTTCTTTCTTTCTTTCTCCTCTCCCCCTCCCTCCCCCCCCTTCTCTCTTTTTCTCACTGTCTCTTTCTCTCTGTGTCCCTTGTCCCTCTTCTTTTCATTATCTTTTCTGGAAAAACTTTACATTTCAATAAGCTTATGCTTTCTCCTTTGCAGTTTGACAATAATAAGGTTTTGTAAATCTTTTTGACACATCAAAGAAGTCTCCATTTCATTTGGCATTTGTAATGCACCAAATGAAACAACTGAAATAATTCTCGCTTCCCTTTTTTTTTTTTTTTTTTGGTATTGTAACAACTTTATTAGGGAAAAGAGACTTTTAATTAGAATATTAGGCAAACACTTTCTTTTTAACTTTCTGTAATGACTTTATTGAGGGTTTTCTTTTTACAATAGCAATTCTCTCCTTGTTTTATTGTCCTATATTATCAAGAGATTAATTAAAATAATATATAGCGGATCAGGAAAATGAGACTCTTAAACACTACTGATGAACCATTTTTCAAAACAAAGTTTAAAATTACTGTTGGATATTTTTATTTTGTAATCTACATTTCCCCCAAATTCAAGTGATCTGGTTTAAAAAGCCATGCAGAAAAGTAAAAGTGAAATGCATACTAAAAATGGACAGTCCACTAAATGTTCCTAACATTAAGGCATATTATAAAAGATCAAGTTCATGGAAAGAAATGAACTAAATTGTCTTTGAAATATCAGGTGTGGCTCAGAATTAGCCACACGATTGTAAATGTTGCTCACTGTTTTCTTGTTCTGCTTCTTATGAATTTTTGTAGACATAAAGCTTTGAATGTTTTTCTCAAGTCTTTTTTCAAAAAGTAATTTCATAGATTATAAACTCATGGAGTGGAAGGCTTCCGGTTTGAAGTCTCTTTGGTGACAGACAGAAATCCGCGATTGTGTGCGGTTTCGGTCTGGGCCCGCCGCTGGAGCACCCCGAGTCAGCTGGTTTCGGGGCTAAGCCATACCGTAGAGGTGGTGAAGAAGGGGGAGATTGCCAGCAGGGTTGAGGAGAGCCATATCTCTCCTCCTCAGCTAGCCATTACTCCCTTTCCTGAAGGCGGTTGCAGTGGGGGTCAGAAATGGCCACCACAACGAAGAACTTGACTGGAAAAGAATGTGCAGGAGGAAGATGAGAAGTGAAAGTTTTGGCTGACTGGGTTAAATTGTAAAAGCAACAACTAAGGTACCCTGGAATTTAAACTTACAAAAAAATAACATTGCTCCCCAAGAAGAGTTGGAAGCAGTGAAGGAAAGTGAAAAGGGAAAGATTTGATTCTTTTCCTCTCTTCCCTTCCCTATACTGAAAACTAAGAGACTTAAATAAGAAATCGGAAAAATCTGCTTTGACATCAATAGGCAATTAAGCTGAAAATAAAACAAAATGTCAAAGGGATAATAAAGATTTCTGGACACTAATTTTTTTTTTTCATAAGCAGGAAGGGAGAGAAAAAGAATAAGGGCAGGATCTGGAAGAAGGAGGAGACTGCCTGGAATTAAAAAAAAATCTACAGTAAAACTTCAATAAGACTTCTAAAAGATACATTTTGACTGAAACTTTGTAACTAAACAGTAACCCCAGGAAGAGAAAGTGAAAAAAAGAGCAAAAAGAAACAGCCTGCGTGTATTTGGATTATTTGGTGATCATTGGATTCTTGGTTATTACATCTGAATGACTAAAATTAATTGGGTGGTTCTTTAAAAATTTATACAATGGCATCACTTCTAGAGGAATTGAAAATGGAGCTTTAAAAGTACAAAGAAGATGCACAAGAAGGGAAGGGTTCTTTTGGCTTCATTTTTCAATTCTTAGAAATGGAGATTTGGAACTATGAGAAACAGCAAGAAACGTCTGTAAAACAAGAAGACTGGGACATAGAAGAAGCCATCTTTAATGAACAAGTAATTTTATGTGGGGAAGAAAAAGGAAAGGGTGGAAAGAGAATGGAGAATTTAAGACTTAAAAAAACAACCAAAGAAAAAAATAATTCAAAAAATAAGTATAATACTGGAAAGCAACAGAAAAGGGGAATACAGAAGAGAGAAATAGAGGTAGAGAGACAAGGGGGTAAAAAGGGGAGAGAGAAGAAAAGAGGGAAGAAGGAAAGGAAAAGAAGTTACAAAGGACCGGAACAAGATATAGAGAAACAGGACCTATTTAGAGATAATGGGTGAAAATCTAACTGAAAAAGGGATTCTGTGAAGGTACATAAGATTGTATTGTCATATTAGTAATAGAAATAACTTTAGAAAATTTGAAACAATGTATGATTAAAATGAGGGATAAAATAGTGTAATTTAGTGAAATGTTTGTTAATAAAATAAGTGAAATAAAATAAATGGGTAAATTGAATTAGGAAGGAACGGGAACATCTTAATTAGTTAATGTTTTATAAAATATAAGTGAAGGGGGGGAATTAATGATGGAAAGCTTACAACTGTTCCCATAGAAGTATGATATTTAATTGAAAAGTAATGGTAAAGAAGTTAAGACTTTAATGAATATTAATATTAATGATAGAATTGAATTGGAATGGAATGTGTTGTTTTAATTACATACATTTATATATTTTTTTCTTTTTTTAAGAATATAGTGTGTATTTTAAGAATGTACCAAGCAGAATCCGAATGGAAGTTATGTATTATATTGAATGTTATAACTTTTGGGTATATATTGAAGCCTAAATAAGAGTTAAATGGATAAACTTAAAAGATATAAAGGCATCATACTCCAACTACAGGAGAAATTTTGTTTAATGAGAAAAGATAATAGATAATTGAAACAGGACAGACAAAAAATATAAATATAATGATTTGAACTGAGATGAGATAATTAAAATAAAATTGAGAAAATTAAAAGAGGGGAGAAGCTATGCTGAAAATGTAAAATAGCAATACGATATGGAATAGAATATAAAAATGAGCATGAAGTCGAATTTGTGCCTGTATGAAGAAATGTAACCCGGGATTACGCTACTTTCAAAAAAGATGTTTTATTTGTATTTTTTTTTTCTTTGTGAAAACTTTAAACTCATGGAGTGGAAGGGAAGAGGGGGAGACTACGCATTTACAAGTCTGCACAGCACAAAAATTCAAGATGGCGGCCATGTTTAGTTGAAGCTTTGCCTGAATTTTATTGTGATAGTTATGTGGAACATAAAAGCAGAACATTTCTTGCAAAGTCACTGAGTTTGACTTTTTTTGGCCGTACAAGTAGTCCTCACTTATGACCAATCCCTCAAAAGGTGTTTATGATCTGGTTTTAGGAGTGCGGTGGCTCACATGATTAGAGTGCTGGGTTGTACATTAGTAAGCCCACATTTGAGACCCTTGTGCTGTTGCATGATAGGGTGAGCTCCCATCATTGGCTCCAGCTCCTTGATGGAGGACTTGAAATGAGCCCCTCGGATGTCCTGCTGGCAATGATGATGTCACTGACCAATCCTTTCAACCCAGAAGAGCAGTGGTTAGAGTGCATTACAGCCAGCTGCCTGCAATTTGGCAGATTGAATTCCACCAGGCTCAAGGTCATCTCAGCCTTCCATCCTTCTGAGGTGGGTAAAATGAAGACCAAGATTGTTGGGGGCAGTATGCTGACTCTGTAAATCACTTTGAGAGGGCTTTGAAGCACTATAAAGAGGTATTTAAGCCTAAGTGCTATTGCTATTATACAGTGCCTCTGACACAAATAAGGGAGGGGGGTCTGATTTTGAAGTTCTGATTATCATTATTGCATTCCAGGTGCATGAAAACAGCTCATTTTGGTATTTTAGGTGCAACCATCCCTCAGCTGGTTAGGGTGATAATTTTTATGAGGGTTTTTTTTGCCCTTTCCTGGCATTTTACTTCCAGTTTCTGGCAAAAATACCCATTGGATAAAATTTGATTCACTTACAGACTATCACATTCCCTTAATGACAATCACAAAAAATGTCATCAAATTAGATATGGCCCTGTGGTGATTCATTTAACAACTACAACAACATACATTATTCTGGGGTTAATTATGGTTGAAAGCCGAGGACTGCCTGTATACATCATGTTTTCTTTTAACAACTTTGAAGAATACAGATTTCTACTCTTTGTTGTGTTTCCAAGGGCTGCTTTCTCTATTATCACTGGAGAACAGGTGAATCCCCTTTGACTGATGGATTTGTGTGCTGACAGTTGATTACATTCCTGACTAGACCCTGGCAACTTGAACCTGGAATATCTTATTGGCCTTCATGGTTATGGATTCCTCTTTAATTTTAACTTACTTCTCGCTCTTTTAATGAATGATCCCTAAAAATAAGCCTCTTTCAACTCTAGCAGTGGAACTCACATTGTTGTCTTATTGATCTCAAACCCCAGTCACACAAACTTCCATATCATTCCTATTTGCTATCAGTCCAGGAGAATGAATGTGTTGTTTTCTCGTCAGTGTGGGTACTCACGCTTTGTAATGAGACCTCCTCTCCTTTTTCTTATTGACAGAAATTATGAATATATAACAGTTGATTAAAATGCATTCATTAATCAAGCAACCTTTTTTTTAAAAAAATGGCTGACATGCCTATGGAAGCTATATTTGAAGAGGGAGGAGGAACACACACACAGACCCACACACACACGAATTATTATTAATGGTTTTGTTTTCCTAATTAGCTGTTTTGATGCAAAATTAGGGGAGTAAAGAAAAGTTAGGGATACAAGCCAGTGCATGTTTATTCAAAGGTGGGCATTGCTGTGTAGATTGCTCATTTTTAAGATAAATGCATATGATTACAAAATAGTTTATAAACCAGTTTGTAGGAATTCATCTGTAGGAATAAGCTTCAGCTTAACAGTAAACTATATGCTTTGCATGAAATTTCCAGCTGGGTACAACATTTGAATTCTGCATGAAATTTTAAAGATGTATCATTCATCCCAAGTTGAGCAATGTTTGATGCAGTGTAAGATTGTTTCTTCTGTTCATTCATAGTTTTGTTTACTAGATTTTGATGCTACCCATTTTTATTATTATTAATATTAATAAAATTGTCTGAAATATTATAGGGTTTTTTACTTGAGAAGGGAGTTGGATAAGAGAACTTCCAATGTCCCTTCCAATTCTGTTATTCTGTTATAATTATTCTGAACATATCTCAGTACTAATATATATTTTTTTCTTTTAATAAGCCTGTAATAACTTGTATTGGGGTGAGTTGAGGTGACTGGATGGAACTAAGTGTTTACTAGCTAGATGCCCTTCCTGATGCCTACCCAGAGTTTTCAGCAGAGAGAGAAATATCAGCTGCTATTTAGGATTGCACTCAATCTCCTGATTGTGAGGTGAGAGTTCTATCTCTAGGTCACTATGTCTCCCAGTACTAATATATAGTATACCTCAATAAACCTTCCTTACATTCTCTGTCCTTATAATTTCAAACATATTCTGTTTCCTAGCCATACAGAAGAATTATGCTGTGGATCACAATCATGACTATGCCTGACATTCTTATTAAGCAGGTACAAGTACCACCTAAGGCCAATAGATGGATTAGGAAATCTCTTCTGTAATCATTCAGTAAAAGAATGAGGAGGAGTAATTATTAATTTTAATTAATTGTAGGGACGTGGTGGCTCAGTGGCTAAGACACTGAGCTTGTCGATCAGAAAGGTCGGCAGCTCGGCGGTTCAAATCCCTGGTGCTGCCTAATGAAGTGAGCTCCCATTACTTGCCTCAGTTTCTGCCAGCCTAGCAGTTCGAAAGCATGTAAAAATGGAAGTAGAAAAATAGGGACCACTTTGGTGTGTGTGATGTTTTTGCCCTTCATGGGCTCCAGAGGCTTTTCTTGAGCCTCCGGGAGGGTGAAAATGGTCTCCCTGAGCTCCGCAGGCCCTCTGGAAGCCATAAATTGGCCCATTTCCAGCCTTCCTGAACTTCTGGGAGGTCCATTTTTCACCCCCCTTGAGCCTCTGCACATGCCCTGCACTTACCTGCCTCCAAATCGGGCTGGGTGGGGACTTCTGGGGTGGGCGGGGCGGGGCCAGCCAGGAGTGGAATTTAGGGGGTTCTCCGAACTGCACAGAATCTTAGCTAGGGGCTCTCCTGAGCCCCTGCAAACCTCCAGCAGCCCACCCCTGGATAGTACAAGACTCCATCTCTTGTTTCTTTCAGCAATTCACCTATAGAATTTGTAGACCAATTGGGGTGGAGTCGAGGTGAGTGAATGAAGCATTTACTGGCTGAACGCCCTTCCTGTTGCCTACACAGAGTTTGCAGCAGACAATTACATCCAGAGAGTAGATAGTAGACTCCATCTCCTGTTCCTTTCAGCAATTCAGAATTTATAGGCCAATATACCTGGAGGGGTACCCGGCTAAACATGTTTGATCAATCCTTTCCAGCTTAATCAGAGGTCACTAATATCTTTGAATCATTTGGATATGAAAATCTATACTTTAATCAACCATTTGTTTCATCAATGCCAATTATTATTATTAGATCTAATCATAGGATCACATGTTTCTGAACCTTGGGGACTTTAAGAAGGGTGGACTTCAACTCCCAGGAATATGGTTTGGATCCTGAAAGTTGAATTCCATTTGTCTTAAAAATGCCAAAGTTGAGAAACACTGCATTTGACTAATGTTTAAACATTTAATCACTTTGGTTGTGTGTTGTGATTGTGGCTATCCTCCTTTCAGAAGAAATCTTACCTCCCTCCCTTTCTTCTTTCATATCTAAGCTAGGAGAAAAAAGAAACCAATTAATTTGTAAATATTTCACCCTCAATTAATTAAAAAAAATTGTGACCAGTGAGCATTTTACATCCAATTGATGGGTAGAGAAATTGGACAAGCTAGTGCATCCCATACCTTTCTTTATGACTGAACCAAATATGTGGATCCAGGGTTATGACAAGCTAATGGAGTAAAATCCTTATACATGGATTCCTCAGCTGCCCTGTAATTGAATAAATACACGTATACCCAATGAGAATTTCTCTGAAATCTTCATTTTCATTGAAAGATTAATAAGACAAATTGAATGATATAAAAGAAATGAAAGAAAGTTTGGGCTGGCCATCATTAGGGATCCCATCACCTTTCTGTTCCTTCAGTGGAACAATTCCTAGGAAGATGTGGGCCACCTGGGGTGGTCCTTCTTTTTACTCTGCCTCAACCCTGAGCTATCCATATCTTTGTTATTATGAATATACTCACGGCAGGATATTAGCCAAGGAGCGCCTGACATTTTGATTGCTTTTGCTTGCGGTGATTAGTTAATCTTTGCACAGCAGCACGAATGCATAGGGGTGATAAGCACCCATGTTACTAGTGTGCAAAGCAGTTACTTTAAAAGAAGCTTTTACTGTATTGGCATATTAAACGGTACTGGTGAGATTACAGTGTTGAAGGATTGCCGAGAGGGCCTGTCCCTCTGAGTTAACATGGATTGCAGTTTGTTGAATTTGGGTCAATACAAATTCAGACTGCCATGGCAAATTGCTTTTTAAATGTCACTTTAAAAAAAAAATCTGCCTGCGTGTAAAATAAAAACACAAGGGGGAGTTCACACAAACCTGGAAGTACTAGTTTAATGCAAACTGGGAAACTGATCCTGGCACACAATACAAACTCTCTCAAATAGCTGTCATCTGAAATTATTAGGTTCCCAAAAATATACTAGTCCAGTCTTTTTTGTAGCTTCTCAATTTTGCATTCAATGGTTGAAATAAAGGCTACAGACAGTTGCATGCTTTGTTTATTTATTGAATTGATACATTCTCATTTAACAATACCCATATGTAAATCAACAATACAAAATAATTACTATAGAATAGAATAAAGCATCTGTAATACGAAATTAACAACCTTGAAATAAAATAAAGCTACAAAAATAAGCCAAAAGATATAATTTCATCCTTCATAGGTTCTTTAAAAGAATTCTATTTTCAAATGCTTATAGAAAGCACAATATGGTGTGGCCCATCTAATTTCCAGCAAGAGGCTAACCACTGCACATTTATATCCATGGGAGACAGTGGTGGTATTCAGCCAGTTCACACTGGATCGGAAGTACTGATAGCGATAATTTGGCATAGGTCGCCAAACCGGTAGCGACTTCTGGCTGGCCATGTCCCTGAACCGGTCACCTGGTCGCCGCTCACTCACTTGCCCCAACCACCCAATTCTCGCTTGCTCCACCTGATGCTCACCCCGCCCAGTCACTCCTCACTCCACACTGGGTCCTGATGGCTTAACCTGCATTCTCACATGGTGCCTGCCCCTGTGCCCCAACTGAGCAGCTCTGATTGCCTCTGATCTGACCTGTGCCCCAACTGAGCAGTTTGGAAAGCCTGTGAATCATGCTAGCTCCCCCTAGCGTCCCTAGAGCTTGCCTCCACCTCCCCCACCACCCCCCAAATTGGCCAAGCCCCCCCCCCCACTGTTCCTGGGCTAGCTTGGCTAGCTTCATTGCTGGGCCTCCCAGAATACCACCGCTGCAGATGTTTGCTTTCTTACTTTCGTCCCCAGAACTGCCGCCCTCTGTGTCCTCCTTCTCCTGGAGGTGAAAGAAAGAAAGCCACAGCCGCATCATGCTCCGGCCTCCATTGCCCGTGCCCTCTTTCTCCTGGGGGAAGGAAGAAAGGCACAGGTGCAGCATGCTCCGGCCTCCGTTGTCCACATCCTCTTTCTCCTGGGGGTAAAAGAAAGGAAGGCACAGCCACAGCATGCTCTGGCCTCCGTTACGCACATCCTCATTCTCCCAAGGGTGAAAAGAAGAAAGGCACTGCCACGGCATGCTCCGGCCTCCATTGCCCACATTCTCCTTCTCCCTGGGGTGAAAGGAAGAAACGTCCTCTTTCCCCCGGGGGTGAAAAGAAGAAAGGCATGGCTGCAGCATGTCCAGCCTCCATTGCCCCCACACCTGCTTTATGCCTTTTCCCACCACCCGCTGCTCTGGATCTCCCAGTCAGACCAGCTGTGTGTGTGTATGAGAGAGAGAGCGCTTTGGGATGGGCAGGGGGAAACTGGCCACTGAGCTAAGTGCCGAGATGTGACTTGTGTCTCCATAGCGGTGCAAAGTGACCATCCTTGAGCAAACGGTGGTATGTCCGTCCGCTTGCTTTCCTGGGTTTTCTTGCATCTCTTTTCCTCCTTTCCTCATCCCACATCTTCAGCGCTTGTCCAGAGGTGGAAAGAGCCAGAGCACCTAGAGCACCAGAGTCACCTAGAGACTATCCTTCCCATCCCCCCATCCCCCAACCGGACCTAATGCAAAGCACGTGTAGCCTCGGCGCCCCGAGTCCAGATTGCCAGACACTGTCTAAGGGCATTTGTGGGGTCCTTGTTGCATCTGCTGCAATGGGCATGCATGAGGTTTTAGCTCCTTTGAGGTTACAGGCTTCCTGTGCTGGATCAGAATGCCCCATTTTCTGGGAGTCAGTGGGGCTATAGATAATGGAAGACTCTCCTCTCAATCAGGCAAGAGAAGTGAGCTGTGGGGTCCTGCTGCGGCTGATGGAGAAAGTGGCATTGGGCTTTTCCTGAAGGGAGGAAACATGAAACATTTCGTCCCCTGGGAGAAGCTACCAGTGGTGAAGTGCTCTGACTGGAAGGGCAGGATCCTAGCTGCCTCCCATAGCAGCGCCAGCTGCAGCAGTGCCTCTGCTGTCCTCCTGACCATGTGTGTGTGTGCGTGTGTGCGTGTGTGAGAGAGAGAGAGAGAGAGAGAGAGAGGAAGGAAGGTAGAGAAAGAAAGCAAGAGTAAGAAAGAAAGACAGAAAAAGAGAAAGAAAGAAAGAAAGAAAGAAAGAAAGAAAGAAAGAAAGAAAGAAAGAAAGAAAGAAAGAAAGAAAGAAAGAAAGAAAGAAAGAAAGAAAGAGAAATAGCAAGGAAGGGGGGAGAGAGAAAAAAAAACTCTGTGCTATTATTTTTAATTGACAAGGAATGGCTGGGAGGGGAGGGGCCAGGTGAGGCACCCCTTGACATGAGTGACATTGAGTTGGCCACACCCACCCAGTCACATGACCACCAAGCACACACACCCATCACATGACCACAAGGCATGGCCACCCAGTCACATGACCAAGCCATGCCCACCTCAGTCACATGGCCACCAAGCCATGCCGACCAAATAAACCATGCCCACAGAACCAGTAGTAAAAAAAATTGAATCCCACCACTGATGGGAGACTGTTAAAAGTGCTTAATTAATACCACATGAATAAATACAGATTTATAGAATAATTCCATAACGGGAATTTTATCTCAAATTCCACGTCATCATGCATTCCCAAAATAAAATAAGACATTCAAAAGTTGATGACATCTAGGAGGTTATTTCAGAGATGCTTCTTAAATGGAGTGTCATTTAAGATAAAGATGGTTGCTTCCAAGACAAAATTCTTTGGGTCACATTGTTTGGCCTTTTAAGTACAACCATACCATATCACTACTATATCAATCTTCATGTTGCCATGGTGGCTATTGCGAATAAGACATGCAATTTCATTATGTCTAGAAAATGGCTGTTAGCCCATTTCCACTTATGAACCTTCTCATTTTTGAAGAACTCATAGAGTATCTACCCACCCACAAAATTGCTGAAAAAATGATGAGCAGCAAAAATACAAAATCCATAGATTCTAAATTTGACTTACTATAGTTTGAAAAAAAAAAACAAAGATAATAACTTATCCAAACCTCAAAACTAGGATAAGAAATATCTCTATTTCTAAAATTAGTGGACCAGAGAAATGATGTGGATATAATTTACTTGGAATCCATTAAGGCATTTGATAAAGTAGACCACAACCTACTACTTGAAAAATGTGGGTTAGACAGCATTATCATCAGATAGATTCATAACGGGCTGAACTCAACATGTAGTCCTCAGTGGAACTGCACCTACATGAAGGAAATATTGGGCACCTCAAGTCTGTCTTAGGCCTAGTACTCTTCAATATCTTCATCAATGATTTAGATGAGGGGATAGATGGGGAACTCATCAAATTTGCAGGAATAGCCAACACTCTAAGATAGGCTTAAGATACAGAAGTATCTTGACAGACTTGAACATTGGGTTCTATCTAAAAAAAATGAAATTCAATAGTTAAAAATATTAAGGTTCTACATTTAGGCTGGAATTGGGATGGCTAGTTTAATGGAAAAGAAGGACTAAGGGTAACATGATAGCAGTGTTCCAATATCTAAGGGTATCTTATAAAAAGAGGGTAAATCTATTCTCCAAAGCACCTGAAGGCAGGACAAGAAGCAATGGATGGAAACTAATCAATAAGACCAGTAACCTAGAACTAAGAGGAAATTTCCTGACAGTTAGAAAAGTTAATCAGTGGAACAACCTGCCTTCAGAAGTTGTGAATGCTACAACACTGGAAGTTTTGAAGAAGAAATTGAATACCCAGTTGTCTGAAATAGTATAGGGCTTCCTGGCTTATGCCTATGGCCTTTCACCTGTCCTTTAGATTGCAGCTCAAAGCTTCATCTTCATATGAACTTAGTTTAGTTTTCTTCTTTACCTGGAGCACAGAAACTCAACTGGTAAGGAAGCCAGCTTGCAAACACAAATGCCAGGTCTAGTTTTAGATGGAATGTATGACTCAGATCTAATCCTGACTTTTTGCATTCAGTCAGATGCATTTTTAATTTGTACAGTTGACCAAACTGAAGGGCTGTAGCTTACAGTCTGATGCATCTGTTTCATGAATGTATCTCCTTTGATGGCAATTGCCTTTAATTAGACCTAACATCATAGAATCATTGGAATCTATACTGAAGCTTGACATGTGGATATATTTTTGCTTAATTTCCAAAATCCAAACGTGAGCAAAATGTATCATTATATGCCATCTTAAGTGAAATGCACACCAAATGAAGAAGAACAGAAGGAGACCATTAAATACCACTTACTGTGAATATTAAGATCCAACTGAAATATATGAAAGCGTTTATGTAATTGATACATCTAAATATCTTTGAGAATCTTCCCAGAGAAATTACTTATCACAAAATTAATGGTCATGTTTCCTTAGCGTAGAGAGGCAATAATAGAATATTGCTGGATTTAATATGGCAGAAAAAATACAATTTTTAATGATAAGCTTTCAGGCTTAGTCTGCTGTAATTAAGATATAAAATGTAGTTTGTGAACATGTTCAACAGCTTTGTTGAGATTATGGATTGTGCTGAGCTACTAAATATAAACTACAAAAGTCCCACTAACCGCTAAATATCAAAAATTTGAAAAATTTTACTCTTCCGTGTCATTTCAAGTTCTTCAGATTTTTGAAGCCCATAGATGGAAACAATGCATACTCATAAATAACAAATCATATAATTAACATATATATTTACAATTTTATAATTTATATTTTAAGTTATGTATTAAATTTATACTTTTCTTCCGCTTTTCCCCTTTCCTCCTTCCTCCTTCCTCCTTCCTTTCCTTTCCTTTCCTTTCCTTTCCTTTCCTTTCCTTTCCTTTCCTTTCCTTTCCTTTCCTTTCCTTTCCTTTCCTTGTAGTTTAGGCTGAGCCATTTATTTATTAACTGTATGATGTAAAGTTATCATAAAATCACTGTATCTATGAAAGTAACCATAACATTCAAAATTCATAAACCAGTAGGTTTTATCTAAATCTCATCTTGTCTATCCATAGCTCAGATGTGGCATCTTATAGTAGCTACAATGGAACAAAATGTTGTGACTTTCTAAGAAATTTCTCCAGACTGATCCTTAAAAAATAGTATTTGCTAATAAGTGAAGAAACTAATCCTACACAACAGAGAAAATCTGAAGGGCAATTCAGCTAAACGGGGACAAATTTTTCTACTTCTAGGTCTAACTTACTCAGTGATCATCCATGACTAAAGTTAGAGTAGAAACTGACTCTTCCCAAAGCTGTTATAACACTTACTACTCAAATTTGCTATTTGTTGAATGGTTATAGATATATTCTTACAACACCACCATACATAAATTAAAAATATCATTTAAAGATTCCCACTTAAGCTGTAAAATGGAAGCATAGGAACTTCTGGAGGGGATGAGAATAAAAAAATAATTCGATATGATAGCAGCATTTGATAGCATATATTCTTGGTGCTCTCTGAGCTTGGTTATTTTCTTGCAGATGTTTCATTACCCAAACCAGGTAACATCATTAGCATTAATGGTACCTAGTTTGAATAATGAAACATCTGTGTGAAAACAATCTCAGAGAGCTCAAAGGACCCCCACATTTCAACCCTGAACTACAATTATTCTCCTTTATTGGCACTAACTACATGATCAAAACCCATCTGTAGCGTTCAATGGACTAATCCGCAGTCTTCACTCCGGTCCGCATTTCTAGCGGGACCGTGGACCGTTCCTATTGGCTGATGCCGTTTGACAGCCAGCTATAAAAGGAGCTGTCAAACGGCATCAGCTGTTGCTGCCAGCTGACTGCCCTGTTAGCTCGGCAGCTGCGGCAACCCTTTATTCTTGCAATAAAGTTACAGTTGACGTTTGCTCCGAGTTTGCCTCAGGTTATTACCACCGCTCTACAATACCATCCGTTTTTGAGGAGGGGGAACTTCGATTGTTTGGTTGTAACTACAGGTCATTCTCAACTTACAACCATAATTGAGCCCAAAATTTTTATTGTTAAGTGAGACATTTGTTAAGTGAGGTTTGCCTCCATTCTGCAGCCTTTTATATTTTCTTGCCCTGGCTCTTAAGTGAATCCTTGCAGTTGATTCTGGTGTCCCCATTGACTTTGCTGGTCAGAGGGTCACAAGAGAGGATGACTTTGGCACACAGCAATGCTCATAAATAAATGAACCAGTTGTCAAGTGTCTCAATTCAGATTGTGTGATCATGGGAATGCTGCAAACTCCATAACCAGGGGTGGGCTGCTGGGGGTTTGCAGGGGTTCGGTAGAGCTCTTAGCTAAGATTATGCACAGTTCAGAGTATCCCCAAATCCCACTCCTGTCTGGCCCCGCCCACCTCACCTCTCTCAGGAGTCATCACATGGCCCGTTTTAGATGCAGGTAAGTGCAGGGCGCACACGTAGTCTCGGGGAGGGCCAAAAAGGGCATCCTGGAAGTTCAAGAGAGCCTCCAGAGCCTGGGAGTTTCACCCTCCCAGAGGCTCAGAGGAAAGCCTCCGGAGCCTGAGGAGAGCAAAAATGCCCCCCCCCGCTTGCTGTGATGCAGGATGCCAACTAGGCCACCCCCACCATGGCCACGCCCATCCAGCAACTGGGCAAAGAACCCTTTGCTAAAAATTTTGAAGCCCACCTCTGGATGTAACTGTGAGAAACAGTCATAAGTCACATTTTTCAGTGCCATTGTACTTTGAGCAGTCATTAAACAAACTGTTGTAAGTTGAGGACTACCTGTAGCACCTTCATTCTTTTGACAGCCTCTCCAAGATAGCCACCAAAGGATCATGTCTTAACTGCAACTGGAGTGCTTCACTGTGTGTCCTTTCATTCTTTTAAGGGAACAGACTTTCTAGGCCAGTTCCCAACTAAAATGCATAGATCAAACAATTGTATAATTCATCTCTTAATTTTCTTCTTCTGCATCTGTTTTCCTGCTGGAAAAGAATTAAATGAGCATAGATTAAGAAGAAATTGAAGTGTCTTTCCTAAGCTTCAATTTAGACTGTCAGGCAAAGAAGTTCCCTCTGTCATTTCAAGGTTAGGAGGCATTACAATTTGGATGAGAGAGAAAGAAGAAGGTGGCGAAACCCTTTAGCATTATTGTATGAAACGCGTGGAGTAAATGGGGAAGATACCAAGGGAAATTACAAACATCACCCAAAATGTCACCCTCAAAGCCATGATTGAGGTTGAGCCCTGGAGGAAAAAAAATAATCATCAAAAGTAGAGAGAAGGATTCCCAACAAAATGAAACAAACCGGTGAAAATGGTCATCAAGAACAAGAAAGAAGACAACCAGGAGGAGGAGTTGCAGGAGAATCAGACACAAAATGGCCTCCTCAACAACATAATTTCAGGCAAGGAGGGGCAGACCTTGCCAGCAAGGAGCCACAGAGAGCTTTGGGAAGAAGATGAAGGTTACTAAGAGTAGATGGGCAAAAAAGAAGGCGTTGTGTAACTGAATTTTCCACGCTTTCCTGTTTTTCTTTTTTGGGGTTAATTAGGAAAGGATTTAGGAATGTTTATTGTTTTCCTTTAAATGTTACGAAGCCTGTTTTATCACTTCTTGGCTTTTTGTCTAAGATCAAGTGTAGTGTAGCCTATTTTAGAAACTACTGTCAATTCTCAGCAACTGCAGCTGGGAAAAATGTGGAGGAAATGCATTGGCGGGTTGTATGAAGCTTCAGGACTTGGAAGTGCCCAAGACTTTTGCAAAAAGAATGGTCTGGTTTTTAGCTATTGCATACTTTTTATACTGGTAGCTCCTCCTTCCCATCCTTCCTCCCTCCCTCCCTCCCTTTCTCCCTCCCTTCCTTCCTTCCTGTCAACTCCACTCATCACTGTCATCCTATTGCTATGACAATCTGACATCAGTTTATATTTTGTAGTATAGAAGAGTTTTCCCTCTTATTGTCAGGGTTCCAAGCAGTGGTGAAATGCTACCAGTAGTAAAAAAATAAAAAAAAAAAAACCTCCGACCATCATCTGAGAGGAGAAAGAAGTAGAAAGCGCAGGATCAGCCCTTCCACCCACCCCTGTGCTTTTCTGTTCTTTATCCTCTCAGCTGATTGGTGTGGCAATCCCTCAACCCCTGGTGTTTGGAAAGCTGTGCACATGCATAAATTAGGGGCACACACATGCATGCGTGAAGTGCGTAATCACCGAACTGGTAGGGAAACTGGTAGAATCCCACCACTGGTTCCAAGTAACATGCCCGTAGCAAACATCTGAGGAACATCAATTCCTCAAAGAATACATTTATTGGATATGTCATATTGGCACAGGCTGGTGAAAACCGATTCTGAATATTTCCACAGTTCTCACCTAATTAAAAGTTGTTGTTTTTTCATTTTCTCAAAGCAACCAGTCAAATGATCTAATCAGTATACTGCTTAGTTGCTAAGTGACTCCAGTCCACTCCTTATGAGCACCTGCAGGGATGTCCTTGATTCCCAAGAGAAAATATTTTGTTTTGACTACAAAAACCAACTATCTCTATTTTTCTCACCCTGTCCCTCTTCTCCAATGTGCCAGCATTGAAGTCTCAAAATGGCCTCAGTCTGGCCAGCTTCAGGGTTGACTAGTACAAAACCTCATGTGGACATTCATGTCTCATATAGACACTCCGCTCCAAGGCAGATGATCATTGAAATGATGCTGCATAGACAATCTGCTCAGTTTGATCTGGTATTTCTCCCTCCTGGCCATCACATAGCTTTTCACTTGCTAAGCAATATTGATTTGCTAATAGAAGAGAATATTTGAAGGACAGGGTTCAACTGTGGGCTTAGTTGTTTTCTTTCAGTGATGATGTTACCTAGTTGAGTAATTAAATGTCTTGAAGTAAACAACCAAACTGGACTCTACAATATTGCTTTGTCTGTAAGCAAAATAAAAAATCCATCTTCTGCAGATTATTTGCTTCATTTTAAAGAGAATATCATCCTGTCAACCTGCTGTATGTTTTCTGGCTTAGAATTAGATTCTTTCATAAACATCAAACCTCTTCTTGAACTTCAGCTCTTCAGTCACACATCCAAGAAGCCATATCAGAGCTGTACAAAGCCACATGGCCATGTGATAGAAACCCAGAGAGACATAAAACTCTACTTCTCGGCTGCCATAAAGGCTGATAATGCTTTGCAAAGAATTAGCAGGGGATATTGTGAGACGGAGCATCTGGAGCATACAAGCATTAGCGAAAACACATTCTGTATGAAGGATGGTGCAGATTTGTTGCTGATAATGGGCAAAGCTGGAATTTCTAAGCCAGGGTAACCACCAACCAATGACCTTATAGCATCTGACAGTAAAAATATATGGACAATAGCATGGCACACTCACATTCCAGAACTATGTTAAGAGCAGCCCAATTTATGCCAACAGACAGGTATGATAGCAGCTCAATTTATGCCAACATGATTTTCTCTAAGCTCTAGGATAGGAAAAGAGAATAACTACAAATCTGGGCAGAAAAGCCTTAAAATGGACCTCAGAAACTCCACCACATCACAGAGCCTGATGTCACCATGGAAGAATCCACTGCAGAAAAAAAAAAAAAAACAGGCAATGATGCCAGTTGCCTTGCCAGGGAATCAGGCTTTCTATTAATAATTTTGGCCAGAGGCCCTTTGTCTTTATGTATACATTCCCTGTTAACTCCCTCCACAGAGTTAGAATGACAGCATGTGGTGGCCTGAAGTGCAAGGAGACAATTAAAAAAACAGATGTCAGCACAAAACATATTTCCCCTCTCTCTCTCTTCAAGGTTAAATAGGAACAGAAGGAAAGTAGATCCCCTATATCTTTGCCCTGCAGCCCAGCAATCTTGGTAGATCAGATTTAAATGATCAATGAATGGGACATTCAAGAACATTGCACTCATGTAAGAGATCAAAAATCTATAAAACAATATTGCCTTGCAATGAAACTCAGTGCCTATTGACTATACATATATATTTTTATGCAGGGTAGACAGAGACAGACATAGAGAGATATAGATATATATGATCTATCTATCTATCTATCTATCTATCTATCTATCTATCTATCTATCTATCTATCTATATCTATCTATCTATCTATCTATCTATCTATCTATCTATCTATCTATCTATCTATCTATCTATCTATCTATCTATCTGTAGTGATAGGTAAGTAGGTAGATAGATAGATAGGTAGGTAGGTAGGTATGTCAATAGGTAGGTAGGTAGGTAGGTAGGTAGGTAGAGAGAGAGATACAGATACAGATAATGTTATAGTGCAGTACTGCAGGCTACTTTGGCAATTCATATCTCACCAGGCTCAATGTTGACTCGGCCTTCCATCCTTCGGAGGCGGGTAAAATGAGGACCCAAATTGTTGAGAGCAATATGCTGATTTTGTAAACTGCTTAGAGAGGGCTGTAAAGCACAGTGAACTGGTATATAAGTCTAAGTGCTATTGCTATATATTGCAGAAAAGGGTTTTGTTTTGGTTTTGACAAAGAAGCAGTATGATCCAAGTTTTCAATATATTACGTTTCATTTGTAATATATGTTCCCAGACCTTAAAATTAGAAATTGTAATGGTGATGATGATGATAGTAGTGATAGCCATGGTTAACCTCTCATGAGGGGCATATGTCCTTAGGAGTATTTATTTAATCTCAGGATAGCCAAAATGTATAATCACATTCTCCAGTATTCAATTCCTTCTCCAATAATCTGAAACTTCTTGGCTTCTCACATTTCTGCTAATTCCCTGAACAATTTAAATTTTGTTTGTACAGGTTTCAGTTCAATCACAAATATTATATCACTCCTACTCCATCCCATCTTTCTAAATAAGAAGTTCTCACAAATTAGATTGGAAGTTCTTAAATACTCTTTGCATTCAAGTCCAAGTTGAATAGATGGATGGTTCAATTCAGACTTTGGAAACCTAATTTTATACCCAATGAAGTTTCATGGAAGTCATAGCTGTCAAGCACTACGGAAGCCAGGAGATTCAGGCAGCTCAATTGAGTATAAAGATTTATTGCAAGCTTAATCTCTCTATAATAATCTGACCTACTAACAGTCAAAAAAAATGGAATAAGAAGGCATTCAGGGTAGGCTAGACTTAGATCTTTTCCGGGCACGCAGAGATTCATGCCTTATGACACGTTTGACTCCTTGCTCAGGTTCAGCCTGGAATCTCCTAAAATAGCAATTCGTGCTTTTTTCCCTCTCAGCCTAACTCACTTAAAGGAGTTACACTTTGACCAAACCTGATCAGTTGGGTTTTTCTGAAGATAGAGACAATGCCAAATGAATTGAACCCATAAAATCACTATGCTCAACCCTACCTCAGGAGTTGATCCTCACCACAAATCCTGGGTCTAAGGCAATTAAAGGTGGCCTGTTGACTGATCCAACCAAGCCCAGTATGAAATACTTATAATGAAAGTGCTACTTTGCTGAATTTTAAGAAAGGGAGGGGGAAACTTCTTTGATGACCTTTGTAAAACTTTCTGGATCTGCAATAATAAAAATAACTGCTGTGAAGCAGTTTTTGATAACTTGCAAAATTTCTGTCTTCATGCATTGAGAAAGTGCCAATGAAGAACTCACAAGCAAACCAACAGATGGGAATCAACTGTGTGTATGCCAACACTAAAAGAACTGATTTTCCACCCCTTTTGGGCAAAAGGTGCTGTTTGAAAACACAAAAACTGAGGCTGCCCTTATGAATCTAAGTGACCAAGATGTTCCCTCTTGATTTTTTTTTCAACACCTTCCTCCTCTTGTGGCAACACTCTCAGGCACTCCAAATGTGAATCAAAAGTTAGTTGCCTGTTTCAATCAGATTTCATAGAGCAGAGAGTGGTGTTACCAGGAGCCAATTTCCTTTGTACAATGGAGATGTGCTTGGCATAATTTGATCACGATAAATGGGAAAACAGTAATTACATAGGCCAAATTAAATTGCTTTGCAGTAAATAAGGCATACATCAGGAAGACTGCAAGTGAAGTTGGTGAGCCAAGATGGTTACACGAATTAAGCAAAATTAGAACTTTTTTTTTTCAAATAATTGAGACAAGCTGATGGGTGTCCAAAAGGGGGTATTGAAATCTGCAAAATGGCAGTCATTGCATTGTGATGCAAGCCTCACTTGCCTCCAGGATCAAGATACTGGTGTGATCTTTAAGTCTAAGAAATCTTTGAAAATTATTTCTGATGTTAAGAAAATTGCTAATTAATAAATTTCTAATTAGCTAATTGCTAATTAGTCACTGGATATTTCTTGGTGAAGTTAAGTTTTGTGTTTTCAGAAATCTCTTTTGGATGCTTTATAGCCATCACAGCTTGGCTTGAGTCAGTTGTTGATTCTGTCTCTTGCAAGATGTCAACTTTCCCAAAGGATGATATAATGGCTTAGGTGTGACTCTTGCTATTGTGATTTAGTCAACAACAGTCAGACAGCTTGACTAGTGGTTAAGGCACCAGGCTAAAAAGCAGAAGATCATGAGTTTAAGTCCCTCCTTAACCATGAAAGCTAACTTTGACTCAGTTCCACATTCTTAGCCCAAAATACCTCTCAGGATTATTGTTGTGGAGAAAACAGAAAGAGGAAGTTGTGTTGCATATGCTTGCCATCTTGAATTATTTGTAAAAATAAAAAGGTGAGATGCAAATAAATAAATAAATGCAACAAAAATTATAACATCAGCTGGTGCATGAATTCCAATGAATATCATAGACAGGGATTGTACAAATTCCAGCAGCAAAGCATTTGACTCAAGACATAGTTGTTATGAATTTTTCAGTTATGAAATTTATCTCATAACTTTATTTGTAATGCAAAATAGGATGATGTACCTTTTCTTCATCATTTATATGTAATTATTTATTGTATTGTATTTATATATTGTATTCCTATGCTGCCTTTCCTTTGAGGACATAGAAACCTACAGTACTACTTATTTATCCAACAATCATCTAGTTAAGGAGGCTGGTTTGAGAAAGCTTGTTAAAATATTTAAAATGTAATAGCTGGACCAACGAAGGATTGGACAATGAGTAAGAACATGTACTTATAACTAATTAGTTAACGATAGCTGGCCATTATATGAGACAACTTAAGTTGTGATTGGTTGTTATGAGTAAAAGGGGTGGTTCCTTATTTCTCACCTTTTTCCTATGTGGAAAGGGGACTTCATGAAGACAGTAGTGTCACTCAAATAGGAAAAACCAAAGGGGAATATCAGGCCAGCCATAAAACAAACTTACATAGGAAAAGGAACCAAATAAAAGGTATTAAAGAATCCCTATAGACAAAAGCCTAAGTAATTAAGAAAACTAGACAAATAAGAAAAGGAAACCCTTACGAGCACAGGACATACCAAATAAGCAAAACAAACAGACAAAAGACACATACAAAAAATATAAATTACAAAAGAGACAGACCGGAGATTGCCACCAGACAAATATGAAAAAAGCTAAAAGAGATTAGGGAAAAAAACGATAATACAATCTAACCACCCCATGGAGTTTGCCTTCTGCACCCCACGGAGTTTGCCCTCCAGCAGGAATAAAGACAAAACTCAAACAGGATTTTACACATTAAGCACAAATACAAACATTCACACACAAAAGGAGAAAAGGATATAAAAAACCAGGGACTTACCATATGAAGCTAGCTAGCCCAGGAACACAGACTTCTTGCTGTCCCTTGCCTTCCTGAAAAATAAAAAGATCCAGCTTTCAAGCAGTTGTCTGTATCCTTGCGCCTGAGCTCTCCCAGTGGGAAAATTAAATCCTCAAAGGAAAGGCATTTTGACACCTTTCAACACCTGTATGTGTGTATGTGTGTGTGTGCTCTCTGTGATTTACCTCCTGATGTTCCTGTTGGGTTGATTTACCTGACTGTGCTCATGTTTACCTCTCTTACTTACTGTAAATATATTTATTTATATAAAACAGGTTCTTGTCAGCACTTCTGATTCCATTTGGACACCAGCTGCGCAATTCCCTGAGAGAGTGACTGACCAAAAATTATTTGGTGAATTCCATAAGTCTCCTTAGATACACTTCACACACTCTTGATCAATGCACCACACTGGTTTTCAGTGCGGTCAACAGATATTTATCAGTAAAAGGTTACTGGGCTGTATTTTAAGGTAGTCTAAAGGTATGCGGGAATGAATCTGGGAGACAGGATGAAGGGCTACAGCCTAGACAATGGTCTAATAAATGAAATCTGAATCCAAGGGAGAGCTGAGGGCTGGAGAAAGTATCTCAGAAGGAACCTTCCCTAGGTTTTGGGAGAGTAAAAGGAAGGGAGGGTAGAGATGTTTTTAGTCTTGTGAGATTCTGTAAACTTACAGTGTTAGTTTTAATACTGGGGCTTTGTTACATTTGGCTGAGCTGAGCAGGAACTGAAGTCCATTCTCATTAGCTGAGCAGTCTGACAGAGAGCCATATAAAAGCGAGCTGTCAGACCACGTCGGTTATTGCTCGTGCCTGTCAGTCGACTCACAACAGTAACGGCTATTGCGGTTACTGTGGTTACAGTTACTCTTATGGTTAAATGTTACAGTTACTAGTTATTAGTTAATAAAGGTTGACTTAGCATAATCATGGACATCACTTGTGCCTCACAAAACTGGCAACGAGGATGGGATTGATGCAGTGAAGGCACACAGAAATTTCAAGGAGGCGGAGCGTGCAGTGAAGTTACCTCAGCCAGCTGATGAGATGTCCTCCACTCTGGCATTCCCGTGTTTCCACCCTACAATGGAGAAGTGGTACTCCTACATTATCCACTTCGAGTGCTTTTTAGATGCTGCAGATTTGGCGGACATATCAAATCACAGAAAAAAAGTTTATTTCTTAAGCTTCTGTGGAGCAGCTGTCTTCAACACTGCCACCACTTTATTGGCACCAAAATCAGTTAAAGAGGTTTCCTGGGAAGCGCGCCAGGAAATCCTGAGTAACCATTATGCCCCCAAACCATTGCGAATTGCTAGGCGGCATGCTTTTTGGTGATAGGCACAAGCTGAGGGGGAGACCATCAGTATGTATATGGCTGCTCTCTGAATGGCTGCATTGCAATGCGGGTTTAAGACCTTGATGACATGCTGCTTGATCAACTAGTATGTGGAGTGAGAGACCTCAGACTCCAAAGACATCTTACTTTAAAAATGGCAATTGAAGAGGCTCAAGACACTGAGATGTCCAATCTCTCTGCGGCGGAGATCCAAGGCACAATTAGCAATCCAGGGGCAAAACCAAATGCTACTGTTCATTTTGAAGAGTTTACCCCTTATGAATTGTTAGATTATGGTGAAGATGTTAATCGCCTTTCCAATTGCCAACAACTGCAGCAACAAAAAGGCTGGAACCCAGGGAGCAAACCACAACAACTTCCTACAGCACAGGTCGTTTTCTTTAAGTTGCAGGGGTAATCATTTAAGACCCATCTGCCGGTTTAGAAATGCTATTTGTTTAAATTTCCAGAGAAAGGGCCATATAGCCAGGGTCTGCAAATCTGGAAAGAGAACACCACAATCACAGCCTCAGCCACCAAACAGATTCCAAAAACAAAAGGATGAATGTTTTATTGTGACTAGAGCATCTTCCACTGACTCTCTCAACAATATTCCACAATAGCTTAACATTAATAAACTTCATGTAACCATCTCGTTAGAAGCTAAAGACTGCCCAATGGAGATTGACACTGATTCATCTCTATCCATACTGTCCTGGGGCACCCTAAAGATACTGACTCTGACCATTTCAAAGAAACGGCTTCAACCTTGCAATCTATCTCTCAAAGATTACCAGGGGCGTAACATACCAGTTATAGGAACAGGCAAGTTTGCAATTAAATTTCAGGACTTCAAGGAACAATTACCCCTTACTATTGTAGAAGGCATCTTACCTAGTTTAATGGGGCTAGACTGGTTTGATGCTTTAGGGCTTAAAGTGACAGGTATACATTGCACTCAAAACCAAGATATTGAAGCACTGTTAGCGGAATTTAAGGATGTTTTCAACAACCAGTTAAGCCATTTTGTAGGCACCCCAATATCTTTTGCATAAGATCCAGCAGTAACTCCTATCAGATTAAAACCCCAACATGTCCCTTTTGCATTAAAATAAAAAGTGGATGCAGAAATTGATAAATTGATCTCACAAGGGGTTCTGGAGCCTGTAGATTATGTACTATGGGAAACCCCTATAGTGACCCCTCTTAAACATGACGGCTCTATCAGATTATGCGCAGACTATAAGAGCACATTAAATAAGACTTTATGCACTAACGCTTATCCTGTGCCTGTAATTCAACATCTCCTCCATTCAATGGAAAAGGGCACCATATTTGCTAAGCTTGACATGGCCCAAGCATATCAACAGCTGCCTGTCACTGAAACAACTTCTCTGGTCCAAACCATTGTAACACATAGGGAAGTGTTTAAATGTAAACGTTTGCAGTTTGGGATATCTGTGGCTCCTGGTATATTCCAATGCCTTATGGAATGATTGCTGCAAGATATCCCTGGCATTATACCATACTTTGATGACATCATCATTTCGGCACAAAACAAGCAAGATCTCCTGCAATGCCTTAAACAAGTCCTCACTTGCTTCCAGAACTCAGGACGCAAATTAAAAAGAGATAAATACAAATTTGGTGTTTCCCAAGTGGACTTCCTAGGATACCGCATTGATGCCCAAGGGATTCACCCTACAGACTCTAAAGTTACAGCCACACATAAAGCACTTGCTCCTACCAACAAAAAGGAGCTGCAGGCCTTGTTAGATCTCCTAAATTTCTATGCCTCATTTCTTCCTCACAGGGCTTCTATTGCAGAACCACTTCACAGATTATTAGACTCTCAAGCTAAATGGTCATGGGGCAAATCACAACAGGATTCTTTTGATGCTATCAAAGTGATGCTTTCTTCTGACAGCGTATTGATGCCATTTAATAACCAATTGCCTTTGATCCTATGTTGTGATGCATCTCCTTATGGTATAGGTTCTGTCTTAGCTCACATATTGCCTAGTGGAGTGGAAGCCCCTATAGCTTATTTTTCAAGGACTGTGTCAGAAACAGAAAGAAATTACTCGCAAATTGATAAGGAAGCTTGGGCCGCCATTGCCTCTGTTAAACGATTCCACGAATTCCTTTATGGCTGTCACTTACATTTAATAACAGACCACAAGCCTCTCCTGGGTATCCTGGCTGGTGAATGAAAAAGCCCCCCTATTTTGTCCTCTAGGATGACCCGCTGGGCATTATTCTTGGCTGCATACTCCTATACCTTGCAATACCGGGTCGGAAAACACCTGGGACATGTGGACGCATTGGGCCATTGCCCCTTGCCAGACAAAATTATAGACCCTGCCCCTTCCTCATCTATACTACTAATTGATGATCATCAATTACCTATTATGGCTGCAGATGTTGTGAAAGCCTCCTCTAATGATATTATTCTCCTACAGGTATTAGACTGGCTGTAGATGCCCCATTTATGCCATTCAGAGCAAAGCAGCATGAGTTATCCACTCAACATGGCTGCCTACTGTGGGGAGGTAGAGTAGTAGTTCCCAATATCCTCAGACGTAAGATTTTAAACAGCTTGCACGAGGGCCATCCAGGAATAGCCTGTATGAAGGCTTTAGCTTGGAGCTATGCTTGGTGGCCTGGCATAGACGCTGATATTTCCACAAGAGTTAGGGCATGTCATACATGGAAAACATCTAGAGTAGCACCTCCAGCCGCTACTTCTGGAGAATGGGAGTCTGCTAAGTCTCCATGGATCAGGATCCATATTGACCTGGCTGGGCAGTTTCAGGGATGCACCTTCCCTATCATTGTGGACTCATATTCGAAGTGGGTAGAGTTGGTGCTCATGAAGTCTACCACATCAGAGATGATCATCAAGGCATTAGATCACCTTTTTGTAACTCATGGTTTTCCCGATATCCTAGTGTCAGATAACCGTCCACAGTTTACCACACTGAACTTTGAGTGATTCTTGGTACGCCAGGGCATAAGGCACACCCTTGTCACTCCTTACCACCCAGCATCTAATGGTCAAGTAGAGAGGGCTGTGAGGGCTACCAAGGAAGTGCTGGGATGATTAGAGGGTGAGGACTGGCACTCTAAGTTGGCAAAGTACCTGCTAATGCAACACGTTACCCCCACCACAGTGACCAATCATTCCCCAGCTGAGTTATTAATGGGCCGAAAGTTAAGGAACCATACAGACAGACTTCACCCCAGTTATGCCCCAAATATTCCCTTAAATTCTTTTAGTGGCATTAGCATTTTCCAAGTAGGAGATTTGGTTTATGCCCAGAATTTTGTAGGTAATCCATTATGGCTGCCAGGGAAAATAGAGGCAGTTACTGGCCCAAAATCTTATAAAATAGCTCTGTTGAATGGCCGAGTTTAGCGCTGACATGTAGACCATGTAAGGGGGTGTTGGATTGAGTTCTCAGAGGACCCATCTGACAGCGGACCAGCCAAAACACAGCAACATGAACTCGAAGTGGCTGACACGCCAAGGAGAGAAGACCTACCTTTAGAAGTTCCTCCATCTGAGTCCAAGTCAGCCGAGGAGAGGGGTCCAGCTATGTCTCCATCATCGTCTATTGACCCTGCAGGCGATCATTCTCAGATGACCGGACAAGCCGAGTTGCGTAGGTCTAGCTGGAATAGACAATGCCCCACCTAGCTGAATGACTATGAATGCACTTGACTGGTGGGAAGGGGTGTAATTCTTATCTGGAATTCCTCAAAATGCTGACAGATATAAAGAGCAGAGGTGGTATTCAGCAGGTTCTAACGAGTTCTGGGATTCAGTTTTTTTTAATACTGGTTCTGTGGGCATGGTTTGGTGGGCATGGCCATGTGACTGGGTGGTTGTGGCTTTTTTTTGCCTTTTTGCAGCCACCCCCCCATCCATTTCTGGGGAGCTTCCTGGCCTCAGAAAAGCCTCTGGGGGGTGTTTTTGCTCCCCCAAGGCTCCTCTGAGTCTCAGGAAGAAAAAAATCAGAGCATGGGATCACCCCTCCATGCTCCGTTTGGGAGCTTCCTGGCCTTAGAAGAGTCTCGGGGTGGGGGGCATTTTTCTAGGGAGGCTCAGGAAGACAAAAAATGGATAGGGCTGAGCCCCTTCCTCCATTTTTGCCTTCCTGGACCTCAAGCAAGGGGAATCCTGGCACAGCTGATCGTTTGTACAGCTGATTGTCGGGAGGGGGAAAAAAGAAAGAAATACCTTAGGCAAACGTCAGGTGGGCAGGGTGGAATGAGCATCGGGTAGGAGGGCGACCAGATTGGGGGCGTGGCCAGCCAGAACTTGTTACCAGTTCACCCGATCTGGTGTGAACCAGCTGAATATCACCACTGGTTCTGACCAGTTCTGGAGAACCGGTAGCAGAAATTTTGAGTAGTTCGGAGAACCAGCAAATACCACCCCTGACTGGCCCCTCCCTCATCTATTCTCTGACTCCCGAGTCCCAGCTGATTGGTTGGGTCTTCTTTTGTTGCCTTGCACAGGAGAACGGAGCAGGAAAGCAGGTTAGTGGGGTGGGGAGGGAATGGGGATTTTGCAGTATCCTTCCCCTGCCATGCCCACAAAGCCATGCCCGCCAAATTTGAATCCCACTCCTGATAAAGAGATGGTGTTCTAAAGGACCCCAAACATCATGTAAGCTATATCTCTCTATGGTTAAACACAATAAAATACAAAATACAAACGCAATAAAAGCCAATATTGTAACACACATATAAAAGTGGCAGAATTTTCCATCACAGTTGCATGACACTGCTTTAATGTTTTGCCCCTCCCTCTCCCCCCTTTCCCAGACATCTTTGGAAAATAGATAAAACTGAGAATGAATGGTTTGGGCCCATGTTTTCCAAATGCCTGAAACTTACCAGAAAAGCCTAATTCCTTCCTTAAAACTCTGAACAAAAGATTATTTTAATAACTTCTTTAATAACTTCTACTCTTATGTTCATATCTATCCCTTCTCATTTCAGCTTCAGCTTCCCCATCATCTACTCTGCAATTTCTCAAAACTTTCTTCCTGTGTGAAAGAGGCTTCTGTTTTAATCCTATATTCTCAGATACCTGAGATTTTGTTTCCAACGTCTCAAGTGAATATTTTTAACTGGTTGGCAGAGGGGGTGAACGGTGATGGTGCTTTCTTCTACACATTTTTCTTTCACCTCCTATATCTCACTCCAGAAAAGCACATCGGGAAGAATTCTCTCTTGAATGTATATGGTCTTTAATAGAAATGTGGACTGCTGATATTTGTAAAACAAAGGGATGCACTGAAAAAGGCAGTGAAAGAAAGATTGCACAGTGAAGGTACCTATAATATGACCCCCATCCTTCCAAGAGACCTTCTCCAAAATTCTCTTCTACTTTGGGGGAAAAAAATAAAGTGAATCCTCTTTCTCAAATTGAATGAGAAAAAAATGCAAAGATTTTTTCCGCATGACTCTCAGCTTTCATTGAAATATGAAACATCACTCTTTCTGATGGCCAGCCTGAATCACCGTTCCCAATAGCATGAAACAATCCCATTTTATGGCAATGAATGTAATATAGCTAAAGAGCATGATCTTGATAGATTTTGATT